>NC_048299.1:126745104-126967316 GCF_013100865.1 Trachemys scripta elegans | reverse complement strand
AGGCAGAGGAATGTGCTGGCCGCCGCTTCCTGCAGCCACCATTGGCCTGGAACGGCGAACCGCAGCCAGTGGGAGCTGCAATCAGCAGAACCTGTGAACACTGCAGGTAAACAAACTGTCTCGGCCCGCCAGCGGATTTCCCTGAAGGGCTGCGTGCCAAAGGTTGCCAATCCCTGATGTACAGTCTTAAACCTACAATCACAAAGGCAAGATAGCTATTGCAAACCCAAGCAGGTTTTAAATTTTAGGGGGAAGGTGCTCATGATAGCCAATGAGCTCCTTTATCCTCACCAACACAACCAGTGAAAGCAAAGAATATCCCCTCTTCCATGCATATTCATTCCTTTAAGCCCAGATGTAGGTAGAGGGGCCTGTTCCATCTCTCTTCCACCCCAATCCAGGAGTTTGTGCACGCTTCCTCTAAGTCTGACCAAAAATCCCATCCCCACTGTCCCCCTTCCTCCCCTAATATGAGTGCGGGCATTTCAACATACAGATTTCAGTGCCAAAAGAGCTGGTATGTACCTTCCTGGAAATAGTGGAAGAGATTGCTTGTCTTTGGATGTAGTGTGTGTATTTTGGTTACCCAGGCGTGGTCTACACTTAAATTTTTTCCAGTTCTGTTGGTTAGGAATGTGAAAAAATCATATCCCTAACTGACATTGCTATGCCAGATATATCCCTATTGTAGATGCAGTTATTCTGGCAAAATTCCTTATTCTGTTTGGGGAACTGGTTTAAATTACACCGGAAAAATAACCCTTCTCAGTATAAACTGCATCTGCACTACAGGGGGTTGCTGATATAGCTAAACCAGCAAACCCATTTAAGAATAGACTAGGCCTCAGGCTTCTCCTGTTGGGTGCTTCTACAATCATTGCATCTATTTCAGTGTTGGCATTATTCCATATCTGTATTAAATGTCAGACCTGGACTGTTTTGTCATGGCCTTAGCCTCATAAATCCTACAGAAATTTTTGAGCTTGAGCTACCATTACAAGCATCTCGCTGACAAGTTTTATGAAATGTCAAAAGAGCAGCCTGGCTCTTGACACCTTGGCACCTCAAGTGCCCGTATTTTGTTTTTCTTTGTTTTGTAGTAGAGGGATTTTACGTAGGTGTACAAAGAGCTATGACAGAGGTATGACTTACCTCAGTCATAGACACCACAAATAATTGTCTACCTGAACACTTTTGGACAGTGTGCAGTTTGTTTCTTCCTTGCCCCATTCGTATTCCCATCTAGTGATTGCTGTAATGAGATGCTGACATCCTTTTAGATTAAGATAAGTTGGCTCAAGGCTGGTCTGTTGTGGGCTTTTGATTACAAAAGGTATGGACTCTGTGACGGGTTGGATCACAGAACCCCCCTGGGAGCTGCCAACTGATGTGCCAAGACTACCCCTGTTCCTATTTTCCTTGCCAGCCAAGGACTCCAGCACCCTGTCTTGCTGAGCCAGACACCCCCATCTGCTCCAACACAGACCCAGGGTCTGAATTATGTGCCCCAAAGCTGCTGGTTTACCTGAAAACAGCTCACAGAAGTGTGCTTGTCTTTAGCACTCAGATACCCAACTGTCAATGGGGTCTAAACTCATATAAATGCGTTTTATCCTGTATAAAGCTTATGCAGGGTAAACTCATAAATTGTTCGCCCTCTATAACACTGATAGAGAGATACAATCAACTTAGTTGTTTGCTCCCCCAGGTATTAATACATACTCTGAGTTAATTAATAAGTAACAAGTGATTTTATTAAATACAGAAAGTATGATTTAAGTGGTTCCAAGTAGTAACAGACAGAATAAAATAAAAAGAACAGGAGTACTTGTGGCACCTTAGAGACTAACAAATTTATTTGAGCATAAGCTTTCGTGGGCTACAGCCCACTTCTTCGGATGCCTCAAAAGAACATATATTGAGGAGATATATATACACATACAGAGGGCATGAAAAGGTGGGAGTTGTCTTAGATTCAATGTTTGTAATGGCTCAGCCATTCCCAGTCTCTATTCAAGCCTAAGTTGATTGTATCTAGTTTGCATATCAATTCAAGTTCAGCAATTTCTCGTTGCAAACTATCTCCCCATGTAAGTATTCTCACACTTATTATGAAACTGTCTGTAATGGGCTATCTTGATTATCACTTCAAAAGTTTTTTCTCTTACTTAATTGGCCCCTCAGAGTTGGTAAGACAACAATAATTATTATTGACTATGAAATATTGTTTTGATGATTAAGGGATACAGCTGATGTGTCAGGAATTGTCCTCCAGTGATTCCAGTTTCACCAGGAAGATTATAGGTAATTAGGTTTCCATCAGGGAGATGGGAGGTATTTAAAATGTGGCATTTTTAAGGATCTATGGTTTGGATGTATTTTCAGTGTATAGGGTCAGCATTTTCCAACAGTAATCGTAAAGTGATGTTCGAGAGAACACAATTATTCCCATTGTAAGTATAAAAAATATTTTGTTACTTCTGTGTTGTAACTGAATTGAGTTAGAAAACATTTAATCTTTCTCCCCCCTTCTTTATCGAAATTGTGTTTTCTCTAAAACTTTTGAACCAGTACTAGAGGTAATTTTGGCAAACATTTTTTAAAGGCATCACAGCAAGATGATTTCTAAATACAGGATAGAATAAGAACAGTAGGCAGATGAAATGAAGCTGCATTTCTCATGCCTCGTGGAGACGGAAAGCCCAGCACAGAACAGCGGAACCATCTGGCCAGTTGAGTCAGCCATACCCCGGAAAGAGCTATAGAAGCTTCCTCCCCATAATTCAGGACAACCACAGTGCCCAGGGAGGAAATGTGCCTACTTAAGAGTTGCATAAAATGCTGGTACCCTTAGATATAGAGACTTAGTGTAGTGTGCCAGTAAAATTCCTGGTGAAGTGGGGGGTGGGAAAAATGTTTCTTGTACTCATAAGAAATATATTATCTGAAGGAAATTAATAATTGCAAGCCAGGATTTTTATGACATTTTCCTGGCTCTCCACCAAAGGGAATGAGTGAATTCCTGTATACTTCTCAAATGATGCATGGTAGAAACTTCCCTTCATGTAACTGTATGCACTTTGCCAGTGTAAACCTAGCTTGGGCGACATTTGGGCCTTATTTCTTTTACTGAAAGAAAATACATGGGGAGAGAGACTATACTTGATATACAGAGAGCACAGATAATACAGGAAGTGAAGAATTAGAGCTTCCATCACGCTGCTTCCCAGCAGTGTCATGAACTGATGCTGCAATTCAGCAGCTTTAAGAGTACTGACTAACCATTTATATCTCAATTGGATGAAAACCAATCTCACTAACAGTCTAATAGCTTAGGATCACAAGGAGCCTTGTATTGCTTGTTGTTAAATTACTAGATGAAAATATGGAAACAGTAAAGTACCAGCAATGTGAAGGCAGAAGTTATGAATTTGAGTTTTAAAGCTTAACCTGGTGGGATAAACATTTACACCACTGTCAAAGTGATAAAGCGGCCTCTGTGTGATATGGCTTCTAACTGCTAGTAAAATTACTTCTTTTTACTTTTCTTTTCATCATCTAGGTGAATATGTGTTTGTTTGGTTTATTTGTTTGTTTTGATGTCGGGGGGTGGGGGGGAAGAATTTCTGCTCCGTCATTTCATAGCTCTAGTTAATGGTCACTGTGTTATTTTTCCAAAGGTGATGACAGAGTGGTCTAAGCATCTGATTAGCAATACCTCAGCACCATTGAACTGGAAGCTAGAATCCTGGCAGAAAATATTGTGACGCGTGCAGTTTAGTGGGGGAAAGGGAGAAGAATGTCATTCAGATGAGACTATAAAAGCCCAGGTTCTGTCGGCTTTGTCCTAGTGTCCTTGATTACATTTCCAGGCCCCATACTATTAACTTTTAAGTGTTGACTGCAAGTAACAGGGCTGAAGCTTATGCCTTCAGCACCCTCCATCTGTTCTCCCTTTTCAGGGCCCCTCATGAGCCTCTCTTTTATAAGCAGAACCACCTTCCATTTGGGGCTCGTTTAATTATCACAGCTCACATAGTCCTTAATGCCTCAAAAGTAAAGTTCAGCACTGCAACCCAAGAGTTCACACTTACCTCTGGCTCTTCTGCCACCCTCACAGAGCTCTTTCCTTGCCAGCATCTGTTCTTCACAAGGTCACCTTTCTTAGCCATTTTTAACTGGCGCTCACCCTTCTGGCTCTAGCTTCCTTTTCTGATCAGCATCTCCCCTATTCTGAGGGAGAAGGCAGTCTATATAATTGTCTTCCTCCAGAGAGCGCCTCTCGATTGGCTAGAACTACACAACACTATAGGGCTTCTGGTCCCGGCACCTTAAAGGGACAGTGTTCTGTTTTTTTCCCCCCATCCAACTACTAGTTCCCCAGGACCTCTTCCTCCTGTCCATTTCTTAAAAGGCTATTTCTTGGACCTGTGTTCATTCCAGCTTCCTGTAACTAGGGTGACCAGACGTCCCGATATTTACTTGTTTGTCCCATGTCCTGGCCGATATTCTCTATAGGGAATGGATATGATGATCAGATAAAATGGACTGGTGAAGGATTGAAAGGAGGCATTTTTTAAAGTAGTGGACAAAGGGAGGTTCGGGGCTACAATGATGGATATGGCAAGGAGTCAAGCCCCCCTCCTTTAAAGCCCCCCTTAATCCTCATATGAGGGGCAGGATATTCGGTCGGGACGCGAATTGTCCCGATATTTTGTCTTCCAGCGCATAGGCGGAGGGGGCTCATGCCCCCCGCCCCAACACTGCCTCCTCCCTCCCCCGTTGGATCCCTCCCCAAATTCCCACCCTTGCCCCGACCCCAGCAACGCCCCTTCACTGCCCCATTGGATCCCTCCCCAAATCCCCGCCCTGGACCCACCTCTTCCCCAAGCATGCTGCATTCCTCCTCCTCACCCCTCCCTCCCAGGCTTGCACTAATCAGCTGTATGGCAGCGCAAGCGCTGGAGGGAGGGGAGAGAAGCAGGACGCAGCCCCCAGCTCAGGGGAGGTAGAGGCTGGTGCGGGGGGACGGTGCGTGGAGCTGCCGGTGGGTGCTCAGCCCCCACCAATTTTTCCTATGCTCTGGCGACTCTTGGGTTTTTTTTGTTTTTTTTGTTTTTTGCTTTTCTTTTTTGTTTTGTCCTCCGCCGCCGGCTCTTGGTTTTTTGTTTTTTTGTTTTTTACTCCGTCGGCACCCCCCACCCCCACCCCCGTGACCTGATATTTCACATCGCTCATCTGGTCACCCTACCTGTAACAGGACCTTCTGGCCCCCTATACTCTTAAAGGGTCAGCATACCTCATTACACTGTGTTTTAAGTGATTAATTCAGTCCTTTCTTTCCTGGTTTAATGAGACAGTATGGTGTCCCAAACAATTCCAATCAACTTGTGTTTTACTGTCAGTATCAATCCAAGTATGCCCATTACTCATGAAAAATGTGTGCAGCATATAGTACACATGGACAAAATGTATTGTAAAGCTCTTAAGCATGAATTGCAACTAATGAAGTTTACAGAGATGAATAAATATTTGATTTTATTGTCATGTGTCATAATGGGACATAACGTATCACATGATGTGTCAAAGTTTGTTTTGATATGGCATGTAAGACTATTGCAAAGTAAACCTTCTAGAACTGCAAATCCCATATTATTAATCAACATTTTGACATGTCATCCCTCATCCAAATTACTTTGTTGTCCCTGAAGGAAATCGCTGTCTAGCCTACCAGCACTTCTATGGAACATAAGACTTCTCACCTAGCTATAGTACTAGGGAATATGGCAGTGGTAGTAAGGAAGATGAATGATTAGCAGGTAGATATTAATGAGTATAGTGACTAATAAGCAGTTAGGATTTTTTGTCTTCCTCTGCAGCACGGGGCATAGGTTACTTAGAAGTTTAAACTAGTTTGAATAGTGGATTCTCTGTAACTTGATGTCTTTAAACCATGATTTGAGGACTTCAGTAACTCCACCAGAGGTTAGGGGTCTTTTACAGGAGGAGGTAGGTGAGGTTCTATGGCCTGCAATGTGCAGGAGGTGAAACTAAATAATCATGATGGTCCCTTCTGACTTTAAAGTCTATGAATTGGTGGTGAATGGCTAATAGACATTCATATGTCTGAGGAAAAAAGGCTGCCTTTTTTTATATATCTCCATAGCATCATCCACTCTGGGCATTTTGCTAGTTGTCCCTTTCTGAGGGAGCTGGGAAGGAATTTTCCCTCACTGCAGATTGACGAAGGTGTGGTGGGTTTTTCACCTTCGCCACAATGAGTTAGGAGTCCAGTGGGGTAGGAAAGTGGGAGTTAAGCTATAATATTGCAACTCTTATGTAGGCTCATGGTGGATGTCTAGTGCAGGTACTCTATAGGGAATAGATATGATGATCAGATAAAATGGTGAAGGATTGAAAGGAGACATTTTTTAAAGTAGTGGACAAAGGGAGGTTTGGGGCTACAATGATGGGTATGGCAAGGAGTCAAGCCCCCCTCCTTTAAAGTCCCCCTTAATCCTCATATGAGGGGCAGGAGAGCCCAGCAGCGGGATGGCTGGGACCAGGATAGGAAAGGAGGATGGCGGACAGCAGTTCCCAGAGTATATGGAAGTGTATACAGAATTACCTGCACTGTAGAATTGTATCTGCCGGGAAGTCCCAGATATTTAAGAATAAAGTTGTGGCCTGATTAAAACCACATCTAGTGCCTCTTCTGGTACTAGGAAGGGAAACCTAATTTTGTAGGAAGTTGTTATGACACTTCTTTTTGTTGCTTCATTATCCTGCTTTTTACTATGGTGAGAAAGGTTAAAGTTGTCCGAGGAATTCTCTTTGACTTGATTTTCTGTCAAATTAGTTAATTTTTTATTTGGGATGTTTTTAAATGTCTGCACGTGCTTTTGAAAATGGGACCTTTGCTTCAAAGTCACTTAGTCGCTTTTGAAAATTTTACCCAATATCTGTCATCATCTCCTGTAATAAATAATGTTCCATCCACAGGTGAAAATGTTTGTTTATTTTATTAACAATAGAATTGTGCAACTACAGTACACCAGCGACGTACACTTATTCTGTATCCCTCACAAGAGTCACAAAACATTTGGTAAAACAATCCATTTAAAATTATCAGGATGTAGGAACAGTTAAATGCATCAGCAAGCAAACATTTCTTCATTTTAGTTTTTAAATGCTGAAACAGACAGACTTGGTTTTTTGTATACTGATAGAGATTAAATTCGACAACTGAAGGGCATATATTTGAAATGTACCAACACCCAGTGTGAGACAGTCAAAACTAGAAGGAGAACTGGATGATTCAGAGGATTAACAATGGGATGCAGAGACTTCGAGGTTATTGGTTAATGTCCAGTCCAGGCCAAGAGTGACTGACTATTATCATCTGACTACTGCTCCATAGATAAAAGGAGTTTGATATTCTCAGTCCAGGTTACCATGGATAAATTGCTGACATGATCAAACCGTCCCACAGTTGCTGCTAATTGCACCCTTCTTGGAAGTCTCACCAGAGACTGAAAGCTTAAATGGGCCCAGAGACTGAATTACTTTCTTGCAATGGGGCTATTGACCTTATTTTCCCTAGTGTAAGTCTACTGACTTCACTAGAGTTACTCCTGATTTATACTAGTGCAAGTGGGAGGAAAATTAGATCCATTCTCTCTGAGTCAACTTTGAAGCCCATTGAGAGAGAATTGTAGAGGAAGCTTGCACTGCCAATGCCCATAGGAAACTAAATAGAGGACTCTGCTCTCCAGGAGAAAGTCCATTACCAAGATAATGTAGGTAATAGCTAATCTACTAATGTCAACCTCAGTGAGTGACATGAGCCACACAATGATAAGGGAACTATGAAATGTACTGAACATGGAATCACCTTTGCTTCCTTCAAGGTCAATAAGACAGCTGAGGGATATGCCAAGTCCTTAGCAGTTTTGTTCATCTTCTATAAATTCATGTTCAGATACTTGTTCTAAACATTTGCTTATTATTCCCTTTTATTTATGCTTGCGAAGTAATACAAAAGGTGTGTGATACAACCATATTTGTCTCCCTTTATGCTAGAGTAGTCTTTTTTCCCCCTTAGAATATCCTTGGCATTTAAAACAAACCCTCATGTCAGCTTCTTTATTAAAGTATGTGCCGTGGAAATTATGCTAATTAAGATGGAGTGTAATTATAGACTAGAAGGATTATTTCACAGTAAGAATTGAATTGTTGTAGATAAATGTGCATTAACTTAATAGTGTGCAGCTAATTAGTTTTGCTATTTACTCATGGAAGGTAAAAAAAATAGATGTAATCAGTTATACAAAGGCTTCAGAGATGATTATATTGCACAGCCAACTGCAAGTATATTCTGAGTACCCCTATAATGAGTATTTTGCCAGCATCTGTCTCTGATTGTGTATCCTGTAATTAAAATAGCCACGAGTGGGTAATTAACTCATTTAACTTTATTTCCATTTATGACATGTGTTGTACAAGAGAGTTAAATGTACAATAGCTCACCAATTAGACACTCCCATAGAAGAACATGTTCAAAATTATATCCCCAATTTAGTACATATAAAGGTATACATTCAAGTTTCTGGCTGTCATATACATTTAAAATCATCAGGTACTTCATCATGTTTTTATGCTCACCACAAAACATGAAACTCATCATAAAATAAATAATAAGTATGAACTATTTCAGATCTTATGTCTAGCAAACATTACCTTGCCTTCCATATCTTACTTCATTGTTTCCATTCTGCTGGAAGATGATTTTTTGGTGTGTTTAATATATTTTCAAGGCAAGAGGAGAAGATGAACAGACAAAAATTATCTTTAGGTTGTTTATTCATATTTTACATACACAACAGATAACATCTCCATTGCCTGATATAAATGATTATGTTGGAGGCTTGAGAAACTAATAATGTCAAATTAATTCATGTTTCCAAGTTTCTCTCTGGACTCATGTATGCTAGACTGAAAGCCTGCAGCAATTTGCTTACCAACACATTAAAAGTCATGTTGTTGTGTTTTTTTTCCCCCAGAAAGCCTCACATTTCATTCCCATATTTTCCAAGCATGCTCTGGAATCAGAAAAGAGCCTTAGAATGCTATTTCTTTAATGTAAATTAATATTTGTTTTCTAATACAATTTAATATAATCATTTGTCCACATACAATCATATATAGAAATTCTTTACAAGCCAGTAAGCCATCTGTGAGCACAGCATTCTTTGAGTTTGCTATGGGTGGAAGAGACTCCAGTGAAGGGGTATAATAGGCTAAGGCAGAGGTCAAGAACTGGAAGTGAGCCAGAGCTAATCAAGATAGAATCCTGAGCTACAGCACAGTGTGCTGTCAGGCAACACCCATGTTCATACCCAAACGTGGAGAGCTGTGGAAGGGAGATGCAAAGTGTGCCCACCTCTTATTTGCAGACATACCAAAACTTAGACCTGATGCAGAAGGAGAAATATTTCTGATGCAGAACAAAGAACATTTAAATGGGACATGTAGGTTTTATTCAATTGCATAGTTACCTGTTATCTGGAATTCCTAATAACGTTGGAAAGTGATGCTATGTTAATAGCAACACATGCCTCAAGTGTGCCCATATATTTCCCATCAGGTGTACATAAAAATGTATAAAAGGCCCCTGACAATGTTGATAAAAATCCAACCATTTCTGGTTATCCCCTTCCACATACATAGGGACACTGGGCTTCCCTGCCATAGACAACCACACCTTCTCAAGTCCCTGTTCCCTATTGTACATAGAGATGGACTTGAACCAGAACCATGGAGCTGAAGATGACTGATCTCTGTGGGGTTAGAATTCAAATTTGAATTTTGTAGCTTGACTGTTCCTGAGGTTGTACACATTCACATGCCCTAACATAACTGAAAATATAAAATCATACATTTATGAAAAGTATGCTGTAACAGTTTGGCATCAAATTTCTGTGTCATATGTTTCATTTCTTTTTCCTACACACTTTTCTTTCCTTCTATGACTGCCTGTGTTATTTTCCCACAGTATTTTTCCGCATCTGTTTTCCTGCCAACTTTTCTTTCCCCCATTCCTCCAATAGATCCTTTCTGGCCATCCCCATCTGCCTTCCTTCTAGCCAGGCTTGTGAACAACCAAAGATGTGCTCTGCTCAGTTCAACTTCCCTTTGGGTCAGTGCCTGTATTTTATCTGTTTGCACTGATGGATGCTGAGAAGGAACCAGAGAACACTTCCACTTCTCACTTGACAGCTGATTGGTTGTCAGCAGGGGCAGAGAGGAGCTGATCTGTTGTGGGGAAGCACTATTGTGTACTTCGAAATGCAGAGCTGGTCCTCAGAATTTGTATCGGGTACATCTCAAGGGAGGGGAAGAGATGACCAGTTGTCATTCAGTCCCAATAAATGCGCCCCCGCCCCCCAGTAGCAATGAACTGGAAACCACCTGGTAGGAAGAGCCATTTTGGCAACTGAGCTTTACTGCTATACCAAAGGCTAAGGAATCCAACTTGCAAATTAAATGTTATTTTGAGGACAATGGCGGTTTCTGAAGAGGCTATGTCAGTTGAAAGTAAATAGATTTGTGTGACAGGTTTCAGAGTAGCAGCCGTGTTAGTCTGTATCCGCAAAAAGAAGAACAGGAGTACTTGTGGCACCTTAGAGACTAACAAATTTATTAGAGCATAAGCTTTCGTGGACTACAGCCCACTTCTTTGTGTGGACATAAATGTGCATGCTGTATGAATTGTATATGTCACAGAAAGTCTGAGAAACAAAGCTAAGATCCTTTAAATACCTAAATTTACAAACCAAAACAACAAGGTTCCCATAAATTTCTAAATAGTATAAATGGCTTGTTTGTCTTTAGCATTGATTAGAATGCTGTCTTTGTAGTCTGGGGCAGTCACTGGCACCATTGTGATATATAGGTGCTATGTAAACCTAAGATTTATAGGTAGATGGAATCAGCGCAAGCAGTTGTGCATGCTGAAGGCACATTTTAGGGCTGTGAGGGATTAACACTTTCTTTTAAAATATTTATTGGGGACATTGTAAAAGGAAGATAACCTGATGCCTGAGGAAAGTGGCTTTTCAAGGAAAATGAAGGATTATGATTCTAAATGTATGTTCTTATGCAGATGATACAGTACTGTACAAAATGCCCAGTGTCGGCCTAACTCTTCTGTCATTGAAGTCAACAGGAGCATAGTTAGCCCAGTGCTGAATATTTTTGAATATCCCATATATAATGTATTACATACAGAAATTAATACCATTTTTCTTCAGTATACCACTTATATCTCCTTGTCTCCTGTTTCCAAGTAACTATATTTGCACAAACGGACAACTTCGATAGATTCAATCATACATTCCATCCTCCCTCCCAGGTTATTCCACTACTATAGTTTCTAAAGCCTCTGGAAGTTAATTATTTTTACATGATTCTGATCTCTGGGTGTTAAAACAAAGGCAGCACATCTCTGTTTGATTTCTAAATATAATGGTACCTACACTGAGTCCGTAACATGTTCATTTCATGCAGTGTGCTTATTAGCCCTATGAAAAACTTCAAATAGATCAGCTAGAAAATACCTCTTAAAAAGTATCTTTCATGTTCACTTCTACGGATTATACATTTGTGCTGTTAATAAAGGTCAAAATAGCAGTGTTCTAATTGCAGCCCTATAATACGGCAGCAGAGAGGAAAAATATCTTTCGTTTTCTAATTCCCAAGAAATGTATGCATAAATATAATTTTTTATATTTCATATTAATGTAATGATACTAAATATTATAACATACATTCTGGGCCAAAATTTTAAAGGGGCCTTTAGCCAGTCTCCATAACTGGGCTGCTGCTATTTGTTGCTGAGCAACTCCTCCTGTTGAGTTTAAGCCTGTATCTAAACACTCTTAAACTTGGGGAGATTGGTGACTTTAATTTTCAACTTGGGCCTAGCTTCAGTATTTATTTTTACCTTATTTAACAAATTAAGTAGCATTTTATAAGTAAATTAATTTATTTCTAATTGTTTCCATTTTTAGAAGCCAGTTCTGAAATTCCTCCACTCTCCTTTCTTTCAGTTTTTCACAGCAAATTCTCTGCTGCTTTGATGTCCTCTAAAATATACCGCTTAGCTACTGAAGCGAACTCTGAGTTTCATCACATACAAAAGCAGTTCTTCCATGTTTGGACTGTGCATTGTATTTTCAGAGTGAGAAAGTCTCTCCAATTAGCCTGTGTTTGTTACAGATCCAAAAATACCAGATTCACACATCTCCTTGGTCAGCTGGGCCACTGTGAGTACTTTTTCTTAATCATATCAATCCATTAGATCATCATTCTCCTCCTATCTTTGGTATCAGTGTTTGAACTCCAATTTACAGCAGCAAAGTTATCCATCATGTTAAATAATCAGGATTATTAGCAGACACTTTTTTTCCTTTTTCTTCCTCTTGCAAACCCAGGAATCTGATTTTATGTTTCCTGATTTGGTTTTCTCAAATAGGCAAAAAAATTGTTTGTGTTATTGTAGAGTGCTGGCATGTGGCCCAGTTTAAACAGCTGATTGGAAACTAGACATTGATTCAAATCACCACCACTGGATGGGAGAGTACAATTTAACTTTTATTTTTACTTATAATGTTAACAGATTTTTAGGGTTAGGAAACGTAGAGAGGGTGGAAACCAATCCAAGGCATGATCACCTTTCGCTTGTGGAATTTGTGGTACAGTGTGAGGTGCAGTCCAGCTCTCTGTAGCTATGCTAGCCAGGAAGACATCTGCTGTAATTAACAGGAGCAAGTGTAACTAGTGATGAGAGCAAGGAATTGGGGGCAAGGATTTATATGTTCTACTCCCAGCTACGCCACTCCTTTTCTGTGTAACCTTCTTCAAGCCACATAACCACTCTGTTTCAGCATTTACTCATCTGTTACTTAAGGAAAACTACAGTCATCCTCTGTCTGACAGGTGAGGATTAGCTGGTGTGTTTAAAGCACTTAGAAATTCTTGGAAAAAGGGTGCTAGATAAGTGAAGAACAATAGTAGTACTTAAAGGTACTGTGGGAGTGAGAAAGGAAAAGAACTGTACTAACTCAGGGCTCTAAGCCAGTAGATATATATCCTGCTGTCAGCTTTCCAGGTTTAAAACCCATCAGCCTTTTGACCATATGTCTGTTGACCTGGTGGACTGTCTATTTCCCATGTGTCAACTATATGTCCAGCCCCTAATGCGTATATTTTTGCACTACATCACTTTTCTTGTTTTCATAAGCTGTATCACATTAAATTATCAGGCAAGAGGCCATTGTTTTCTTCTTAGTGAAAAATGAAATAAAGGTAATACTAAAAAATACAATTTCATAGTAATATAAATTCCCTTTGATGCAACAGATCAGTTGAAGAACATTATAGATTAAGCACCATTGAGCTGTAATGAACAAGACTATTGCATCTGCTGTCCTAAGTGATGGGAAAGGAACATGGCTGAGAAACAGAAAATGGGGATCATGTAAATTAAAAAACTATTCCGTATTGGGAACTTGGATGGTCTTCACACACGATCCTCCAGAGCCCATGTTTAGGTTGCGCCAGGACATATGTCAAGACCCGTTTGATTGGACAATGTTTTGAGTGACCTTTTATTTGTTTGTTATATTTAATTTAATATTTACTTATTATTTAAACATCAAGAGAATCTCAGCTCTGGAGAGCTTACAGTCTGTCAGTAAGCTATACAAAGACAAGAGGCACTAGAAGATCCAAAGGAAATAGTTATTTAGATAATAACAATATTCGGTCATCTGGGTGTGAAGGGCGGCAGGAGTAGCTCCCATTGAGACTCCAAGTTCTTTTATACAATTATCTATTATTCATGCACCTTTTTTCTTTTCTTTTTCCTTATGCTTAGTCTTAATGATAAGAATGACTGGCATGTTAACTAACTCAGCTGATAATGCAGCTGCTGCTGTGAGCACTAAAGAAGGAGATAACATTGGGCAATTAGGACTAATCCCTTCCAATCCTTTATACAGATCCATTTTTTTTTCTTCAGGCCTTACTGTCTACAGTATTTATGCAGTTTTTTACAGGACTGTTTGTCTCAGTACAGGTCATGGTTTGTGTAGTAGTTATATTTAGACGTTTGAAAATGCATGAGTTCCGAGTGTTGCACTCCCTTGGCTTTTTTGGATAGTAATCTGCAGGATACAAAAATGACATTCAGACCAAACTTTGTTAATATGGGTGGGGGAAAAATTAATTTGGATTACTTCCCTGCCCTTCCCCTATACCTTATGGAATTTCCTCCTCAAAAATTACCTTTCAGACAAAGCTTATGTCAAGATATAGGCCCAGATTATAACAGGTATTCATGCATTGCTTCTTAGGGTTGCCAGGTGTCCAGTTTTGGACCACTGACCGGGCTGTTAAAAGTCTGGTCAGCAGCGCAGTGGGGCTAAGGCAGGCTCCCTGCCTGCCATGGCTCCGCGCAGCTCCCAGAAGCAACAGCATGTCCCCCCTCTGGCTCCTATGCGTAGGGTCAGCCAGGGGACTCAGCATGCTGCCCCACTCCAAGCGCCGGCTCTGCAACTTCCATTGGCTGGGAACCATGTCCAATGGAAGCTGGGGGGAGTGGCGTCTGTGGATAAGGCAGTGCACAGAGCCACCTGACTGCGCCTTCACGTAGGAGATGGAGGGAGGAAATGCTGCTGCTTCCGGGAGCTGCTTGAGGTAAGCACCGCCTGGATCCTGCACCCCTGACTCGCCTCCCGCATCCCAACCCCCTGCCCCAGCCCTGATCCCCCTCCTGACCTCCAAACCCCTCGGTCCCAGCCCAGAGCACCCTCCTACACCCCAAATACCTCATCCCCTGCCCCACCCCAGAGCCTGCACCACCAGCCGGAGCCCTCTCTCCCCCCTGCACCCCAACCCTCTGCCCCAGCCCGGAGCCTCCTCCTGAACCCCTCAATTTTGGCTCCACCATGGAACCTACACCCCCTCCCACACCCCAACCCCTTGCCTAAGCCTGGAGCCCCCTCCCATACTCCAAACCCTTTGGCTCCACCCCCCAGCCCGGAGCCCCCTCCTTCACCCCAAACCCCTCATTGCAAGCCCCACCCCAGAGCCCGCACCCCCCAGCTGGAGCCCTCACCCCCTCCTGCACCCCAATCCCCTGAGACAACCTGGTGAAAATGAGTGAATGAGGGTGGGGAGAGCGTGTGACAGGAGAGGGGATGGAGTGAGCGGGGGTGGGATCTCAGAGGAGAGGCAGGGCAGGGAGCGGGGCAAGGGCGTTCGGTTTTGTGTGAGTAGAAAGTTGTCAACCCTACTCAGGGTTGCGACACCCAACTTAATTAGGCGCCTAAATCTCATTGACAGTAAATGGGATTTAGTCTTGTGACTCAATCAGGTGTTGCAACACTGAGCATCACAACTCCTGTATCCTTTTAAAAATCTTGACCATAGAGCTTGGTTCTCTCACTTACACCTTTGTGAACCAGGAGTAACTCCATTAAAGCCAATGAATTTACAGAACAGTAAGGTTGGTGTTAAATGAGAAGAGAATCAAGTCCATATACTCTTCAGTCTTACTGAAACCATTTTGGTTGAGTAACACTGTGGTTTATACAAAGGCTATTTTGTTAAAGGCCAAAACCTAGGAGGTGCTGTGGACTTTGAATTTCTTTTGGGAGTTGAGCTTGTTCACTCTCTCTCAAAATCCGGCTCTATTTAGGGAAATGTAGATGTCCTGTTTGTTCGTTTTTCTGGCCGTGTTCTGTCTGCTCTGTCTCTTTCTCACAGATTAGTATGATTTGAATTGTTAGTATTAAGAAGGGTAGGCTAATGCTGGATTGCCTCCTCTGCCTGTACTTTGTTTTATTGTTATAGTGAACACCTGCATCAGGATCAGACATGTATATTTGTCTCATGGAACAAGATTTATGCTTCAGCATTGGGCAACGCGGGAGGCACAATCCAACTGCGACATAAATGTCTTTTTTTCTCTCTCTAACTTTCTGACTTCTCTCCACTTAAAGTAGTGATGAAACAGAGACTTTTTTTAAGTATTGTAAATAATTGTACTTTGGCATTTTCATACCACCTTTCATCTAAGCTGCCTGATTCTGCTCTCACTTACAAGGACATAAGTCAGGGGTCACTCATTTAAGTCAGTGCAGTTACATAGGTAGAAAATGGATCCTAGGACTTCAGAGCACTTTGCAATTTTGTTTACACAAACCTATCAATTCATAGATTTTAATGCCAGAATGGACCATTGTGATCATCTGTTCTGACATCCTGCATAGCACAGGCCACAAAATATCACTAGTAATTCCTGCATTGCACCCAGATATTTGTGGTTGTACCAGCTTTCAGCTTGGGGGCCATGACTCTGAGGGGAATGGCTTAGATGGCATATTATCAGAGCTGAAGTGTATTGTGCTACTGTAAGACCGTATGTGGTTAGAGGGGAGAGGGTCAGAAAAACGTTACCCAGTTGGACAGGGAAGGATGATAAATTAAACAGCTTGAAGACTTGTGAATAGATAGCTCACCTAACATCTCTCTCACCTGTTCGAAAGCAACCCTGCCATTGCTCACATGCAAAGTACCCACAGAAGGAAGAGGATGGACTGGAAATAAAACAGATAAAACAACTATTTAACAAGACTATTTGAGTTTGACACAGGTCTTGTGATGAAAGAATAATATAAATCTTTCTGGGAAAATAAAACACCACACACTGGAGAAACTAAGGATGTTGTCCCACAGGATTCTGTTCCCCTCTTCTGAGATGGTTGAAGGAACAGAAATGGATACAGTGTAGAGTCAAGCACAGGAGTTTATTACACACAGCACTGGCGGAGTGTCACTTTGCTTATTAGGCTCCGAGACACTTCAGAACAATTAATTACAATAGATTATATAGGGCGCCCTGGGTGGAGAGAACTGACGGGGAGGGAGTTCCCAAGCCCCTGGATAAGTTCTAGCAGGAAGACAAGGTAAGCACAATAGGTCAATGGTCTACAAGATTACATAATGGCTCTGCCCATGGTTCAAATTAAGATATTGATAACACACGGGTAATTACCCTAAAAAATTATTTCTATTAAAGTATATAGGTTAAATTCTAATTTTGGGGTCCAGGGGAATGAGGTAGCAGCTCTCCCAGTTGACCAACAGGTACATTCCTGGAGCTTTAAAGCAAAAAATCAGTAATTAGTATTTAACAATAACAATTGTTTATCGTTTTACTCTTGTATTGCTGTGAACTGGGATTGGCATCCATGAAGAAGGATACATCTGTGAAGGGGGAGGGCATTCGCTATCTCTTTCCTGCACTGGGGAGTAGATGTTGAGGCCCTTCTCAGCGCTTTGTGTGTCTATAACTCATGATAAGGACACCCAATCACCACGCCCCATCCGGAGTTCTGCTGACTCTGCCTATCTAGTTGGAACAAAGCAAAGTTGTTTCTTGTTTATTCAGTTTTTCTTAGCCATACATTGTTTTTTGCTAGCTAGGCCACAGACCAAGCTGTAGAATTCAGGCCTATGTGAAAAGTCCAAGCAGAGACTGTGGTTAGATCTTATATACATGTTAATGGATTTGGCCCTTCAATGGTGAGTACTGCTCCCAGTGGGAGATGAGAGCACTCAGCACCTTGCAGGTGTGGGTCCCAAATCAGGATTGTTTGCTGGTGAAAGTTAACTCTGAGTCATACTCCCATTAATCATTGTGTGATTGCTTCTGACTTCTCTATGTCAACCTCCTTTCTAACAATAAACATGTACTGACTAGGTGTAGTCTACAGAATCATTGATAATAGGATCAGAAGAGGGTAGATTGGAGTCAATTTTTACTGGACTCAGAATTATGCTAATATTTTATTAATTTTGTTAATCAACAGCATTTCAATTCAAATTCCCTTTCAGTGATCCAAGCATGAAATTAATGCATATGTGGTTTGTTTCATTTCCATGAAATATCCTTATTGGTGCAAGAATATAGAACTTTCTAGGCACAAAAGAAATAATAGAAGACTCTCTTTTTAATTAGGGTGCTTGGCAGTGGAGTGGAAATCTCAATAGATAAAAATCATTTAGTAGAAGCTATTGATCTTCCTAAGTTAGGGCATGCTAAGATATCCTATACATTTTTTTCAGCAGAGGAGATCAAAGTTTCTAGCTCCTTGGAATGAATGTAACTACTCTGACAGGAAATAATAGCATGTCACAGGCTTTGATTTGTAACTGTGAGTTATTTTTTAATAAATGTCAAGGAGCATTTTTTAACAGCCTGTGGTTACTGGACCTTCATAGATTCCAAGGCCAGAGGGGACCATTGTAATCATGTAGTCTGACCTCCTGCATAATACAGGCCCTAGAACTTCCCCAAAATAATTCCTACAGCATGTATTTTAGAAAAAACTTCCTATCTTGATTTAAAATTACTTAACAGAGGAGAATGCTCCAGTTGGTAAGTTGCTCTTAATTGGTCTATGTTAAAAGTGTACACCTTAATTCAGGGTGGATTTGATTTAAATCTCTAGTCAGGAAGACTCAATTTAATCATGGATTTATACATAAAAGTGCATTCTTGTTGGTTGTTATAACTTGAATACATATTCTTCACTACTCAGAGATGGATGTAGGTTTCATTTTTAGAAGGTACACACTATGCATTTAAAAAAAAACAACAACAAGGAGTCTGGTGGCACCTTAAAGACTAACAGATTTATATGGAGGATTTTCTTGCCATGCTGTATTAGGAGGAGAACAATCACCAGACAGACATTTAAATTGTTTTATTTAACTAAAACAACAACATTATGTATTCTAGATTTTATTCTTCAACAGCAAAGATATAATATTTTAACAAAACAAGCATATGAATTTTTGAATTTAGTTAAACATTCAATTTTTTAAAATCAGGTTTGTTTTTGTTACAATCGTTTTTAACTAAAATAGTTATATGAAATATTAAAAAAAAATTTAAATTGACTATGTCAGCCAGCTCAACATGAGAAACTTAAAATACTGGCTTCTGCGGCTAACTTAGTCATCTTCACCTTCATTTTCCTGTTTGTTCATAATCTGGAAAAGAAAAACAAGCTTTCTTGCTTTTTCAGGTCCCAAATGATTTCTCAATTTGGAATGAATTAGTCCAAAGGAAGAAAATATTCTTTCTACACCTGCTGAAGAAGCTACTGCTGTTAAGTGAGATTATCACTTCAACAGTCTCTGAATCCAAGTGCTTGGGTGATTTCCACCAGTTCACTGGTGTGACTTTCTTTAAAACATCTTCAGCAAACATATATTTCTTGAATGGTTCACCCTTAGCTCTGAAGTTTATTATAGTTGGCATTATGGAGGGGTGATGGCTGGATGTCCATGTCATAGCCAACTCCTCTTCTTCAGCAGTTAAGGTTTAACCCTGGTACGGATTAGTGAGAATATTTGCAAGAAAATGAGCTGGAGATAGTGCTTGTCCCATTCATTTTTTTAATGCTTGTAATTTAACTCTGTCATTGCATATTTCTCTTTTAAAGATCTCACTCAGTTCCTTCCAAATTTCAATAGCATCAGCAATAAAACAGCTATTTCCTTGCATTTTGTTCAAGGCTACAGAAATAGGCTTCAGGATACTTAGCATGTTTCAACATTTCTCTTAAGCCCAATGTTGAGAACTTTGGCTGTGACAGTGCCATCTATTTTTTCATGATTTTGTTCACAAACTCATCAGATTAGGCCAGTTCTTGCTATAGTGCTCAAAACAGTCCACTACTGAGTTCCATCACACGTCTTGTGGGAGAGTTAGCTTGGTTCCTCCCACTTTTTTCAGAGCAGCTGCTGTGAAGTGGTTCTTATGGAAGTATTTTGCAATTTCAACATTAGCCTTTATTTCTGTGGAACACTGAAGTCTTAGGAGGTGCATCAAATAAGCACTGCGACTGTATGTTATTAGCTTGGGACTCTCTCCACTCTCTTCTAAATAATTTCTTCTCATCTTGGATACATTTGCAGCATTGTTTGTGACCAAGCTGCATACTAGACATTTGAATTTTTTTCCACAGTTTGTTATAGCTTTTACTGATACTTCTTGTAAGTATTCTGCTGTGTGTGCATTTCCTGATGTATCAATTGTTTCTATAAGAAAGACATTCCCTTATTTTGTTGTCGCACAAGCATATACAACAGGATCATTGTGGACATTGCTCCACCCATCAAGACTCAGGTTAACAATTTTACCCTCTAGACCTTTTGCACACTGCTCGGTTTCTCTTTCATACACTTTATCCAGCAATTTGCCTGTGACATCTGTTCTGTTGGGTGGACTGTATCCTGGTCTTAATGACTGAACCATGTTAATGAAGTGTGGGTTCTCAATCATACGGAAAGGAGAGTTTGTTTCATAAACAAACCTGGCAATTTTTTTCATCAATTACCTCTTTTTGTAATCTGCTGGCTCTTACCACAAACTTATCTATGGTTGTTTCTGGATGATGGAGATTTTTTTTTCTTTTTGCTACAGGTGATATACTATGGCTATGTGACATACATGATGTGACTGAAACACTATCATTGGCAGATAACTCTGAAACTATAGAGAATGATGGTGATCTTGAAGGTGGATAGTCTTCAGAATCCTGTATATTGAGGATGGATTCTCCTAAACAAAATAAGTCAATGCAGTTATTTAATTAGTATTACCATACTGCTCATTTAGTATTACTCAAAGCATTCCCTGACACTAAATATTACTTTAAAGGTGAAATTGTAAAAAGAAGATCTGCCTATTTTAGCTATTTATTTTTTATCACAACTGCATCTAAAAGGATAGTACCATAGAGTAACAACTATATTTTTTGCTCAAACATGAGAATTCAAGAATAGTCCAGAAGGAAGACAGGCAGTCCTTAAGAAAGAAGTATTAAATAAAAAAGTTTACCAGCCTGAAGATCCTGTACATTCAGACATGTTCCTTTCATCATCTTCAACGCAGCTTCCTCCTGAGAAGGAACGCGTCTCATGATGTTCTTTCATTCGGGCAACCAGGCCTTGCATTTCTTTGTTGCACTGTTTGCATTTTGCACACATCCCTGTCTTACCCACAGGTAGAGGAACTTCATTAAAATATTCCCATACTGGGTCTCTTTTACAACCTGCTGCCATTATAGGTTTTCCTTTCTAGTGAGAGAATGGTATGGTAGATCGCAAATCAATGAAGGCTACACTCAGAAAGACCTCAAGACTTCTGGAATATGTTGCCCAAACAGTTTCACTTTTGTTTCTACTGCCTGTCCCTCCCTTCTCACATTTATCTCCAGACTTCTCTTTGTCCAGATCTATTCCATCCCCAACAATCTTCTATTCATTGAACTTTTTGAAACATTGCACTTTTAGAGAGAGGTAAGGGATTGACTCTGTGTACACAAATTTGCAGAGGGACAATAGAGTTGAGGTCTGTTATTTCTCACCTCTATATATTATTTATTTATTTAAAAACATTTTTGCTCTTAACAAGTATGTTATCTCTGGAGACACAAATCCACAGTTTGAGAACTGCAAAACTAACCATCTTTGATGGTATCTTCTAGACTGATCACTGAGTCCTATTCGGTAGATAGAAAAATTAACCTAAATAATCTACATAGAAGTCTCTTGAATCCCATAAAATTGGGTCCCTAATCCATGAACTATTGGAACTCATATACAAAACTTTTCTTAAACATTACATGAATATATTGTCTCATACTATAGAATTAGAATTTATAATCCCTATTCCATGATGAGATATCTTTGGGCTATAAGGTATCTTAATTAAATATCTTTAGATAGGTATTTTCCTCAAAAAACATTTTATTTAAAAATCAGATTTAAATTAAAAAAAATCCGATTTTTTAATTTTTTTTTAAATCATTGATTTTTATCCACCCTGCCTTAGTTCCAGTCTGAATTTTTATAGCTTTAACTTCCAGCCATTGGATCATATTACACCCTTCTCTGCTAGATTGAACAGTCCGTTATTAAATATTTGTTCCCTATGTAGGTTCTTATGGACTGTAATCAAGTCATCCCTTAACCTTCTCTTTGTTAGGAAAAATAGATTGAACTACTTGAGTCTATAACTATAAGGCATAGTTTCTAATCCTTTAATCATTCTAGCGGCTCTTCTCTGAACCCTCTACAATTTGTCAACATCCTTCTTGAATTGTGGACACCAAAACTAGACACTATTCCAACAACAGTTTCATCAGTGCATAATACAGAGGTAAAATAACCTCTCTACTCCTAGTCAAGATTCCTCTGTTTATTTACTCAAGAAACACTTTAGCCCTGTCATAGAATTATAGAAGATTAGGGTTGGAAGAGACCTCAGGGCGTCATCTAGTCCAGCCCCCTGCTCAAAGCAGGACCAACACCAACTAAATCATACCAGCGAACTTGCATTAAGCTGCAACAGCTTAATAAATGTTTTTCCACTTAATAGAAGGATGGTTTAGGAACCCATATTAGGCTCATCTATGGGCAATCATATAGAAGTGGTACCCATCTTGCTTCTCCTTCAGCCCATATCTTATGATTTCTTATGTTAGAATTTGAGTCTAAGTACTACAGTAAATGCAGACAGGAAAGAGGATCTCTAATTGGAGAACATTTGGTGGACAGGAGGGCAGAACTGCATTTTCTACAATGAAAGAAGGAACAGTTTGCCACTACACAAGACTGTTCTACACCAGAGATATATAAGGTTCTACTCTGTAAGGTACTCAGCATTCAGGCATAATTCAGCAAGGTACTTAAGCATGCACTTAGATTTACACACATGAGTAGTCTCGTTAAAGTCAATAGGACTACTCATCCTTAAAGTTAAGCACATACTGTGCTTTATGTGTTTTTCAGGATTAGGAAAGTGTGCTCAGCACTATACAAGATTGAGATTTTAAGTGCTGTGAATACTTGATAGTAAAACATGTGCAAAAGTAATAATTCATTATGAAGTCATGCAAACATTAGTGAATAGTTATAATAGCTCAAGCTATCAGAGATTGGTGTGGAGGGGTTAAATGGGAGGATGTCAGAAATAAAGAGGAGCAACATCAAGTAAAATATGTTCTTACTGTCTTCCTTTTTCAGATGTTCAAAATATCTGGTACATGTTTGTAGATTCAGCTACATTAAATTTGAAATATCACGGAGATCAACCAAATAACAAACTACATTTTCAAATATTAAAGCATACACTGAGGTGCAGTCCGTGGGTTTTCAAAGCATGACTTTTTTTTTGTATCCATAATATCAAGCACAAGTTATACAAATAGACAATTTAATTATTGGTTGTGCCCACAAATCAGTATCCAGATACTTAAAACGGCCCATTGTGAGCCTACATGGAAAAACTGACCCACCATTATTTGTTTCTGTCTAATTGTTAGTGCAATAAAGGGAGGCCCAATTGTGGCTGAGCTGTATATCTAGCTAAGTAAAGAATTGCATATGGTAACAGGTAGCAGCATATTTTTATGTGCAATGTAAGCACCTAACTCAATTGAAAATTATTAATTGTGTTGCCAGTTCCATGTCTACCAATCTCTGCCAGATGCCCATTCATGTGCCTCACTGAGCTATATCCACACACAAAATATAATCAGATTACCATCTTGTTAGCCAATGATATGTTTCCTCCCGCTTGTACTCCTATTTCTACTATGAATAAAATTATTTTCCCCCAGAGATCAAACTAAAAATTGTGTCTGTACGCCAAAAGAATATCAATAATAAAGAAAAGTTTGTGATCAAAATGTTAGTTACCTTAAATATTTTTTAAAATGTTTCCAAGCTATTTGGCAAGCAAATTGTTTGGAAACACCTACTTTTCTGAAAGTGTTAAGAACCTCATTGCTAGGAAAAAAACATATGGTGAAAACTTCTGAGATCATAGATTTGCAGATTTGGCATGTTTTGTGCATTTACTTTGAATGTATGGTATTATATACATTGTACATAACAGTCTCTCTCACACACATTTTTCTAATCTGGTCATAGTTAACTCCATTGACTTGGAGGAGTTATTGGGCATTTACTTGGATTAATAAAATGCAAAATGTCTCTTTTCTCTTTCTCCTTATAGTCCCCTTAGGCTCACACGTAGGCATCCAAGATTGAATTCTGAGCTTTTGGGGAACAATAAACTTGTATGTATTTCTCATTTATACTGGAGGCATACTACCTTTCATAAAGGTTATGTTCGTAATACTTTCCATGGGTCTAACATTCTGATTTCAGCTGTTCTCAAATTTAGTCCATACTATACTGTATCAGATTTCTTTGTTCATAGCTTTTGAGTCTGAGGATATCAATACTGTCTTTTGTTAAGTCTGCCTTTCTGATAACAGAAAAAAGGAACACATGCTGTTGCCCAGAGAAATTCCTTCAAGATATTGTGACGGACCCAGACCAGTGGGGTACAGGAGTCTGGTAGAGGGCAAATATACCGGTCACTGGATGAGTAGTTTTCTGTTCCCTGAGTGACCAGAGCAGGGGCTGCACTAGAGTAATCAGGAACCTGCTAGAACCAGTTAAGGCAGGCAGGCTAATTAGGACACCTGGAGCCAATTAAGAACAAGCTGCTAGAATCAATTAAGGCAGGCTAATCAGGGCACCTGGGTTTTAAAAGGAGCTCACTTCAGTTTGTGGTGTGAGTGTGAGGAGCTGGGAGCAAGAGGCGCAAGGAGCTGAGAGGGTGTGCTGCTGGAGGACTGAGGAACACAAGCGTTATCAGACACCAGGAGGAAGGTCCTGGGGTGAAATAAGGAAGGTGTTTGGAAGAGGCCATGGGGAAGTAGCCCAGGGAGTTGTAGCTGTCATGCAGGTATTACAGGAGGCACTATAGACAGCTGCAGTCCACAGGGCCCTGGGCTGGAACCTGGAGTAGAGGGTGGGCCTGGGTTCTCCCAATTGACCTGGACTGTGGGTTTGTCCAGAGGGGAAGGTCTCTGAGCTGTTCTCCAACCCACATGGTGAATCTCTGAGGCAAGAAAATCCGCCAATAAGCGCAGGACCCACCAGGATAGAGGAGGAACTTTGTCACAATATACATCTTCTAGAGTGTAGGGAGATGCAAGGTTTCCCTTTTTCCTTGATCAGCTGAACTGCAGTTAGTTCCTTGCCTGCTCCTTTGACCTTTGAGTGGTCTAGAGTTCACTTCGTTTCCCTGTCTGTAGTGCCTTTAAAAAAAAAAAAACTCCCATATAAAGTAGCTAGCGACCCAGAGTTCAGTCTCTAAGGATTTTCAGCAAGGATTGCACAGGGTCAGCCTCCCCACAGTCAAGTCCCAAAAGGAACTAAAGAAATGAATTTAATGAAATAACTTTATAAAATCTTATGATAAAGAAAAAATATAATTTTTACAGCATGACATGGCTATTTTATAATTCACAGACATTACCTTCACAGTTATACATAAGCACAAATAAAGAGAACAAATTAAAATCTGAGCAGTTCAGTCCTCACAGAAATAGTGCTAAGAAACTGAAAGTCCCCAAAAGCTTAGGTTTGTTTACCTAAGTCTCAGTTAGAGTCTTTGATCACCAAATCTATACAGTCTGCTGAGTCTAAAGCAACATCTTCCCTCCACTTGCTTATAGGTATCTTCAGTTGGAATCCCTGCAGACTCTCCCTCTGCTGAGATCACTGCTAGCCAGTCAGCTAACTGATCAACCAACCACTCCGTTAAGTGTATAGATTTAAAGACAACCCGATTACAAGAAAATACAAAACTGACAATAGCAAACTAGAAATGACTCTTTCCTCATTACTACTTTTAAAGAAAAGTTGGTGAATCAGACTATTGAGACAATTTAACTAGAACAGTTTGGCTAAAATCAGAACAACATTCAAAGCATGCAATTAAAATAGAAGTTATTTTTCCCTCCCAATTTCCCTTTGTTATAATCAGCATTGCCCATGCTTCCCTCATTAACCTGCTGCAAAACGCTTCAGAGTTAGGGATAACAGCCTGCTTTCTGCTCCTGGGCTCAGCTTCTCCCAACTCACACAGGGCACCTGGCCTTTGGCAAAGCAGCTGCCTTGCCTGCTTGCCCTCATGTAGTCTGACCCCAGCAACAGGGACCTATTGGAGCAGACCCAAAACTACTACACCCAATTCACAAAGTTTTTGGATGTGGAGTACTTAATCTGCCTAGCAACAGTGACCCAGACACAGCTCACTCCTACCTCCCCCCATTGGGTCTCCTAAAGAGATATCTCCCTATTAGGCACATGGGTTATACTACCTTCTCTAAATGAGGTAGAAGTGCAGCGCATGTGTTAATCTGACACTACCATTATTAATTCCCATTAGAGTTGCCATGAATGTAGCAGATAACAAAGTCTCCCCAATGCTTTCAGAGCCTCATTTAATGTGGCATTCATATCAAAAGGGTATCCACAGGCCTTCAATGCAAGAATGATGCCCTTTCGTCTCTCTTCCTGCTTCCATTCTTAATTTGGCCAGATTTGACTAAAAGCAGGGGAATGCTATAGCTCCGTGTTTTTTATTTTTCCATGAGAAATGAGTGGATCTTAACATACGCTGAAGGTGAAGATCAGTAGGACCCACAGTGGTTGACTCCCTTTGCATTTTTTCTTATATCGGTTTACATAATCTACCCAATCTTATTGTTTTTCCATTTTCAAAGTAGATACATTATTGCTATCTCCTCTTAATTAGTGACAACTACTTCAAAATTCATTAGCAATCTATAGTAACAAGTGTGTGTGTGTGGAAATAATTTTTGTAAAGAAATATTTCAGATTCAGTTCTAATAAAATTGAATATAAAATAATGTTAAATTTGATTTGCAATGCCGTAAGGGTTGGAAAAGATCTATTAGGCTGTTTCCATCAGTATATTTTCTATTTGGTTGATTGTTTTTTTAATCTAGGCTAATTTTGCACCTTGCTGACATCCTTTTGAATTTACTGAGGTAAAGTCCTTACACAGGGATTCCATATTGCTGGTATTTTCCCCTCAAGTATTTTTAATCACAGTATCAGGGGGTAGCCGTGTTAGTCTGTATCTACAAATCTGTTAGTCTTTAAGGTGCCACCAGACTCCTTGTTGTTTTAATCACAGTAAATATCTCCCTTGCATTATCTTTCATAACATTGGGGAAAATCCATTCTTTGATCTTCATTCAGCTTTGATTATTTCTCTTTTTGTGTGTATGTTGTTTGATCCTGAGCTACCTGTGTTATTTCTGTTCCCAGTGCACCAGAAACAAATTCCTACAACTTTCCTATCAGACATGATGCAAGAACGATGATGCAATGTAATAAATACATCTGTCAGACATGGTGCAAGAAAGCAGCCAGCCAGCACCCCGGCTCCCACAGTGCGTAGAGTCAGGGCCTGAGCAGGCTGGTTGGCTCCCACTAGCTCCTGGCAGGAAGTGACGGTTTTCAAACTATGGGGCGCACCCCACAGCTTGAAAACCTCTATGTTAAATGGAAGGCAGAAATTGGGGAGGGGGGGCATGTGACTCCAGGTGCTCCCCCATGCTGCCCTATTTTTTTTGCCCCCACAGCTTTGTTCTCTGCGGGCTGCCCCGCTTGCCTTTCCCTGGCTACGGCTCTGATATTGATATCTAAACATAATGAGAAATGTTTTCTCTTTCTGTGGTATATACTTGGTGGTGTTCTACTCTTTGTTAAACATATGGTTGCCTACAGCAGGCATCTCTACAACACTGCCCGTAGGGGATGTTTCTGGGACTGGAATAACTATGGGTGTCAGTGCTTGTCTATGCCAACTGCTTGATCAGATGTGAATGTTCTGCTCTAATAATGTAACTGAGAAATAGGAATTCAAACTCCCTAGAAATTTACTTTGACCAATGGATGTATAGTATATGCAGCTATCGCACCTGCTTCTCAAATTTGGTGTAAAACTGGAATTTGAGATGTGTCCATATTACACCAACTAGAGAGAGAGGTTTTTTTTTTAAAATTACTATATGATCTAGCATCTTTGCAATCAGCGCTCACATAGTTGGGTGGTTGTTATTTTTTCCCAAATAGGTATCACTGCATAAAACTGTGAATAATGAATAACTGATAACCCATGGAATAGTAGACAGCAAAAAATACAGGTTGTCTGCTGAACTGAGCTTTTAGTCTTTTGTTCATCTTATATAAAGATTTTACCCTCCCCCGAAAATACTGATCCATACTTAATATATCTATTTAAAATGGTGGTCACTGTGCTGCTAGGGCCAAATCAGTAGGGAACAGGGTATCCCAAAACTTGAATTCATCTACTCACAGAAAAACCTAATTCTCACACATAATATCAATTTATGTTTAAATGTGAAATGTAACTAGACAGATTTAAACTTTGTCTCAAATCTGATCAATGTATGAAGAATATAAATTCACATCTTGAGGGCGTAAAGTATCAGGGGGTAGCCGTGTTAGTCTGTATCCACAAAAACAACAAGGAGTCTCGTGGCACCTTAAAGACTAACAGATCTGTTAGTCTTTAAGGTGCCACTGGACTCCTCCTTATTCATCTCGAGAACCTTATTCATGCAAAACTCCCATTGTATTCAAATTATTGCCTTTCTGAACTCATGCATTATTTTGAAACTTAGTGTAGGCCCCATCAATAATACACAACAATTCTTCCCACTGTACAAGTTGGCATGTAAATCAGCCCTTACGACCAACTGTATCAAGAATAATAAGGCATTCTGAAAATGCAGAGTGTTGAAACTTCTGGTCTTAATATATTTGGTCGTCATATCTACATTGAGACATGTATTTTAGGGAGTGACAGTCAATCAGTTTAAGATAACATTTAGTGAAGTAAAGGATAATCTATTGATTTCCTTTCCAAATGTTCTTATGGCTTAAATACTGAAGGTCCTTACTCTGACATTACTTAGACAAAGTGTAAGGATTCAGGGATTAGAACCTGGCTTTCAAAGCTTGGGATGCTGACGTTTCATCGGTGCCACTACGAAGCCATACAGCGCTGCAGCCAGGGAGAACTGTGGAGACTAGGCACCTCAGGAAGTACTGCACAAGGGAGCCAGAGTGACCTCTGATTGGCCTGCAGACCTCTGATTGGCCAAACACCCTATTTAACCCTGGAGGGTTCCCCAGGAAGTTATCTGGGTAACACCACAGACTTTGGGCCTGCTATGACTCCAGACCTTTCCTGATCCCTGGCCTCCAATCCCAGCCTGACTCTGCCTCTGATTCTTGCCTCCTGACTCAAGCTTGGTTCTGTCTGTGATCTCTGGTTTCCAACCCTGGCCTGACTTGGACCCTGACTCTTGCTTACTTAACTCAGCTCTAGCAATTCCACCGACCCCTGCTCACTGATTACCATCCCTGATGTGTGGATTCCAGCCCAGCTATGGCTGCTAGGCCAGACTGCCTACATCCCAGTCCCTTACATAAGAACGGCCATCCTGGGTCAGACCAAAGGTCCATCTAACACAGTATCTTGTCTTCCGACAGTGGCCAGTGCCAAGTGCCCCAGGGGGAATGAACAGAACAGGTTATCAAGTGATCCATCCTCTATCACCCATTCCCAGCTTCTGGCAAACAGAGGCTATGGACACCATCCCTGCCCATCCTGGCTAGTAGCTGTTGATGGATCTATCCTCCATGAACTTACCTAGTTCTTTTTTTAACCCCGTCATAGTCTTGGCCTTCACAACATCCTCTGGCAAGGAGTTCCACAGGTTGTTTGTGCGTTGTATAAAAAATACTTGCTTTTGTTTGTTTTAATCCTGCTGCCTATTAATTTCATTTGATTCTTGTGTTATGAGAAGAAGTAAATAACACTTCCTTATTTACTTTCTCCCTTATACAAAGTCCTGTAAAATAAGTAAAGTGTTCTTATTGAATTGATCATTTGTCACCTTCACTGACATATTCCATAACATACATGTAATTTTAGATGATAGGGTCAAATATGTTTGGATTCGAAGTCCCAACTGTCTGCATTTTCAGAATACAGTAGTTCACAATTCATGCCAAAGTGGTTTCTTAAACCTGGCTTATGTGCTAAATTGTACAGTGGATAGGATTGTGTATTATTCACTGGGGCCTACAATACATTTACAATATTTTAGATCTCTTAGGTGTTGAAGACCATTACATTGTGGGTACTAGTAACAGTCACTAGAACTGAAGCCATGCTACCTCATATAATTGCAAAATAGAGCAGAGGAGACTGTAGAACTTTGTAAGTTAAAATAGTACGTGCCCATTTTTAATGTACTCACATGTAAAACATAGCACTGTGAATCTTACAGTATCAGTGAAAGCACTTGTTAATAATTAATAAGTGTCAGTTTTTAAACTTTCTGTCTGTCATAAACATACAGCTAAGGGTAGCATAAAATCCCTCCTTTACCTGTAAGGGATTAAGAAGCTTAAGTAACCTGGTTGGCACCTGACCAAAAGGACCAATAAAAAAAAAAGATACTTTCAAATCTGGAGGGGGAGGTTTTGTTTGTGCTCTTTGTTTGTCCTCTCTCTCTGGATGGGAGAGGGACCAGGCAGAAAAAAATCTCCTAAAAGCCTACCTGAAATGAGCATCTAAGATTATAAAAATTGTAAGTAAAGACAAGGAAATGCGTTAGATTATTTTTCTTTTGAATTTTCCCTATACTAAGAGTGAGTTTTATTCCTGTTGTGTTTTTTTTTAATAACTTTAAAGCTGATCCTAGAGGGGAATCCTCTGTGTTTTAAATCTTTTTATTACCCTGTAAAAAGTACCTTCCATCCTGATTTTTGCAGGTGTGATTCTTTTACTTTTTAAAAAAAAATAAAATTCTTCTTTTAAGAACCTGATTGATTTTCAGTGTCCAACAACCTAAGGCGTTTGGTCTGTGCTCACACTGTACCAATTGGTGAGGATATTATTCTCAAGCCTCCCTATGAAAGGGGGTGAAGAGGTTTGGGGGAATATTTTGGGGACACAGGAACTCCAAGTGGACCTTTTTCTAAATCTTTGGCTAAATCACTTGGTGATGGCAGCAATTCCTTCTAAGGACTAGGAAAGGATTTATGCCTTGGGGGGAAGTTTTAACCTAAGCTGGTAAAAATAAGCGTAAGGGGTCTTTTATATAGGTCCCCACATCTGTACCCAAAGTTCAGAGTGAGGAGGGAACCCTGACACTGTCCAATGTGATTAAGGTCACACAAATGAGATTCCATTTAACAGGATTAATTAAATATTATGGGACAGATTTTTAAAAGAGTTCAGCTCCCATTTGGGTACCTAAGTGAAATATCCTCAATGGTCACTGCTGGTGCAGAACACTTTTAAAATTCTGGCCCTTTGTATGTGACCATGGTGAAACCTATCTTAAGTGACTACTCAGGGGCTTTATAGAGGTGGAGTTATCTGCCTCCTCCCAACAACAAATTCAAGTCAATACTAAAGAACATATGTTTTGTGTTCTTGGAGGAATGATTCTGAGACTCCACATATCTGACAACAAGAACTATGCTAGCAAGTTCAGTGGCTAGGTGTGGAAAACTAGCTAAAGCCACCCTCTGTGCTTCAGAATTGTCAGGGGGTATTCTTATTCAAGAAAAAAGTTGATAAGATGATAGCTAATAAAACAGACATGTTAAAGTGTTTTGCTTCCCCCCAGCAAAGTCCAAGAAGGAGTACAGGCCCTCATATAATGATATGATCTCCTTTTGTTTCTGTATACCGCAAAGACACCAGAGAAGGTTATCTTCTTAATTCAGCGTTAAGACTGAGTTTTGGGTCACATAGAGAAGCCCTCAAATCATGGAACATGTCCAACCGCTCTTTCCTCTCAATCAACATAACTACACTTGGGCCAGATATAGGAAAGATATCATGCTTCTCAAACTTTTGGTTCCAAACTGACTTCAGAGTAGTTGTATTGAGGGAGAACAGTGCAGCATGAATACTCTTTAGAGTGCCTTCTTCGTCCTCTTTTCAGTCCCAAGAGAGAATGAGAAACATCAAGCCATTCTGATGGAGACCCTACACCTCAAGAGCTAGGGAAAGTAGAGCCTGTCCCTAATGATGAAAGATGCTCAGAGCTCTGTTCCATGTTTTTCATAGAAAGGAACAGATCAGAACAACATCTGTGAACTTATAAAAAGCTTATCTGCATATTCCAATTAGCCCCTGTCAGTGGTAGTTTCTTCAGTTGGCCTATGGAGATCATCACTGTCAATACAAAATGTCACTATTCAGCCTATCTTCTGCCTCCAGAATATTCATGAGGTATTAATAGTGGTGATAGCCCAGATGAGGGGTTTAGGAAATCACTTATACCTGTTCTTAGGTGGAATAGTCACTAGACATTGCCCACAAGCACCTCACAGTAAGTGACACAAAAGACACTCTCAAGTTTCATGTACATGGGTTTTTGATAGAAATAGATTAGAGCTTCCTGACCTCCACCACTGTTGCCCTTTCTCATAGGATCTGCTGAACTGTACCCACTATTTGCAAGAAGATTGGGGTAGCCAAAACATCCTGGATTTGGGGAAGGGATCCACCCCTATTTGCTTTCTTTTTTTAATGACATGCAGCATGTGGCACAGAGCAGTAAAGCTTAGACTGACTTGTGCAATTCAGGAAGAAGAGTAACCAGAGCCACACCTTTTACTCCTTTATATTCCTCTTTGAATGAGCACGGGGTCTTAAATAATATGGTATCCTCATATGAGGATTCGTGTTCAGTGGGCTCCTTTTGATCTTGTATCCTCTGATCTTGAATTGTCATTTCCATTTCATTCAACAATACTAGTGACAGAAAGTATACCAGACTTTGCAGCAGCAGGAAAATATATTTGGCGAAAGTGGGCCAAAATCAAGAAACTACCAAAAATCAGAAGTGATTACTTCACACCCACCAATACATCAATACAGAAAAATGAGCAAACACTCAACCCACTGCAAAAGTTGTATTCATTTCTGCCTGTATAGTGGTTGAAGCTAACCTCTAGCTCAGCCCCCTCATACATTCCTTTTCTACTATGAGAAGGAATAATTTACATATGAGCTTTGTACAGAACACAGCACTGGGTCAGGGAAATAAATATGTGGACCAGCACAGAACACAGAGACCACATTCCTTAATGCCTGTTTATGGCTCCTGTCAGAAGCAAACTGCAGTGACTTCACCATAATATTTAAGGTAGGCCAGAATAGGGGTGGTCAGCTTCTGGGCCATTTTCCCACTTGTGGTTTTACGGCGTGTCTCTGTGTTCAGTGCAAAAAAAATTTCACCCAAAGTTGTCTTCCTATCTTTAAAAATATCATTTTTTCTACAATATAAGTAGTATGATTTAATTGTCAGTTAATTACAGCATTCCTATCTTTAAAGAAAGTTTGTTCTGTTAAACACAGGTCATCTTGTATATATATCGGTGCCCTTTTTATTTTATTTTCAGAAACCACATTTCAAGTGAATCTTCCCATGCTCAGTCTGTTGCTATACCAGTGTTTGTCAGCAGAGCTGGGTACAACAATGGCAGTGATGAGCCAGTAGAATTTTTAAGTAAAATCACTTTTGCCACGCTCACTCCCTCTTTGTGCTAATTTTGCAGACATGTGGGTGATCACATTTTATTGGCACATGGATGATAGAACCTGAATCTTGAGTATTCACTTTGGAAGTAAATGTTCACTTGCCCAATTGGGAAACAGAAATAATGCCATGTGACTTATCAGCTGCAATTATCCAGCCCAGATGGAATAATGAATATGAAATGCACACAGGAAACTGTTGGAAATCAAACATAGTTTAAAAAGTACAAAAAATTGTCGTAATTTCAAATAGCAAATTCCACAAGATAAAAAAGAGCCTAAATGCATAAAATAATTTATGAATGGTTCCATCCATTCTAGTGATAACCTGGAAGAGTTGGGCCTCTGCATTTTGGTAATAATAATACTGTAGTCCTTACTCTGCTGGAGCTTCATATTCAAGAAATTGTTCTTCTCCAAAATTTGTGGACTCTGAAGACTTGGTAGGTTTCTGGGATAATATAGCCTGCAGTTCTGCCATTCTCTGTTTAAACAAGGATTCTGTACAAAAGATTAGTTTATAATTCCATTTACAATATTTTGCTTGGTGTCAATATAAAGTACTCATGCAAAATAATCACAGCCTGTTATTTTATTTTTAACTATATTTCTGAGTACTTGGAATATGACATATGCATTCACTGTGTTATTTTTCTCAAAATATTGGTGGTTTAAGTGTTAGATACATATAGTAAAGGTTAGATTTACATATTTTCCTATTCCCTTACAAATTTTCAAATGGTTCATGAGAAAACCAGAAGCTGTTGGTACTTGTCATGACTTATTCTGCAAAAAAAAAATAAAAAAATTGTCTTTTCTGTTGACTTTCCAGGATTGTCTTCAGTGGATAAATCTTAAATAATGGGGTTATGAGATTTTGCAGAATAAAAGAATTTTAGTAAGGAGCTGAAGCATTTTTTTCTTCTCAATTTTAATAGCTTCAACCCTTTCACTGTTGTGTAAAGACACCTCTATAACATTTTATGAAAGAAGCTTTTTACCTACATGCAGTGTGTCCAATTCTTGCACAGAACTCAAGGGGAAAAGGCTGGATTTCTCTTGCAGAAATGGCCAGCATCTTCTAGTTTTGTTATATATTGCTATAGCAGATCTCAAATGTATTCATCAGTATATAGTACAATATACTTTAGTCATTACTTTTGGATATTATTGAAAGAATTTTTAAGCAGTTTTTTAGGGAGGGGCAAAGGAAATTAGGGAGGGGAAAGGCATTAGCAAGAAACTTTGAGTATCAGCTATACGAGTAGAACAACATATGGACCTAGGTCTCAGCTGCAGTCAAGGAGCACTTGTTACAAATCAAGAAAAGAAGAAGCTGAAGGTACCATAAGCTACCCTTGCTCTCACCTGTGATCTTGTGCTGATGTAGTCCACGTAAAAACTGTGGCTGAGAATTTTAAAGCCATTTAAGGAAGTCAAGTACCAACTCAGATTGAAGTGTAATGAGAATTCACTCTAATTAGCCCTTCTCTTATCCATTCACATTCACATGACTTTAATTTGTTACAGGAGGTAGGCTTGTATCATAATGATCAAAGGTGTCACCTGGCAGTAGTTTAAATTGCCTTTCCCAACTGATATGATTACAAAGATCAAAGTTTTCTTGAATTTTTTAATGCTTTGTGTAATGATGTGAGGGATTTGCCTGTAAGATGTAAGAATTCTGATTGATATTAAAAAAAAAAAATCAGTGACCCTGTTAACTTCTCCAGATTGCCTCAATTTTGAAACCGGGACATCAGAATTTAGTAATGTTTTCCACAGAATGACAACACTATAACAGAGAATTTTCAAAGAGCTTCACTTCCCCCTTGGTTGTGGAAAGGAAGGAAAGAAAGTCTGACCTGGTTCTCAGGCCATACTGGTGTCCTGTTGTATATAATACTGTTTCTGCTTTGCTAAGCAGAAGGAGTTTAGGGAGTTTTGTAGTGGGTTATTTCCTGTTGGGAGAGAAATTACTGACACTGACTTGGGGCATTTTCAGGTGAAGGTTGTTTGGCTAAAGACCATTACTTTAAATTACTACAGCCCCTTGTCTACTGTAAAAGCAATTTTCTTCCTGTCTCTTGGATCCTCTCCAATCTACCAATACCTGTGTGTGAGACCCAGTGTAGAGAACCAGAATGAACTTACTACACCATCTTTTCATGGCAAAGTATCCTTTAAACTTTAAAGTGAATTCTTTAGTTGGCATAATTTACACCAAGTCTACTGCTGCTATCTTTTTTTTCTTAAACACAACTGTGTGTGAGTCTCAAGGACGGATTGAAAGTTCAGTACCCAGATGCATTTCATCAATAGCCTGTAAAGCCTCTTCTCGCTATTCTCACTTCATAGCAAGGTGCCTGTTTAATAGTTTGATATCCCCCAGTGTCAGTCTTGTGCTGAACCAGGACAGCATAACTTATATCTTGCTTTGCTAGATCAGGAGAATAACTATTGATCCTTTACCAGAAAGATTTTCAGACATTCATGCTTATTCTTATTTAACTTATTTATTCTTTTCCCTGGCAACAAAATATTCTGGAAGGTGTATTTGGTCCACTGAGGTTAATGGAGTTACACCTGTGTAAGTGACATCAGAATCTGTGCTTGTAGTACCTGTTAGCTTATAATGCCATCCATGTTCAGCTGTGATTTGTTCATGGATTTGTGCTACCTGCTTGCCAAATAGAAATTCAATACTTAACCAAAATTGCTTTTCATCTCCTTTTGCATACACTGCCATAGTCAGAGGCCACATATTGCATCATTCTTTGGCTGTAATATTTGCAGAGGGGGCAGATCTTCAGTCAGTGTAAATTGGTGTTGCTTCACAGAAACCAATGCAGACACATCAATTTACATTATGGTTGCAAAGGAAACTTTCCAAACACAAAGTGAGTTTAAATCAGTCTTCCAACACCATGAAACATGCTCTGGTGTCAACTTTGAAATATTATGTTGTATATTTGAAGGTCAACATTGTTAACTATTTCACTGCTGAGCATTTAATAGACTCGTAGACTTTAAAGTCAGAAAGGGACCATCATGATCATCTAGTCTGATCTCCTGCACATTGCTAACCCTATGCAGGCCACAGAACGTCACCCACCCACTCCTGAAATAGACCCCTAACCTCTGGCTGAGTTACTGAAGTCCTCAAATCATGGTTTAAAAACTTCAAGTTACAGAAAATCACAATTTACACTAGTTTAAACCTGCAAGTGACTGGAGTCCCATGCTGCAGAGGAAGGTGAAACCTCTCCAGCATCTCAGCCAGTCTGACATGGGCAAAAATTCCTTCCCAACCCCAAATATGATGATCAGTAGACCCTGAGCATGTGGGCATCTACTGTGCTATCTCACAAAGCCAAATTGCTTCCAACAGCTTTTTAGGTGCCTGAAGTCCCAGTTGTCCCTTGAAGAACTGCCAAACATTTCAGCTTTCCCCTGATAATTCTAATACACTTACGCATTTTCAGTACAAATACTGCAACACACTGAACATTAAAAATTTAGAGGCAGCAAAAAATAAATTGAATTTAATATAAAATTAAATCAGCGGGTGTATTGTAGTGATTGTGCTATTCATGTTCATATTTAATTCAATAAAAAACTTCAGTTTTGAACCCTTTCTCAAGCTGTCACAGAATCTCCACTTTGCTGCATTGGAGAACTACAGAATTTAAGTCAAACTTGCTATGGAGTTGTCACGCTGTCTGGAGTGGCTCAAAACTCTGAGTGCCAATCTCAGGGTAGACATCCCACACTGGTGATATATTCTATAATTAGATTTCACCAAGCTTGTGTTCTCACCCAGACAAATGGGACTTTTGTGATAAAAGGGTATATAAAACAAAAATCATACCACATCAGGTTACTCCGAATCCCAAAGGATCAGTCACTTACCCCAAATCAATTGGTACTCTGGATCTTACACCAGAAACTACACTGGTAGCCAATTCTCTAGTAGACTACCTAAAGGTTTATTAGCTAAGAGAAATAAATGAGTTATTGGGAAGTGAAAGGAGTTAAAATACATTAACAGGTGAATCAAAGTTTGTAAATCCAAATGATAGCAGAGATGTAGTAATCTGCCAGTCTACAAAAGTATTTCAGGGTTACCCAGAATAACTCTGTGGATCTCTGCTTTCTTGTTTAGTTATTCCACCCTATTAAAATCCAAACCGTTCAGAAATGTAATATCAGTTCATGAATCCATATTTATAGCTTTTCCACACAGAAAGCAATCTGATAAGTGTCTGTATTCATCCATGAACCCTTGCTTTGAAATTAGAATTTCCTGTTACAGCCATTAAGTCCTTAATTAGCATTTCCTAAATTCCATCCACATTTGATGAGTTTAGTCACAGGGGTATACACAATGTAAAAGGAAAAGTAAGAGCAAACAACAATCCTTCTTTAGTTTCCATGAAGTTTTAACACCTGATTAGGATCTTACATTAACACACCTTGGATCAGGGGTTATTTAATTACAGGGTATACATAGCATAGAAATAATGTAATAGCAGACTACAGGAGGTAAGTATCGGGGGTAGCCGTGTTAGTCTGTATCCACAAAAACAACAAGGAGTCCAGTGGCACCTTAAAGACTAACAGATTTACTTGGGCATAAGCTTTCGTGGGTAAAAATCCACTTCTTCAGATGTATGGAGTGAAAGTTACAGATGCAGGCATTATATAATGACACATGAAGAGACGAGAGTTACCTCACAAGTGGAGAACCAGTGTTGACAGGACCAATTTGATCAGGGTGGATGTAGTCCACTCCTAATAATAGATGAGAAGCAAGGCCGGCTCTGGCTTTTTTGCCGCCCCAGGCAAAAAAGCCTCCCGCCGCCAACCGCCTCCCCCTTCCCCCCAGTGCGGCAGGGGAGGACACCGAGCCCGGCCGCAGGCCGCTCTCCCCCACCGGCCAGAGTGCCGGGGGGAGGGCGGCGAACCTGCCGCGGTTCCACTGGCGACCGGAGCCCCGGGAGGAGGGCAGAGAGCCCGGCCGAGGCTCCGTTCTCCCCGGCGGCCAGAGCACCGGGGGGAGGGCGGAGAGCCCGCCGTGGCTCCGCTCTCCCCAGCGGCCAGAGCGCCGGGTGGAGGGCGGAGAGCCCGCCGCGGCTCCACTCTCCCCAGCGGCCGGAGCCGGAGCACCGCGCCGCCCCCCTCCAGGTTCCGCCCCAAGCACAAGCTTGGTGGGCTGGTGCCTGGAGCCGGCCCTGATGAGGAGGTTTCAATTCAAGGAGAGGCAAAGCTGCTTTTGTAATGAGCCAACTACTCCCAGTCCCTATTCAAGCCCAAATTAGTGGTGTTAAATTTGCGAATGAATTTTAGTTCTGCTGTTTCTCTTTGAAGTCTGTTTCTAAAGTTTTTTTGTTCAAGAATAGTTACTTTTAAATCTGTTATAGAATGTCCAGGGAGATTGAAGTGTTCTCCTACTGGCTTCTGTATGTTACCATTCCTGATGTCCGATTTGTGTCCATTTATTCTTTTACGTAGGGACTGTCTGGTTTGGCCAATGTACATGGCAGAGGGGCATTGCTGGCACATGATGGCATATATAACATTAGGAGACGTGCCGGTGAATGAGCCCTTGATGGTGTGGCTGATATGGTTGGGTCCTTTCATGGTGTTGCTAGAGTAGATATGGGGACAGAGTAGGCAATGAGGTTTGCTACAAGGATTGGTTCCTGGGTTGGTGTTTCTGTGGTGTGGTGTGTAGTTGCTGGTATTTGCTTCAGGTTGAGGGGGTTGTCTGTAAGCGAGGACTGACCTGCCTCCCAAAGTCTGTGAGAGTGAGGGATGGTTTTCCAAGATAGGTTGTAGATGATTGATAATGCGCTGGAGAGGTTTTAGCTGGGGGCTGTACATGATGGCCAGTGGTGTTCTGTTATTTAACTTGTTGGGCCTGTCCTGTAGTAGGTGATTTCTGGGCAGGGCCGGCTTTAGGCCGATTCAGCCGATTCGGCTGAATTGGGCCCCGCGCCAAGAGGGCCCCGCGCTGCAGCTGTCCACCCCGCCCCCAGCTCACTTCCCCGGCCACTCCTCCCCTCCCCTGAACGCCCCGCCCCCTCCCCTGCTCTGATTCGCGGGAAGTCTGAAAAGAAGCAGGGGCGGGCCAGCAGCACAAGGTAAGCTGGGGTGGAGGTGGTGGGGGCGCGAGAAGGGCTCCGTGGAGGCGCGGCCCATTCCCGCAGGCCCCAGCGGCTCTGGCCCGGCCCGGTCCCCGCGGCGCCGCTCGGGCCCCGTCCCCCCCCCCCCCCCCGCGCCCCAGCGCCGCCCGGGCCCCCCCCCCCCCCCCCCCCCTCCCGCGGCACGGCTCGATTCCTGGGGGCGGGGTTGCAAGCCCCGCCCCCAGGACTCGGGCCCCGCTCTTGCTAAAGCCGGCCCTGTTTCTGGGTACCCGTCTCACTCTGTCAATCTGTTTCCTCACTTCTCCAGGTGGGTATTATACTTTAAAGAATGCTTGATAAAGATCTTGTAGGTGTTTGTCTCTGTCTGAGGGATTGGAGCAAATTTGGTTGTTAGGAATTGGCTGTAGACAATGGATCGTGTGATGTGTCCTGGATGGAAGCTGGAGGCATGTAGGTTAGTATAGCGGTCAGTAGGTTTCCGGTATAGGATGGTGTTTATGTGACCATCACTTATTTGCACTGTAGTGTCCAGGAAGTGGATCTCTTGTGTGGACTGGTCCAGGTTGAGGTTGATGGTGGGGTGGAAATTGTTGAGATCCAGGTGGAATTTTTCAAGAGCCTCCTTTCCATGGGTCCATATGATGAAGATGTCATCAATGTAGTGCAAGTAGAGGAGGGGCGCTAGGGGACAAGAGCTGAGGAAGTGTTGTTCTAAGTCAGCCATAAAAATGTTGGCATACTGGGGGGCCATGCGGGTACCCATAGTAGGAGATAGACAAGGACAACACAATCAACAGCTCCTTTGAGCTCTATTGGCATACAAGTGAATTAGTTTGAACCCACACTAACACAGAGCACTGCTTTGATATTCACATACAAATGAATTCCTAAGACTCTGGCATTCCCTGGCACTTGGCCTGTCAGTGTCACAGGATCACACAAGGTCTTTGATAGTTCTTCACAGTCTAAATCCAACCTGGAACAGCCACCTTATGATTTGTTGTTGTGTCCTTATGTTTTCTCTGTAATAAACAGTTCATGTAAAATTTATCACTTACATCAAACACGGCTTATTTAGTCTGAACTGATAAAGCACAGAATTCTGAATATATTTATTTTGTCATATATTTATCATCCTGGATCTTTGTAAGGATGCGACGTAGAATGATACTTCTCAGGCTGACTGACAGAAAATGCTGTGTGAGATGGAATAGTAGGAAGATGAAAGAAAAGAGAAATAGGTGATGCTAGAATTTCAACAAAGACTACTTGTTCTTGCAGAATCAATCTTGTTTTGTAGTATGCATTGTTATTGCTTCAGTTCATTTGGGGGAACTTGTACTGTAAGTGTGAGCTGTCTGATTTTGCTAAAGACAGGCTGCAGGTATACTGAAAGTTTTACTCAAACTGAGTGAATTCACCCAACATTGTATGGTAGGTCTCAGTTCAGCAGAGTCACTATGATTTAGGAAGAAGGAAGTGAATGATATGGGTCTTTGAATCCTTTATACAAGGTAGAACTGGGCACTGCTCCTCGTAGGCCAGGGCAGATGGACTGTTTGGCAGCAAACCAAGTGAGGAGCAGTGGTTCCATGATAATGCATGACCTGTAATCCTAAGTCTCCGTGGCTGGAGTGGCTACAACAAAGGGTCTATGCAACTTCTCCACACCTTGTGTCCTGATCAGGGGGCAGATATGGTTATCCTCAACCTTTCCACCATTCCCTCACACGAAGCCCATTTTACTCAGGCTCTGTGCCAATATTGTATGAATTTCAGCTTGAGAGCCATGTTCTACTGTTACATTTCACATGCACAAATACCGCTGAAATCAGCGGATAATGTGGATGTTTATATGAGGGCAAAATTCAGCCCTAAGAATTAAAGGCATGTTAGATTTCTTCATTTCATTCGGAGATGCTGCATGTACATCTGACTCCTGAGACACAAAATCAGGGCAGCTTTCATGGGCTCTATTCCCTTGAGTGCAGAGACATAGTTGTACCTCATTTGACACATTCATTTAGAGCCCAGTCCTGCAAGATGCTGAACACGTGCTGAGATGAGCTGAAATCCTCAAATCCCATCACCATTTGGCTCTAAGATGCTCAGCGTCTTACAGGATCACGATGGTTCATTTCAGAAACATTTGCAGAGTCAGTTTCAATTAGGCATATATTTGCAAAGATGCAAAAGATATCAGCTGTGTGGTTTTGGTGCATTAGTTTTGCTTTAGTTTACATATATCTGGATACAGTGAACAAAAGACACAATACATGGTTGTTTTCTGTATTAAATATCAATTTTGTCACATAATGATTATAGTAATTAAATGAACCTTTCCTACAGTCAGTAACATTTAAGCCTAACATTTCCAATTTTAATTAAGTGCGCATTTGTGCACATGTGTGTATAATTATTTTTCTTTATTTATTTCATCTTTATTAGAGTTTCCTGTAATGCATTGGATTTAGATTATGTTAAAACTTATAAGGGCCTTTGATGAGAGAATAAATAATTCAGATTAAACCTACCTTTCTATAACGTGTTAGAGTGGTAGCAGTAAAAAAGGGGGAAGTTCTATGTTCGTGTTCTTTCTGGCATTGATAATAACAAAAAAAAACCCCAGATTTTTATTTATACATTTCTAATTGTATTGGTGGATGAATCATTGCCACATTGAATATATTTATTCACTGTTTGCTGAGGATACTCTTGTTTCTTTGTGTACAGAGAGTTTGGATGGAGAGATCCAGAACTTCCTGAAGTTATACAGATGTTACAGCATCAGTTCCCTTCAGTACAGTCCAATGCTGCAGCCTACTTGCAGCATCTCTGTTTTGGGGACAATAAAATAAAAGCAGAGGTAAGACACTTTAAAATTTTCTTTTAAAATGGCTTTGTCTGCTAATTACCACCAGAAATTTTGTATAATTACACCTCTACCCCGATATAACGCGGTCCTCGGGAACCAAAAAATCTTATCGCGTTATAGGTGAAACCGCTTTATATCGAACTTACTTGGCTCCACCAGAGTGCGCAGTCCCTCCCCCCCTGGAGTGCTGCTTTACCGCATTATATCCGAATTCGTGTTATATCAGGTCGCGTTATATCGGGGTAGAGGTGTATTTAAAAAAGAGCTTCAAGGGAAATCATGTATATATGTATATAACCTGTATATTCAAGCTTTTAAATCATCATTACCATCACAGAAGGTGAGTTGCATAAAATGTTATTGAATCAGCCCCTTGGATGACTCATTTGTTTGGATTTGATTATTTTAAATTGAATGTGAGGTATTCAAATGTTCTGGCAGCCTAGGTGTCCAATAAGCAACTAATGGCATGATCTTGCTTCCACTGAAGTCATAGGAATTTTGCTTTTGATTTAAATTGAAGCAAGATTGGGGCCTAAATAAAAGAAAAAATTGAAATGCATAAATGTGTAACGTGTGCTACATTCCAAATAGAAACAAGAACACAAAACATGGGGCAGTGAAAAGGGTTCTGGGCCCAAACTCTGTTTTAATTTATACTAGTATAAATCAGGAATAATTCTATTGAGTTGAATCGGAGATTTGCCTGAACAAGAAATTCAAGATTTGGCCCAAGACTTTTAGCCTGCAAACACCAAACGGATTATTTTATTATTTCACCCATTTTTTTGGAAATAATTCTTACAAAAATAAAAGCTGAAAAGCAGATGGGTCAGTACAATTTCTGTCTAAAGCCTCACAAAAACCATAGGCCCAGATCCTCAGCCCTCGCTGGCCCATACTTGGCATTGGTGAGGGAGAGAGACCTTTGTGCTCCCTTGATCTCTGTGGCTGCTGGTAGCCAGCTCAGCTCCTGCCACAAATTTAAAACAGCCACAGAGGTGCTCTAAAATTATCCCAGTGCAGCACTGCTCCAAACCCTCCTCCCTCCACCATCCTCACCAGAAGAGCTCCCTATACGAGCTGTACTCCACCCTGGGATTCCTCCATACATGTGTAATTCCCAGGTGGGAAGGTTTTGCCAGAGCAGCCTAAAAGGATTGTATTGGTCCAAGGAACTGTCCCATGATTTTTTGAGATTCAAAAATAAATTATAGGACAGTTAAAATACAATATTTTTCTCTGTCTGAAACGAGGTCCATAACTGCTATAAGCCTAGATGTACTCCCCCTCCCACACCCTTCTTACCCTTTTCTCTCATTCCATCTCCGCTGCTCAGTCTTTCATTAAAAGGATTGATTCATCTCTTCAGGTTTCCCAGAAAGACAGTTACATGATTATGGCAATTTATTCATTGTACAACCACTGCTTCCTCCTGTTAGTCATGTATGGGGAGCCCTTGGGCAGCTGCCCAAGTGAAGGGAAGAAAGTTGTTTGTTTTGTTGCCAGCTGTGTATGGAAAATCCCTTAAGAGAGAGGCTGTTGTAGGCCTGACCTGTCTGATTAGGACATCAGCCTTTGACTATAGTTTAAGCCTTCAGAGTAATGAGCATGTTGTTCTTTGTATATGTGTGTGTGTACTGATATAGACATATACGGTACCACAGTGCTCAGCACCATTCTTATATTTTGCTGCAAAAAAGGATAACAAATAAAATTAGAGATTTTGCTGGTGATGGTGGTGTGTTTTTCCCTTTATTGGTTTTTCCCCAGGCCCTTGATAGATTTCTACCTCTGCAACAAGCAAGATGCATTTGAGGGCAAGACAAAATCATTTTTGTAAAACAGTGCTCATGAGAATATGCTTTCATACTGTTGCTGGTGGTGCTATAGATCTTGCTAACAACCAGTGGAATCTGTCTCCTTTTCTTTAGCTTTATGAAGAGTTTTTAACCTCAAGTATGCAAAGTCAGCAAACTCCTTATTAATGATAATATGTAAAAGTACCAGAAAATTCTTATTTATAGCACTCTGATTTCCTCAAATGAAAGGTGCTTTATGGGCATGTCTAGAGCGCAGCTGGGAGAGAGCCTCCCAACCAGGCTAGGCAGACTCATACTAACAGGGCTCAAGCTAGCATGCTAAAAATAACAGTGTGGACTCATAGACTCATACACTTAGGCTGCAGCTCAGACTGTCAACCCTACTTAAATCCCTAGGCTTGAGAACCTGAACTCCAACCCAAGCCTCAGTGTTCACACTGCTGTTTTTAGTGCATTGGTGCCCATATTTAGTGCAAATATAGTGCCCATCTTTAAAAAAGGGAAGAAGGAGAACTCAGGGAACTACAGACCGGTCACCCTCATTTCAGTCCCTGGAAAAATCATGGAGCAGGTCCTCATGGAAACCATTTTGAAGCACTTGGAGGAAAGGGAGGTGATCAAGAACAGTCAATATGGATTCACCAAGGGCAAGTCATGCCTGACCAACTTGATTGCCTTCTATGATGAGATAACTGGCTCTGTGGATATGGGGAAAGCAGTGGACATGATATATATTGACTTTAGCAAAGCTTTTGATACAGTCTCCCACAGTATTCTTGCCAGCAAGTTAAAAAAGTATGGATTGGATGAATGGACTATAAGGTGGATAGAAAGCTGGCTAGATTGTCGGGCTCAATGGGTAGTGATCAACGGCTCAATGTCTAGTTGGCAGCCGGTATCAAGCGAAGTGCCCCAGGGGTCGGTCCTGGGACTGGTTTTGTTCAACATCTTTATTAATGATCTGGATGGTGGGATATGCTGGAGGCTAGGGATAGGGTCCAGAGTGACCTAGACAAATTGGAGGATTGGGCCAAAAGAAATCTGATGAGGTTCAACAAGGACAAGTGCAGAATCCTGCACTTAGGACGGAAGAATCCTATGCACTGCTACAGGCTGGGGACCGACAGGCTAAGCAGCAGTTCTGCAGAAAAGGACTTGGGGATCACAGTGGATGAGTCAGCAGTGTGCTCTTGTTGCCAAAAAGGCTAAAGGCATATTGGGCTGCATTGTAGGAGCATTGCCAGCAGATTGAGGGAAGTGATTATTCCCCTCTATTCAGCACTGGTGAGGCCACATGTGGAGTATTGCATCCAGCTTTGAGCCCCCCACTACAGAAAGCCTGTGGACTAATTGGAGAGAGTCCAGCAGAGGGCAATGAAAATTATCAGAGGGCTCGGGCACATGACTTACGAGGAGAGGCTGAGGGAACTGGGCTTGTTTAATCTGCAGAAGAGGAGAGTAAGGGGGATTTGATAGCAGCCTTCAACTACCTGAAGGGGGGTTCCAAAGACGATGGAGCTTGGCTGTTCTCAGTGGTGGCAGATGACAGAACAAGAAGCAATGGTCTCAAGTTGCAGTGGGGGAGGTCTAGGTTGGATATTAGGAAACGCTATTTCACTAGGAGGGTGACGAAGCACTGGAATGGGTTACTTAGGGAGGTGGTGGAATCTCCATCCTTATTGGTTTTTAAGGCTTGACTTGACAAAGCCCTGGCTGGTATGATTTAGTTGGGGTTGGTCCTGCTTTGAGCAGAGGGTTGGACTAGATGATCTCCTGAGCTCTCTTCCAACCCTAATCTTCTGTTATTCTAAGCCTCTCTGTCTGGGTTGAGAGGCTTGTTCCCAGCTGCAGTATGAACATATCCTATAAGGTCCTGATTCAGCAAAGCACCTAAGCACAAACTATGTGTGTGTTTTAGACTCAAGACTTTGCCTGAATGGGGATGGGATTATTCTGGTGCTTAGAATTAAGTATATGCTTAAGTACTTTGCTGAATCAGTGTCTTATAGATCACCTTTCCCTGGAGGAATTCAAAGTGCTATAAATAAGACTATATATTACTTCAGACCTCAGGCTCCAATTTGGCAAGTTCCTAATTGTGCCTATCTATAAGAACATGAGTAGTCCCACTGATTTATTTGGGATTAATCATCTGCTTACAGTTAGGGTATGTCTACACTTACAACACTACAGTGGCACAGTTGCACTGTTGCAGCCATCGGCATAGGTAATCCTCTTCCCCAGGAGGTGTTAGTAGGGTCAACTGAAGAATTCTTGCGACAACCTAGCACAGTCTATACAGGGACTTAGGTCTGCTTAACTTTGCCACTCTGGGGTGTGGATTTTTCACAGCCCTGTGTGATGTAGTTATGCCAACCTAATTTCTAGTGTAGACCAGGCTTTAGGTGTGCATATAAGTAGCTTGCTGAATCCAGACCTAAACAAGGGTACCTGAGAACAGAATTGGACTCTTTCATCCTCTCCAGATATAATGCATTTGTATTCTTTCAGATGATTGTAGAACTTGTTTTCCCTGTCTAAATTTCTTGCCTGTTTAATTAGCCAGGATTAGCTGCATGGTTCTGTACAGTTACAAGGAAATGGAAAGGTTTCAGTGGAGTATGCAGGAGAAGGAAGGGCACAGCCAGAAAATGATTTTCACTCTACAACTTGCAACATCTTTGGAATTAATGGTTTAAGACTTTGGATCCCCAAATATAATGCAAGAAAACCAAATTCAACACAAATCCAAATCCATTGAAAAGTAGAAAATTACTACTCTACTTTATTAAATAAATAGGTTTAAAGAGGGGCAAATGGCTTGTGTTGCAGTAGCAAGAAAATGGCCCAGGTGGTGTTTGGGGATTTTGAGAAGGGAGTGGGTAAGGGAAAATATGAATGGAAGAGGTGATATTTATGACTCCTGGTAGACTGCATGGAGAAGGTGAGTTCATAAAGGCTTACTGATTAATTTCTAAGGTTTGTTATTATTTTTAATGTGTATGTCCCCAGAGCATTGTATGGGCATATCTATAACAAAACAAAAAATGAATCCAAAGAATGGGTGGATGTAATTCTATGGCCTGTGCTATGCAGGAGGCCAAACTTAGGTTATCATAATGGCCCCTTTGACCTTAAAATCTATCTATGAAATAATGTTTCAGCTCTTGGTGTCATCTTCACAGCCAGAGGGAAACAAAACTGGAAAGTGCACAGAATCTCTCTTGCAGAGTTTGTTAAGCCTATGGTGCTACACAACATGCCACCACATTGTTGTTACAAGAGAGATGCTTTAGAGGTACTCATTCACACACTTGTTATGACCATTTGTATTTAGATAGCATCTGGATTGGAGTATAATTTATACCATATTTTCCATCTAAGAGGCAGTTTTATTAATAATCATTCATCCTTGCCCAACCACCCCTTCACAATTTAGATGGTTATAAGATCTTTGGTCCCCAGCCATATGTGAGTTCAATGAGACTACCCACGTGCATCAAGTTAATCCCAGCTGCTTGCAGGATCAGGGCCCTTTATGTTTTATTCTAGAAAGACAGTGTCTCCTTAAAAACTAGTCAGTTAAAAAAATAATTATTGCAGGTACTACACTTGTTCTTAAGACTCCTGCCAATATTTGTGGTTTTACAATTATGCTTTCCTCTTTTATATAAAGAAATTTCTCCCCCCCAGTCGCTGTGAAAGACCACAAAAAAAACAGGAGAAATGTATTAACTGTGCAGAGGAAAATATTGAACCAGCTCTATTACAAATGTCAAATGAATACAGTAAACAAAACTGGGAAAAAATAAAATATTTTTCTCTAATCTTTTTCAGTTACAGTAACCTTGGTGTTACTTGTAACCATAGTAAATAAAAACAGCTTTCATACAGAAGTGTAATTTTAAGTTGATAGCGTCCCTTTAAATAAAACTGTATTTTTTCATAAATCCAAAGTCCTTATCATTCTTTTTGTCAAGAACAAGAAAAAGGCTTAAGCTTTGAATACCTGCCTCTCTAACTTGGTAACTATTCTCTTATCCAGAGAGATCTGCAGATGCCCTTGTCCTGTCAGCTAAAAGGACGTTCTGCAAAGAGGATTACTGTTTCATGGGAAGAAGCCTCAGGGGGTTGCATAGGTGTCGAAAGCCATTTGCGCATTCACAGAGCCCTCATTGTGTCTATTGCTTTTGTATTTTTAGGGGAGGGTTTTCATTTGTTCCCTTCCAACTTTCATAATGGAATATAAATATTGGAGTGAGATAAACAATTGTAAATTTTATATAAAAGAAAACAGTGTTATTGTTTTCATTTCTCTTCTCTGCAACATTTAAAAAAATTAAAATCAAGGCTTTTTTTTTTTAAGCATGATTAGTTGAATGTTTCCATTTCTGCAGATGCAGCTTTTAAAGGTTCCCTCAAATGGCACTTTTGCATAGGTGCCATTCTCCTCTAATAGAACAAGGAGGAGACAAACATGGCTACCCCTCTGTTACTTTTCTCCTTTAATAGCTGAGTCTCTAACTATGGCTGACAATGGGCCATATAAAGAGTTCATTAACTCTTTGGTCAGTGGTACTTCTGCTCCTGTCCTATCTCTTTAGATTATCTCAGAATCACCAGAGGAGAATTGAGGAAGCCTCATTTATGTGACTATGACTGACAGATGGCTTTTCTGTCCTAGTGGGTGGTGATCAACCCCCAGTGCGAAGTCTCACCTGGATCGGTGAGGACAGAACATACAGAAAAAATACAACTGCATCTCTCATAGAATCTGCATCCCAGAATACTTCAGAGAGTTAAATGAGACAACTATAGATGTTCATTGTGGAGAGCACAATTAAGAGGCAAAGGCAAGGGAGAAAAGATACGTTTTCAGCTGAGATTTGAAAACGAGTGAAGAGTTGATGAGGCGGAAAGACACAGGAAGGCTCTTCCAGATGGCAGTTGCTGCTGAGGAGAAGGCTCTCACATCAACAATGGTGCGTTTGTGTGTAGAGACAGAGAGGAGCCGGTCCTAGACAACCAGAGAGAAGAAGCAGGGGAGGTAAAAAGAGAGGAGCATTTTAGATAGTCAGGAGAGAACTTTTTTTTAAAAGAGCACTTTCTATTAAACACAGGATTCATTCTTCTAAAGCAATTTCTCTTGCTTTAAAGACATCTAACTCCTTTGTATGAGGTCACCATATAAAGGGATTGAATTGTGCAGTTTCACACGCCAACACCATTTTGCTCTGATGGAAAATGGCAGCCAGCCATCAGCTGCAAAGGTATAACAGGTCACTGAGGGTTTTGGCTCCAATGACTCCTTTCTGTAAGCTGGGAAATTAATTTCAGTTATCAAAGCCATAGCACTTAGTACTTGAAGATTTCATACCAGCATTTGTGCAAGGATGTGAAATAAAAAGGTAGTGACTATTGAACTCGCCTTCTTATTGCCTTTCCTTCTGTCCTTAATAAACCCTGCTGGAGCTAACAACCTCCTTTTTATCTAGGAGGGCATATGTATTTGCTCTCTTACAGCACACTATCTTAGAAATAAAGCAGCAGTACTGATGTTACTTTATGACAGTGCAGTACTGAATAAAGAGAGCATGAATATATGTTGGATGCATTTATTTCCCCAAATCCCATTATTCCCCAAATTCATGAATTTGCCTTAAATCTTTATTTAGAGGTTTTCCTGCAGCTTTCTTTTATCAGTCCTTTAAAATTACTTCAGAACATTGTCTATGTTTTTTCTCTGTCATGTAGTGTGCACTGACTATATTTCATTAACTTCTTTGTTTCTAAGGGTATATGTGCAACGCACAGCAAACCCAGGCTCTTACCCAGATTTGAGCCTTAGCCCCTCCTACCATCCTTACAGAAAAACTTCTGACCTGAGTTTGAAGCTACTTGAGGTCTGGACTAGCTTGCTCAGCTGGGAGTCTGGGTTAGAATCCAGAATCCGCTTTAACTAGGGCTGAAACCTGCCCACTTCGCAGTGTGGACACAATCTTAATCACTTGAGTGCTGACAGTCTTAGGCAGACGAGTTCTCCCACTAATTGACACAACTGACTGGGCAAGAATCCTAGGATATCTCAGCATAAAGAGCCATGGGGTGTGCCCTCAGACACACACAGCAAATGCAAAAACAGTGAGGACACAGTAATGCAGGCAGAGCTCTATAGTAGGGACATTCGCAGCTAGAGCTGGGAGATATTTTTCAACAGACTTTTTCTTTTTTTTTTTTTAATGCAGATTTGGCAACACCAAAACATTAAGGAAATTCATGTCAATTTCACCAAATTGTTCATTTAGGAAAAATAATCTGGAAAAAAAAAAAGCATTTTCATTTTTCAAACAGAACATTTCAGTTTTTCAATTAGAATCAACTTTTGTTTTGAAATGTCCTTTACTTTAATTTTAGGGCTGTTAAACAAGAATAGAATACCATTTATTTAAATATTTTTGATGTTTTCTACATTTTCAAATATATTGATTTCAATTACAACACAGAATACAAAGTGTACAGTGCTCACTTTATATTTATTTTTGATTACAAATATTTGCACTGTAAAAAACAACAGAAATAGTATTTTTCAATTCACCTAATATAAGTACTGTAGTGCAATCTCTATCATGAAAGTTGAACTTACAAATGTAGAATTATGTACAAAAAAACCTGCATTCAAAAATAAAACAATGTAAAACTTTAGAGCCTACAAGTCCATTCAGTCCTACTTCTTGTTCAGCCAATTGCTCAGACAAACAAGTTTGGTTACAATTTGCAGGAGATAATGCTGCCTGCTTCCTGTTTACAATGTCAACCGAAAGTGAGAACAGGTGTTCGCATGGCACTGTTGTAGCCGGCATAGCAAGATAATTACATGCCAGATGCGCTAAATATTCATATGTCCTTTAATGCTTCTACCACTCTTCCAGAGGACATGCATCCATGCTGATGACTGGTTCTGCTCGAGAATGATCCAAAACAGAGAGGACTGATGCATCTTTGTTTTCATCATCTGAGTCAGATGCCACCAGCAGAATGCTGATTTTCTTTTTTGGTGGTTCAGGTTCTGTAGTTTCTGCATCGGAGTGTTGCTCTTTTAAGACATCTGAAAGCATGCGCACACCTCATCCCTCTCAGATTTTGGAAGGCACTTCAGATTCTTAAACCTTGGATTGAGTGCTGTAGCTATTTTTAGAAATCTCACATTGGTACCTTCTTTGGTTTTGTCAAATCTGCTGTGAAAGTGTTCTTAAAACGAACATGTGCTGGGTCATCATCCGAGACTGCTATAATATGAAATATATGGCAGAATGCAGGTAAAACAGAACAGGAGACATACAGTTCTCCCCCATACAATTCATAAATTGAATTAATGCATTCTTTTTTTAACAAGCATCATCAGCATAGAAACATATCCTCTGGAATGGTGGCCGAAGCATGAAGAGGCATACGAATATTTATCATATCTGGCACATAAATATTTTGTAACGATGGCTACAAAAGTTCCATGCGAACGCCTGTTCTCACTTTCAGGTGACATTCTAAATAAGAAGCAGGCAGCAGTATCTCCTATAAATGTAAACAAACTTGTTTGTCTTAGCGATTGGCTGAACAAGAAGTAGGACTGGGTGAACTTGTTGGCTCTAAAGTTTTAGATTGTGGGAGCCGCGATCAACTGAACTTGTGGATGCGGCAGTTAAACAAACTGGCCCGGCCCGCCAGGGGGCTTACCCTTAACAAGCGGCGGACCGGCTTTGAGAACCACTGTTTTAGAGTGTTCACTCAGCTCTACCTCCATGGAATTATTTCTTTTTATAGGACACGCAGGAAGGTTTTGTTTTTTGTTTTTTCATAATAATTGTTGGCCGGCTTTGCTTCCTCTGTTAGTGCTCCTGAGAAATTTCTAGATACTCAAAAAGTGCCAAATCCTTCTCCTTTGGGTTTTGCCATTGACTTCTATGAGAGCAGAAGTGTGCCCTAAATATGCACTATACACATAAAAAGATCTTCAGAAATAAGTCATTTGATACTTTTATGATTGTGGGCTCAGTACTCGGCCCTGGGTCAAGCCACTTTGCATTGCTGAAGTCAGAAAACTGCCCTAAAGAGGCAGCTGTGGATTCCTCCTAACAGATTACAGACAGTGCTGCTCAAGCAGAGTGGGGTGACAGTTGGAGGTACAACAACTGAACACTTACAGGTGAATCCTCAGGTGGTGTAGAGCCGATGAAGGTGGCTCTATATCATCTGCTCTTCCCCTCTCACCCTCAGTGTAGGTTAGAGGAGGGCATGGGGCAGGCCAGAGCTGATCACTCAGTAGTGGTTCAGTGCTTTGTATGGAACTGGTGCAGTCAACATAACTTAGGCTAGGTCTATACTACCCGCCTGAATCGGCGGGTAGAAATCGACCTCTCGGGGATCGATTTATCGCGTCCCGTTGGGACGCGACAATCGATCCCCGAATCGGCGCTCTTACTCCACCAGCGGAGGTGGTAGTAAGCACCGCCGACAGAAAGCCGCAGAAGTCGATTTTGCCGCCGTCCTCACAACGGGGTAAGTCAGCTGCGATACGTCGAATTCAGCTACGCTATTCACGTAGCTGAATTTGCGTATCTTAAATCGACTCCCCCCTGTAGTGTAGATGTACCCTTAGAGCAAAACTCAGGGAGCAGAAAGGTGACTTAGAGCCACCTTTCTCCCATGCTGTCCTCAGTTAAGCCATAAACGTGGTGTGTCTGAGGACTAAGGCCTATATTTTCCATTAAGTTTATAGCATCAAAGCCCTTTTTCTATGATCAGGTCCCTGATAACTCTGATATTTCAGTTGCACTCCTCGTTCTCTTTCATCTCTCCTCTCAATAGAAATAGATTTGATTAATAGTAATTTCTGTCCTCTGCTGTTCCTGGTTATTACTTTTTGTTTAGTCAGCTCCATTCCATCATGTTTATAGAACTCTATTTTCTTTGTCTGCATCCTTCTACTTTATTTACCCTGGCAGTCAAGGACTCAAGTTTGGTTTCAAAGCTTAGGAAAATGGATAGCAAATGGTATGTTTTCCTAGAGTAATCCAGGCTTCTTTGCACTCCAGGGTCAAACCCTGCTGTCTCTCTAGGTGTGCAAAAGAATACATTTCACAGCACCTTAATGACTACAGCATAGTTTGAAATGTCTAATCTGTCCACTTTGGATGTGCTTTCGTGCAATATGAACTTCACTTTATAACTCCTGTTCCTCTTCAAACTTAAACAGTGTAAGTGTATTGCAAATGCACATCTAAGCAAATGAACTAATTCTTCTTTGAGTAGTATTCCTACAGGTGCTCCACTTCAGGTGTGCATGCACCCAGGGGCTTTTGATCAGAGATTTTCAGTAGCAGTGCACTAGTCTTCTTTGTGCCTTGTACCGAGGTTGTAAAGAGCTGCACAAATGAACTTCTCTCAGTTCCTTCTCAGCCACCCTCAGCCCCTTCTCAGCTGCCCTCAGCCTGAGACAGAGCATCAAGTGTGCTTGCATTATGCTTAGCATTACTTGCCAAAAGCAAAACTGTGTCCTTTTAAAATCCTGAGATCCGTGCCTTTGGTTCAAAATGATCCCACCGCTCTTCCACCATATCAAGGCTAATTCTCCACTCTGGCACTTCAAGTGCAGAAGGTGGGGGCCCGCAAGGACTCTAAAAATTAATACTGGCCATTGGATTAGTAGATGCTGCTACCACCCAAGTGCAGAACCCCTTTGACAGCCCAGGAAGGTGTCCTTGGGAATTCCTTCCTGTGGGGTACCCTCAAGCCCTTTCACCCCACCACCTTCTGGGGAAGAGCTGAGAAAGAAAAGAAAAGGAAATCAGCTGTTGCCACCAGCTACTCAAACAACATGTGCACAAACCTTTTAAGACACAAAAAGCCAATTCTGTTCTTTACAAAGGTAAATTTTATTAAAAAAAGAAAGAAAATACATCTTGGAACTCAGGCTATTGCTAGATTTTAAAAGAGCAACTACAAGGATTAAGCACCAAGAATACCTTTCTTGAGGTCCAGCTTAAAGGTTACAATCAAAACAAAAGCCCCTGGGGTTAGCACAGAGGAATCCACAAGCCATAAAGAGATAAAAGGGATAAACCTAATCCCATCTTCCTAGACATTTCCTGATCTACTTACATATCTGGGTTTTAAATGAGTAGTTTCTAGTTATGATACTGATGATTTTTTCATACCTGGCCCAAGCTTCTTACAGCATAGCTGCTGCCCTGTCCAGCTCTCCCCAGGAGAACAACAACAGACAGACAAAAGGGAGTCTTGTTTCAATTTTAAAAAGTTCTAGCCTTGCCATTGGCTCTCTTGGCCAGGTGCCCACTCACCAGGGCCGGCTCCAGGCACCAGCTTAACAAGCAGGTGCTTGGGGCGGCCACAGGAGGCGGCGGCACCTGCAGCAATTCGGGGGCAGCAGGTCCCTCACTCCTTCTAGGAGCCTATTGCGGCTTTTTTTTTCCCCCCAATTGCCGCCGCCGATCACAATCGTGACTTTTTTTTTTTTTTTTGCTTGCGGCGGCAGAAATGCTGGAGCCGGCCCTGCCACTCACTTCCTTTTACCTATATATAGCAGTGAGACTTTTTAACCCTTTGCAGGTAGAGCAATTAGAGAACAGCTACTAAGAGGGATTTTATAGCTACTGGCTGGCTGAGTGTCCATAAAAGGGAGCTTCCCCCACCCCTGCACCTTCATTTATCACAATTACTCTTTTCATTTTAGCTAGTTTAGTTTAGTTTATTTAATCTGGTAATTATTTTCCAGGGGCTTTTCATGTGATACCCCCTTCATCTCTCATGCCCACACAAACTGTTGAGGGGAGCTATTTTTACCGGGGTATGCTGGGATTCCTGGGATTCAAACATTGCTTTTAACCATCCTGGTTAGTGATGGACACTCTCTGTGCCTCTGCAGTTTGAGAGACACCCATGTACCTGCAAAGTAAAAGATCTGCACCTCTTTTAAAAGTGGATCAAGGAAGAACCGAGAAATCAAGTTCACATTCCAGATGATGATGCAGGCTCTGTGACCAGCCTGGAATCTGGCCCCAGGGAACCCCCTGTACATCAGCTTCTGTGTACTTTGTGTCCCATCAATCTCTGCTTCTCAGTAATTGAGATCCTTGACAGAGAAGACTGTGGTATGTACCAACAAGGTGTGATGCTTCTCTTGGGGTGCCCAGAACTGTGAGCTACTGTATTGCTTCCCTCACCTTCAGCAAGTGAGAGCTTTGCTGTTGTTAAACTATGTGTCAATTCCCTGACACACTGACTTGTCTGCCTTGCCAGCAAACTCTGCAGGACTCTGACAGTCCAAACCTTGTCTTGCAGGTAACTATCAGTGAACCCTAATTCTTTAATTCCTCAGAGACGTCTCCCTGGAGTCTCCAATCCCTCTCACTGGACACTCACAGACATTATTAAGTTTGCTGCCTCCAAAGAGACAGTATGCGCATCAGCCTGTTAACTGAAGACACCCTCCACTTTAATACATAGTGCTGAGATGGTTTTGTAATAAAACAAGGATAAGTTTATGAACAAAGTACAGAAATGTAAGTGATACTAAGCAGGAATAAAAGAGACACGTACGGTTATGAACAAAACAAAACAAAACACACTTTCTAGTGACTAAAACTTAATTTCAGCAAGTTACAGTCTTTGTCTGTTTCTCACCAATAGTCAGTTTCCAGCTACTCTTGCCTTCTAGGCCAAGAGAATCCACTTTTCATGTACTCAAAGGGTGCTGCCCTCCCTTTGTCCCCTAGATGATGGGTAACTCAAATGCCTCTTTGCCCTCATATATTACACCAAAGTTTATTGTTTCTGTGTCACAAGCCAGGAAGGCTTCCTGGGGGTGCATACTCCATCCCCCATCATAATCATTAAGCAGTCATCTGCCCCATGTGCTAGCATAATGGCTTTGTTTACCTTATATGTAAATGTACTTTTCATTGTCCTCTCTGATCATACAAAAAAAAACATATTCCTTTGTCTAGGACAGGCTGAGCTTTATGAGCTGCCTGCCAAACACATTTGAAGAACATATTTCCATGTATAATTCTGTGTACACACCACATACTTACATTACATGATGATTTTCAGGACTAGCATATTGCCAATTTGCATATGATACTTTACATTACACCTTTTAGATACAGATTATGACAACAATGTGTCAGGGCAATGAGTGTGTCAGGCCTGATGTGAGTTATGATATGGTATTCCCTTTGCCAGTTGGCATTGAGAGGCTCCCAGGGTCACACAAGACTCCTAAGAAAAGAAGTTATACCTAGTAGTGAACCTTTATTGAAAAGAGCCAGGTCATCTCAAAGACCATGTGCTCCAGAGACTTCCGGTCCCAAGGAAAATTCTGTGGAGGCTCCAAACTGCTCTGGTACCAGGAGCTCTTAGATGACTTCCAGGTCTTCAAAACACCATGGTACCTGTCATATCTTGGGAGCAAAACTGACCCATATCCCATTGAAGTATGATAGATCTAGCAGAGACCCCAAACACTCTATTGCATGGAAACCTGCACCATCTTCAGTCTTCTTAGTGCCAATATCTGAATGAATACCCTAGACATTGGCAGTCATACAGCAGAAGCCATCTACATCCTCAGTATTGGAATCATCTGTCAGGCCTGTGTCTCAACTGTCAGTGCCTGGTACCTTCTCCATCTTCCAAGATGAGACCACTGAAGCAGGGAGTTCTCTCATTACCAGCACCGATTCCTGTGAAGCCTCAACCAATTTCAGTTCTTTTACACCCAGTACTGCAAGAATTTAGATGTTCTAGAAAGTTGGTCATGTCATATGAGCAGGAATTCCCTTTGCCAATGGGTACCAAGTGATCTACTGGGTCACCGAGCCCATATCTTTCACGGGTACCTCCTAGCTTTCCGATACTGATCACACTAGAGTGGCAGTTGCATTTGCCTCAGGTGTTCTCTCCACCTTTAGACTATGTTGAAGATGATTCCTCAGTCTCCCAGATATCCGTACCATGATCCCCTGACTATTCTACATTCCCCATCTTTCTATCCTGAAGGGAACTCACAAGGGATAGATAATTTCATATCTCTCCTTACTGGCATGACCACCATTGAACACCTCCTCCTTGCCTTATGGTCTACCTCAGTGGTCATATTGGGATCCGTGGGTTGTCTACCAGCAACAATTCTCAAAGCCAACCAGTTCCTCCCAGGGGGATCATCAAGGGAGACACTCCGCCATCTCATCACTCCCTCCTCCCCAGCCTCAGCCTCAGCAGTTGTCTTTTGAAGACCAAGAAGCTAGAGTGGACAGAGAGGTGACATCACAAACTAATATTTTATTATCCTTATCAGATGAGGCCATTATGCTGCCTTCACCTTCTCTCACTGATGACTTTGACCAGTTTCAGGAGTTGATTAAACATATTACTGGATACTTACAGATTCCACTAGAAGAGGTACTGGAGTCCCAGCGTAAGCCTTTGGACATTTTACATACATCATCCTCTGCCAGAGTGGCTCTACCAGTCAATGAAGCAATACTGGATCCTGCCAAAATCATCTGGTGCAAACCGGCCACTGCACCACCTGCTTGTAACACAGGTGGACAACAATATTATGTACCAGATAAAAATTCAGAATTTCTATTCTCCTACCCTACACCAAATTCTTTGGTTGAGGAAACTGTTGATGGGTTTGGGAGACAACATCAGATGAAATCGAAACCCTTTGTCAAGGACCAAAAGCACCTCAACCAATTTGCACACAAGAGCTAGTCATCAGTGATTCTGCAATTCCAAATTGCTAATTACCAAGGCGTGATTGAAAAATACAACTATATTAATTATGATAAATTCAGCAGTTTTGTGGATCGTCTCCCAATAGAATATCAAGAGCAGTTCAAAGCTATCAGAGGCAAGGCTTAGCTCTTGACAAGAACCTATATGCTTCCATAGATGCAGCCAACATGGAAGCAGACTCCATCTCTACTGCTGTCATTATGTGGAAATCATCTTGGCTACAATTGTCCGGCTTTTCTACGAAGATCCAAAATACTGTAGAGAGGTGGTTCTCAGCCAGGGGTCCAGGGGCCCCTGAGGGGCCGTGAGCAGATTTCAGAGGGTCCTCCAAGCAGGACTAGTGTTAGACTTGCTGGTGCCCAGGGCAGAAAACCTAAGCCCTGCTGTGCAGGAATGAAGCCCAGGGCCCTGAACCCCGTTGCCTGGGGCTGACGCAGAAGCTTGAGCAACGTACCTTCATGGGGTGCCCTGTGGCGTGGGGCCCTGGGCAATTGCCCTGCTTGCTAGCGCTTAATGCCAGCCCTGGCTTTTATGTGCAGAAAACCAGTTGTTGTGGCACCGGTGGGCTGTGGAGTTTTTATACCATGTTGGGGGCAGGGAGTGGTTCAGAAAGAAAAAGGCTGAGAACCCCTGCTGTAGAGGACCTTCCTTTTGATGGGATTAAGTTCTCTTGAACCTCTGGCTACCTGTTCGCTACCCCACCTGCATATGAAGATGTCCTTCCTGGTGGCCATCACTTCTGCCTGAAGGGTCAGAGAAAATGGGGTTCTGATAGCAGACCCTACCATCACAGGAGAGTGAGTGGTTAGGATGGTAACTTCAGGAACACATTCTAAGATTTCTACCTGAAGTTTCTTTTGAATTCCATATTAACCAGGTTATTCAGCTCCTGTTTTTCTTTCTGAAACCATGCCAGACCAAAGAAGAAGCTGCCTTATGTTCTTTGGATGTAAGAAGGACACCGACCTTCTATTTGTATAGAACTAAACATTCCAGGAAGTCTCTTAGACTCTTCATGTCAAGTGCTGACAAATCCAGAGGATCTGCTATTTCATGCCCAAGACTTTCAAAGTAGATCTTTGGGTGTATTATCTCTTATTATGACTTTGCCAATGTTCAGCCTCCTTCTAGAGTGTACAGTCCATTGTAAAAGGTCCCAGTCTACATCAGTGGTCCTATTGATGGGTGTCCTGGTCATTGAAATCTGCAGAGCAGCAACCTGGACCTAAATACATACTTTTTCCAAACATGATGTTCTGATTCACACATCTGGAGCTGATGATGTCATTGGCAATGCAATCTTGTCTTCAGTGTCAGATCTGACTCTGAAGTTCCCATCTCCATCAACAGATACTGCTCAGGAGTCATGTGAAGTGGAGCATCCTTTGGAATACTACTTAAAGAAGAAGAAGAGGTTACTAGAGTTCTTTGAGTTGTATGTCCCTGTGGCTGTTTAACCACCTGCCCTCTTCCACTCTACTTCAGAACCTTGTCTCTCGGGAGTGTTGCAGTAGAGAAGGAACTCAGGGCAGTTCACCCAGGCAGCTCTATGTATCCTCGGTATAAGTCACAAAGATGCATAGGGTGCATGCACAGGCTGAATGGGTACTGCTACTGAAAATCTCCAATCAAAGGTGCATGCCAACCTGAAGTGGAACCCCGGACCCCCATCTTGGAAAAACTCCAGTTACTCCACAAGGTGAGTAACTTCTCCTTCATCCTGGAAGTCAATTCCTCAATATATCACTCTCTCTGTGTGGGGAGTATTTTTTCACCTTATTATTTATCATCTAATTAAAACAGACGAGAAAGCGATACTTTAGCTTTAAGCTAACAGTGATAAAGTTAAATAAGATCAGTTTGTTTGTTTTTTAAACCTCCTTTGTTCAGTGATCTTAAAGCATCGTAATGGTTCTGGCTTGCTGCAAATCCACACAGAGTTCACCTGTGTTATTGAGTGATATGTATCAAATTACATCAATCTGAGCTCTTTGCTGATAATTTTTAGGAACATAGTTAACTGAAAATATTAATGTTATATACTTTGGTATTTTTGTAAAGCAAAAAACAAACTAACAAACCAAAACCCACATCTGCTGCCAAGGAATTAAATCTGTAACCACAGGACACCTTGGAGCACATTATTCAGCAATGTTTCTTAACTGGTAAGGTGTTTTTCTCTCTTCAGCTTTGTGAATTAGTTTGTGCAGTATAATTATATAATATTTGGGTTTTGTTTGTTTTGTTTTTTGAAGATAACAAAGTATTTCATGTGTGACCTTTACATTTCTTAACAATTACTATTAATAAATGTCATAAAGTGCAGTGTAATGTGTCCTAAATCTATAACTTCTATATCACAACAGTACTTGACTCAGCACTAGCTCAGTGATCACTAGTGTACGTCCATCATCAGGTGCCAATAGATAATATGACTAAACTTTAATAATCTTACAAGATGCATATCAGATAGCTTCCTTTATATAAGAATGTCAAAGCACATTACAATTGTTAATTAAGTTAGTCACAAAACTCTCCTGCGAAGCAGGTAAACTGCGCCATTATGGTTAGAGATGGGGAAACTGGGAAACAGAGAGGTTAGGCAACTAATGCAAGATCATGCTGCAAGTCAATGGCTGAGTTCAGAAGAGTTCCCAGAAATCCTTGCTCCTGTCCCCTGCTCTGCCAATGAGACAATACTGCATCTCACTAATGCTTTATATGTATGTATCTGCTTCTCCCACAACTGTCCTTGCCCTTTTCCACAACATCCTGTATACATGGAACATCCTCTTGTCCTGGTCTGACAAGCCACTGACGCCTCCTGCAATGACCAGAACATGGGTGGCTATGCCTAGTGATTGGAACAGGAGTCATGCCCAGTGGTCAGAGCCAAGGGTCAAAATTGAAGACAGTGTCAAGTACCAAGCCGAAGGTCAGAGCTGGCGACGGTGTCAGGTGCCAAGCCAGGGGCAAGTCAGAGCTGGAGACAGCAGGAACCTGGAGTAGGGTAGGACATCAGGGAACTGTGAGTAGACAGGAGCCTGGGATAGGAGAACAGCAACCAGGAGCAGGTGGGGAAGCAGGAATTGGGAGCAGGTATGAATACAGAGCTCAGGAGTCAGGTAAGCAGGAGGGGTCCGCGGTAGCAGCTAGTCAGGGATTCCTCTAGTTACTCTGGCACCTTGTTATTACTTCCTGGTTTAGACAGAGCTCTTCAGCCAATTTGGGAGCTCTTGGGACCTGTGCGGGGGGGGACCCCCTGTGAGCTAACCCTTTGCTGGACCTTTCTCAGGTTAATCAGGTGACCTGCTGGGTGTCAGTCGTGGCCTGAACACTGCCTAGGGTCCCGTAAGCTCCAGTTAAGGCCAGCAATCCCTCATGCGGGTCCCTCCATATAACATGTTTCTTCCATGGTGTTTACAAGGAGTCAGGTTTCAGAGTAGCAGCCGTGTTAGTCTGTATCCGCAAAAGGAACAGGAGTACTTGTGGCACCTTAGAGACTAACAAATTTACAAGGAGTCAGTAATTATTATTTAAAACAAAAACAATCTGACAAAAAGCAACCTTCAAATCATGTACCCATGCCTGATCCTATTGCTTTTGCCCTTGTCTATCTTGCCCCATCTTGCACTATTATTTGTACATACGTTTGGGTACTAATCAGTTCCGGCTCCATATTGATGCACTGCTCATATGCTCTCTTAGGTTAACATTTTCAACACATCTACTAGGTGGCTTAGAAAGTTTATACTCTGTCTCCTGCTCCTCCCTGCTGGTAAATGAAAGGGCTCAGTCAAGGTCTGAGGCCTAGATCCACAAAGAGACTTAGATGTTGCAACACTGAGCATTACAACACCTAACTTTTAGGTACCTACAAAATCGCTGTAATCCTCAAAGCCTGAGTTAGGTGCCCAGGCTCCCTCTACAAGGAATGGGGAGAGAAAGGTGCCTGAGAATGGGATCCATAAAAAACAGCATGGTAGGCAACTCCCCACTAATAGTATATACCCACAAGAAGGGTGTGTGCTAAGCCCAACCTCTCTCTGGGACTTGGGCTCCTATCTCTGCTTGGAATCCATAGCTGTGAACCTTCTCCTGGAGTTAAATCTGTGGGGGGTTTTTCAAGAAATTCCAGAGGAGCAGGAGGTACCATCTTCCTTATAACTTTTAGCCCAATGGTTAGAGCACTCATCTGGGATCTGGGAAACCCAGGTTGAACAGGGGTCTCCCACCTTTCAGAAGAGTGCTCTAACCACTGGGCTATGGGATATTCTGCTGTGGGGCTGCCTCAGTCTTTCTTGTTGAAGCTGTTCCACTTTGTATGAAATACTTGAAGAGTCATTGGGTCTCAGAGAGAGAGAGTGGGAGGTGAGAGACCCAATGTTCAGTCCCCCTGCTCCAGGTATTCTTTATAAAAGAGGTGGCACCACCAACCACTGGCCAGATTTTGTATGGAGCCTGCTTAGAGCTCAGCTACTGGATTGGGCTCCACCAGTGAAATAGGCAGGGAAACACCCATCTTTATCTGGTTTGAGGATCCTGCTTGGGTCTTAAGCCTGGGGTAGGCATCCGGATGCCTAGAGTAAAGAACTGTGTGCATGACCAGCAGAAAAATATAGGCACCTAGGGGACCTCGACACTGAAAATCTAGGCGATTTTAGGTGCATACAGGATTAAGCAGCAGGGTTAGTGTGTGTTTAGGGGACCACATAGCTGGGTAAAAATAAACAAAAATGTTATTTAATAGAAAAACCACAGATTCAAAGAAGAAATAGTAAGGGAAAGCAAACGTGCAAGTTACATAGAAAATAAACATACAGACACAACTTCAGGCTCTACGCTTCCATATTAGATAAAACCCCTTTTCTAATACTAGTTACCTTTTGGTTTAAACAGTTTCCTAGCATACCCTCTAGCTACAGGGGTAATCCAGTTTTCACAGACAGCTTCTTGCCTAGTGGCTGTCCCTCAGTTTCTGGATGAAAACTTCAGTTTCAACCCTCCTTTTTAAAAGGCTTTTTTCCTTTTTTTCCTCTCTCTTTCAGACTGGTGACTCATGATTATTCAGAGAGGGGGAAATTCCCTCTTGCCTCCACAGCTGGGATGTCTCACTGTCTCCCAATTAACTCAAATGATCCAATCTTGTCTTTTTTCTGAATAGCACAAAGGATCATTACTTGAGTCCAGTTTTGTGTCAACACCTGACTTAGGAGGCAGTCCCCTCCCTGTTTCATTGCCCTGTTGCACCACAGTTACAACTTACAGTTTTCTCTATGCACATATACATACATTCATAACCATAGTCTGTATACATATCTATTAATGACCATCAAGTTCAGATCATTACAAGATTTAAAAAAAGACATTACTCAACATATATCTGTAGCACAATATTATATACAATCAGTTGCTTCAAGTTTTTATTCTTTGGGGCCTCCTACCCCCCCCCCCGCCCCCCCGCCGTTATTCCCTTGAGCTCTTTGGACCCTGATTGTCACAGTTAGACTATGGCATCTGAGCACAGGTTTGGAGGAGCTCAATGATGTTTAAATTTTGGACTTAGATACCTAAAGTGGGGGGTTAGATGCCCAAGTCCCTTTGTTATCTGGGCCTGAGAGCGGAGTAAAAGGCTCGTATTAGCAGAACAGAGATCTGTACCGTGGCTGGGGAGATGATGCCTGCATGAAGCAGGAGCCAGCATGATGCCTCCAAGAGTACTGGGGGTTACTGGCAACCCTCCAGCTTGTTCAACACTTGCACTCTCCGCCTTCAGCCCAATGTGTACAGAAGCACTGGGATATGAGCCTCTGTTTGAGCTTGTCTCCTCCTTCCCAAGTGCATCAGAACTGGAGCAGCCATAATTTGCCCCAGAACATGTACCCATGGAAAAGAGGAGTTTATGTGATGGATTCAGTTTGCTTTCAAATTCAAATATGAACATGTGGTAATAGTACTTTACACACAATGAGAGGCAGAGTATTAATCCATATTATTGGCCCAAGATTAATGTTTTCATGCGACTTCCTATAGCATACACCAGATGCAGCTAGAACACTGAATAGCTTTCTGAAAATCTCTTTATTGTTCTGGAGGGTGAGAGCCCTGATCTTGCTTCTTAATCCCAGGTAAATTGTGCTACTATATTTATAATAGCTGTACTTCTTTGGTAATATAGAAGAGAAAAATAATATGCAGTGATAACAGAATATCATTTTGATCTCAGTGTAAAAGTAATTTGATAGTTTTACATTTTGAAAGGGGCAAAATATTTTCAATTTTTTAAACCAGTGTAATGGTGTAGTGGATATCATCAATTCCAGGGAATTTCTTTCTATTCATGGTTCTTTTGCCAATTACTTGTGTGTGATTTATAGGTTGATGCCTGAATGGCAAGGATTATTTTTCTATGGTAAAGTAGTTTTTCTTTCATTGATATTCTGATCTTTAAACAACCCATTGTCACTCTTTGTACATGGTATACAGAAATAAAGCAAAATAGTTCAATATCTGTATTTTGATGCTCTCTCTCAAGACAGATATGTAGCAAAAGGATTTAAATGAGCATAACCAGAATAATGACAAAAGGACTAGCCACAATGAGACATTTAAAGGAAGCTGATGCATCTGAACAGGATATCATATGGTCACCAAACTATATTTAAAAGGTTTTCAGGATACAAAAATACAAATAAATGACTGCTGCTTAATTAGATAGATACAGTGGTTGGAGCAGAAGGCCCGGTCATATTTTTGAAGAGTGATAAGCGATTGGACATAATAGTTTAGAATGAAAGTGCCTACTTATCCATTCAGTAATTATAGCATGACTGCCCGAAAACTCTTGAGCCAAATTGTGATCTAAGTTAGTTATACCAGTGTAAGCACGGGGACTGGAACAATTTTTATAGTGTGGTGCTAGTGATGGAAACCATGTATTTGGTGTTTGTTATTACTACTTTGAGCCAGGGGTGTAGCAGCACGCCTAGTTCCAGCACCACTGAGTGTAAGTCAATAGCAACACCATGGAAGTCATCAGCTTACATTGGTACAACTATGAGCAGAATATGGCTCAAAATATATAGGGAATAAATGGAAAAGCAGGAAAAAGGTAAGAAAAAAAAAGATCCGAAATTATCCATTATCTGAAGTCTGGAATATGCTATATTTTATTAAGTCATCGACCAGAGTGAAAAAAAGGACTTCTTGACTAGTGAACTAGTGATATTTTCAAGTTTAGGTATCTCATAGCCAGCAGGTTGGACAAATTCTAGGAATACAATAGACATGACAGATATGTGATAAGAAAGATATGGGAATACAGTACACCTCATTTAGTTAAATTTTGACAATATATTTATTTTATCATGTATATGCCAGTGCTTAAAAAGTTAGAGAGCTAAAACTGGTATGGAAACTACATAAAATCGATGTAGAAATAGCTCACATAAGAAACAAATTATACCATCAGTCAGAATGAACACCTTAAACTTCACAGGGCACTGCCATTTTAAGTGGCAAAGCACAAGTGTAAAGTGCTGTCTGCTTGAAACAATGGCAAAACCATTGTTTTGAATGTGTAACCTCATAAAGCATATGGATTGGATGAATGGACTACAAGGTGGACAGAAAGCTGGCTAGATCGTCGGGGTCAACGGGTATGGATCAACAGCTCGATGTCTAGTTGGCAGCCGGTATCAAGTGGGGTCAGTCCTGGGGCCGGTTTTGTTTAACATCTTCATTGATGATGGGATGAATTTAACCCTCAGCAAGTTCGTGGATGACTGTAAGCTGGGGGAAGAGGTAGATAGGCTAGAGGGTAGGGATAGGGTCCAGAGTGACCTAGACAAATTGGAGGATTGGGCCAAAAGAAGTCCGATGAGGTTAAACAAGGACAAGTGAAGAGTCCTGTACTTAGGAAGGAAGAATACCATGCACTGCTACAGCCTGGGGACCAACTGGCTAAGCGGCAGTTCTGCAGAAAAGGACCTGGGGATTACAGTTGACGAGAAGCTGGATAAGAGTCAACAGTGTGCCCTTGTTGCCAAGAAGGCTAATGGCATATTGGGCTGCATTAGTAGGAGCATTGCCAACAGATCGAGGGAAGTGATTATTCCCCTCTATTCGGCACTGGTGAGGCCACATCTGGAGTACTCTTTTGGGCCCCCCACTACAGAAAGGATGTTGACAAATTGGAAGGAGTCCAACGGAAGGCAACGAAAATGATTAGGGCGCTGGGGCACATGACTTTCGAGGAGAGGCTGAGGGATCTGGGGTTACTTAGTCTGTAGAAAAGAAGAGTGAGGGGGGCTTTGATAGTAGCCGTCAACTTCCTGAAGAAGGGTTCCAAAGAGAATGGAGCTTGGATGTTCTCAGTGGTGGCAGATGACAGAACAAGGAGCAATGGTCTCAAGTTGAAGTGGGAGAGGTCTGGGTTGGATATTAGGCAAAACTATTTCACTAGGAGGGTGGTGAAGCACTGGAATGGGTTACCTAGCAAGGTGATGGAATCTCCATCCTTCGAGGTTTTTAAGACCCGGCTTGACAAAGCTCTGGCTGGGATGATTTAATTGGGGTTGGTCCTGCTTTGAGCAGAGGGTTGGATTAGATGACCTCCTGAGGTCTCTTCCAACCCTAATCTTCTGTGATTCTATATTGAAGATCTATGGCTAACCAAAGGAAGGTCCTAAAGAAAAGTACACTATCTTCTTTCCCCATGCAAGTGATAAGAAGCATTCTTTAAAACTACTACCCACAGTACTCAGACATCCAGAAGCATCTGAGAATGCAACAAGAGATGCAAATAGTGAACTTTAAAACTGACAGCACGCAAAATCCATCAGTTTGGGATACCATTTCTGCCACTTCTTTCAGTTGTTCCTCTGTAACCAAGTTGCCTAGGCAACACCACCTTGTGGCCCATCACCTGTCTACTCAGGGCTTGTCTCAGTGCAGTCAGTCCTTTTTGTTAGTCTTCCTAGTCCCAGTTGTCCCATCCACCAGAAGGCTTATCCAGATAACAGACTCTGGGCTGTAACCTGGCTTCCCTTGTTGAGGAAGAAGCATAACTTTGCTCTCCTTTTTGGTCAGCCCCTAACTAAACTGTGTCTCTTCCTTTTAAGTTCCCTCTCCACTACTCTAAACTGCTGCAGGAGTAGAGGGGTGAGGCCAGCTCTGTCCACAGGCCCTTGTTAGGCCCCAGTAACAGGGTCCTTGGTGGGTTAGGTGGCCTAGTGGCTAGCATGCCCTAGTGCCACATCCCAGTGGGTTAGTCTTGCATACCTAGTCCTCTTTTATTCAGATGTGTGGTGAGGTGGGACAGGTGGTTTGGGTCCTTCCTATAGTAGGGGCAGGGGTAGGGGAGCCCAGGCCCACCCACTGCACCAGACTCCAACCCAGGGCCCTAAGATGGTTAATAGTGTCTGGCCCCTGAATTTGCCCTCTGCGTTGCCATCCCTGGGTCACTTCCTACTGCTGCTTTTCAATCTCAGCTTCTGATCCTAGATAAGATGAAAAGAAAAGGAAACCAAACCATTAGTGCCAACCAGGCTCAGCTTATAGTCCAACTTGCTCAGGGAGCCTTCTCTGGCATCTTCATCAGGAGCCTTCAGGGTAGGTCTGTCCTCCTCCCTAGTCTTCCCTCTTCTGAGCTGTGTTGCTCGTTTCTCAACTCTTTTTCCAGCTGGAGCATGCTCTGCAGGGCTGGAGGAGCAGGGCCATCTGGGCCCAGTACTGTCAGGTTGGTACACCCCATTACAGCCTCATAATGGCCAAGAGAGGCCTATCTGCACCATCATATATGCTTCCTCTCTGGATTTTGCTGGGATGCATCCCTCCTCCACCCTCACCCCCATCCCACCCACCTCACTGGGTGTCCTCCATCTTGGAAGAAGAAGTCCGCATTTCAGTGAGCACTCCCAGCCCTGTGGTGGATATGTAAATGGCTGGAGAGATAGGGACCATCCCATGAGTCTGGGGTTGTTGTCCTTCCTGGCATGGAGCCACAGTAAAGGTCGTGGTGCGTGACTAGGGTGAACTTATTACAGAGAAGGTAATATCTGAGTGCCTCCATGGCCCAATTCATGGCTAAGCCCTCTTTTCTATTATGGAGTAGACCTTCTCTCTTGGGGGACAATTTGTGTCTTAGGTAGAGGATGGGCTGCTCCTTGTCACGACCACCAGGGACAAGACAGTCCCCAACCCAACTTCAGAGTCATCAATCTGGAGCAATTCCTTGAGGAAATCTGGGCTGTATAAAACAGGCTCCCTACAGAGGCCAGCTTTTTGAGTCTGAAAGGCATTCTTTGAGCTGGTTGATGAGAGGGGCTGCAACAGATGAGAACTCCTGTACAAACCGGTGGTAGCAATCCATATTACAGCACTAATCACTGGAACTGCCCCATGGGCATATTGAATGAAAGGGATGACAACTTTGTGAGAACTCTACATGTGAGCGCCCTTGGAGCCATAAACAACTGCACAATATTATCCTCTGGGGACTGTAAGAAAGAAAGGAATGGAACAATCTAGCAACCCTATTGACCATACCTAGGGTTTGCAGTATGTCAGCAATAACACAGAGCCATTGGTATTGAGGACAGTGAATAGCTCTATAAAAATCAGCATCAACACTTTTATCCTAATCCATCAGTAGGAGAAGATCATCAACTGCATGACCAGTTCAGTTTCTGCATTATGCCAAAACCAAACTGGCTGGAGTCAAAGAGATCCAAGGACCCTTGATACTGCTGGAGTTGTTTTGTCACAATCTATTCAATAATATTTTCCAAAATGGGAAATATGAGACAAGTCAACAGTTAAGGAGATTTTCTGGGCCAGATAATTAACTGGTTTTGTCAAGCTGTCTGGAGTGGCTCATGAACATGGGTGCCAACCTCAAAGTAGACTGTTACAAACCAAGCCACAAACACCAAATTGGCTGTGTGTTCTATAATTAGATTTCACCTACCAAGTATCAAGTGTGAATTCCTCAAGCACTGTAACAGCCTTAACCTGGAGTCACAGATAGTCCCCTTGGGCACTCTGGTCTATCTTGCCACCCAAGCAAGCCAGCCTTTTTGATAGATGGTTCCTTACATCAAAAATCACAACAATATTCAGGTTACTCCCAGTCCCAAAGGAACAGTCATTTAGTCCACATCAGATCACCCACCAAAGACAACACTTGTAGCCAATCCTATAATTAATTAACTAGAGATTTGTTAACAAAAAAAGGAAACAAGAGTTATTTACAAGGCTAAAGTAGGTAACAAACAAATGAATCACAGTCTTAGGTTCCAAAAAGTAATAGAAACTGCTGTAATGGGCAAGCTCTATATGTCTTTTACGCTAACCCAAGCTAAGCAGCTTGGGGATCCCTTACTTATGCTTAGAAATATTGCCCTCTCCAAATTCCAAACAGCATAGCCATAACAATTGCTTCTTGACTGGGATTTTTATTCCCTTCCCCCAGAGTTCAAGCTGTGATGGGACAAGCATTTGTGCAACTTCCTTCTTCATGGGTGTGGGGAAAACAATCAACAAACTCTTTTGTCCACCGATGTTCCACAATAGTTTCCCTGGTGTCTATGGGGGCTTCTTTTGTTGGGCACGAGATGACACCTCTTGTGGTAAGCTAGAATTTCACACTTGCTAATGCTTCTCTCCTGAATCAGATCACATCAGATCACACACCAAAGACAGCACCTGGTTTCCAGTTTCATAGCAAACACATTTATAGTTACAGAGCAAACACTTATATATTACCTTATAACAAGAGATACAAATATTATAAGTTAGATTAATGCATGCAGCAACTCACAAACATTTCATAAAATCTATACACTAAACACAGCTCTATAAATCTAATATCTATTTTAACAATACTAATGCACAGATGAGCCAGACTGGTTTCCTGCTATGCGTTTGTCAGTGTTCAGTGATTCCTAGGGGCCTTAGCATGAGTTGGCACCTGGTCTGCCAGCATCACAGGTGTAAATCAGCATAATTCCATTTAAATCAAGAATTGGATTCCTGAGCCAATGGTCTAATGCTTCTTCAAAGAAGCAAGAAGCTTGCCAACCCCCAGGAAGGTATCAGCAATAATCTCTCCTAGCTAGGTTTCACTAAACAGGAAGGACATGGCTCTAACCCCACAGGTGCTAACTGATGTATTGCCCCCAGTTCCTCCAAAGCCTGACAAGCTGAAACTCAGGAAGAGAAGACTTTGTATTTGTCACACTCAATAATTTATTCCACACTCACAGAGTCAGATGGCTCAGCCTGGATCCAAGTGCAAGTAATTTCAGAATGCTTCACAACTCGAAATGCTTGGCTCTCATTGTATGGAAACAGCCTGGATTAGTCAGATTGTCTGCCTCCTAGAGCTATTCCAGAGATAGGGACTTTGTGGATGCTCTGGTTGATGTGAAGAAACTGTTCTTCATCTCCTGCAGAGTTATGATACCAGGCTTTAAAAACTTTGTTGTGCTGCATTTGAGCCACCTCCAATGCTCTATATATCCATCTTCTACCTTCAGTGCTCTACATGTCTTCCATCCTTGTTACATCAGTCACATATTATCCTAACATCATGGTGACCACCAGTCAAAATGAAGCAGAGGAAAAAAGTGATTAGAAGCCACTGTATTGATAATAAGAAGTTGTTATAGTGGCTCACCAATCCCTTGATAGGGTGATCATTTTGCAAGACAGCATTTGTCCTCAGAGCCCTCTAAAATCCAGCATGTTATTGCTTATTTTGTTTTGTTATTGAGAAATCTAAAGTCAGATTCAACACCCCAGTCAAGATATATGCATATTTGCAATCAGGTAGCTAGTTTCCTCAGTAACTCGAGAGCTCATTCTGCAAGATCTAAAGAAGTTTCAATTACACTAGGTCCTTGAGTTGTCATGTCACTCAGATCCTTGTTGTGGGAGGGCAGTTCTTCAATGTAATTAGTCCTCCTCAGCCCTCCTTACTTTATTTTATTTTATTTTATTTTATTGTCAGGGGGTGGGAGTACTGCCTATTTACTTCCCACCTGCAGAATCTGCAGTATTAATTCTTGAAGGTGAAAAGAGGTTTATTTAACACACTGCAGTTCCATACTTTCTGCCCGTCTTTCCTGGTTCTTCAGAGGTCTTCTGAGAGTTTTCAAATTAGTGGAAGAATATTTAGGAATCTCTCTCTCTCTCTCTTTGATAGCCACCTATCTGATTTCCAGTCCCATGAGGGGATGTTTGTATGGGCCCAAAGAGGACTGCTTTTCTACATAGTTTTGAGGACTGCAGTGTTGGGGCACATCCCACAAGTGTGGATCTGCAGAGGCGTTCACTCAAAGAACAGCAGTTGGTGGCATGTTACCTTTCCATTTTTCCTCCTTTTGATGCTATGGTGATTTTGGAAAAGGAAGACAACCAACAGTTGCCAAATAGTGAAAGAAATGTCTTTTGACAATGCTAATAAATAATGCATAGGTCACTTTTTATCTCTTCAATCAAACACTTCAGTTTTTTTAAATGTGTGCATTTTTACCAAGGATAAGGACAAAATGTTTGTCTTTTACTTTTATGCCTATAAACATAAAACCTGCAAATTAACATGTACCTCCTAAATTAATTTCAAATGGGGTATTAATTGATTAACTTGGATGTTTCAACACAGGATTAAAAGGATTCTGCTACTGAGGCACTGAATGGGAGCTGAATTTTGCTGCAGGCTATTTTATCTATTGTAATTATTCTCTTTTGTTCAGCTTCTAAATCATATGCATTATTTTCTCAAAACATTTAGAAAACTAGCTCTGAAATGTAGGAGTAGTGCAGAGCATTAAAAACTATAATGTAGGAGTAGGAGTCAGAGAGTCAAAAGGTACACTGTTGTAAACTTAATACTGGAATATTGTGCAGGTTCATGTGAACCAAAATGTGAAAATGACAAGTGATATTGGCTAGTTTATTTTTACTGCCTAATGCAAGAATTATGGAAAAAGTGAATGAAAAGCAAAAGTGGTGGCAGTTAATGTAGATGCATTAAAATTCATTCAGTTTTAATAATATAGAGATTAAATTTGATTCTGACCAACAGGGAGGAATTAGTTGCAAATCTGAAGGTGGAAGGCAACCTAGGTGAAAGTGATCGTGAAATGATCAGCTTCATGACTACAAGGAAAGGAAGGAGTAGGAGCACAATGGATTTTTTTAAAAGCAGACTTTAACAAACTCGGAGAACTGGTAAGTAGGGTCGCAGAGAAGGAAAATCTAAGGGAAAAGGGAGTTCAGGAGAACTGGCAGTTTCTCAGAGAGACAGTATTAAAGGCACAACAGCAAACTATTCCAATGTGAAGGAAAGAAAGCCAGAATAGTAAGAGGCCAGCCTGACTGCATCAGGAGCTCCTTAGTGACCTGAAAACCAAAAAGGAATCTTAGAAAAAGTAGAAACTTGGACAAATTGCTAAGGATAATTTTAAAAAACACTGTAAGCATGTAGGGTAAAAGCTGGCTAACTGATAGGCCTCAAAATGTAACTGTAAACAGGGAATCTTTACCTAGAGGGGTCAATTTCTAGTGGGGTTCCAGAAGGATTGGTTCTTGACCCGATGCTATTTAACATTTTTTCAATTACCTGGAAGAAAACGTAAAATCATCACTGATAAAGGTTGCAGATGACACAGAAATTGAGGAAGTAGTAAATAATGAAGAGGGCAGGTCACTAATACACAGCGATCTGGATCACTTGGTAAACAGGGTGGAAGTAAACAATGTGCATTTTAATGTGACTAATTTCAAACATATACATCTAGGAACAAAGAATGTGTGCCATACTTATAGGACAGGGGACACTGTCTAGGGAGGCAATGACTCTGAAGAGGATTTGGGGGTCGTGGTGGATAATCAGCTGGATGTGCGCTTCCAGTGCAATGCTGTGGCCAAAAGGGCTAATGTGATCCTGGGATGCGTAAGAAGGGGAATCTTCAGTAGGAAAAGAGGGTCTATTTTACCTCTGTATTTGGCATTGGTATGACCACTGTTGGAACACTGTGTCCAGATCTGGTGAGATCTGGTGTCCAGAATTCAAGAAGGATGTTGATAAAGTTGAGAGGGTTCAGAGAAGAGCCATAAGAATGATGAAAGCATTAGAAAACAGGCTTTATAATGATACATTCAAAGAGCTCAATCTATTTAGCTTAACAAAAAGAAGGGTAAGAGATGACTTGAGTACAGTCTATAAGTACCTACCTAGGCAACAAATATTTGATAACAGCTCTTCAATTTAGCAAAGAAAGGTATCACATGATCCAATGGCTGGAAGTTGAAGGGGACATATGGACCATGAGACTTAGGCTAGGTCTACACTACCCGCCTGAATCGGCGGGTAGAAATCGACCTCTCGGGGATCGATTTATCGCGTCCTGTTGGGACGCGACAATCAATCCCCGAATCGGCGCTCTTACTCCACCAGCAGAGGTGGGAGTAAGCGCCGTCGACAGAAAGCCGCAGAAGTCGATTTTGCCGCCGTCCTCACAGCGGGGTAAGTCGGCTGCGATACGTCGAATTCAGCTACGCTATTCACGTAGCTGAATTTGCGTATCTTAAATCGACTCCCCCCTGTAGTGTAGATGTACCCTAAAGTGATTAAATCTTTACACATTTGGAATTTAAACAATTGATGGGAGTCAAACACAAGTGTTACCAACCTCTCCTCTTTGGAACATGTAGAAACAAGAGCATTTCTAGAGTTCTCTTTTAGCATTTGTTTTGAGTGTATCCATTTTCATGGTGCTGATACACTAGTGTTCCCAATGGTAACATGGCAAATGCATCAGGATGGTGTATGGACAAGTGAAAGGAACACATTGGGTCTCCACTTTGATTAATATATGGGAAGCAGAAGGAGAACAGGAGTGGGAAGGAGCAGATGTGCAAGGGGAGAAGTATTTGAAAGTGGGTGGCAAAAGGGGAGGAAGGCAGTGAGGGGCACAAGTGGGGAGCAGTGATATAGGAATGGAAGCAGGGGAGTTGAAAGCATAAGGATGGATGCGGAAGAGAATGGAAGGTACAGTAGGGGAGCTGTAAGGAGCAGAGACCCATGCACCTTATTTATATAGTGGTGAAATTTTAATCCCTTATTCAGAATAAAAGGACAATATTTCTAACCACACATTTAAGCTGGTCAGTTATAACACCCTCTAATGGCCTTGATTTGTGTATGCATTTTCTGATTTGTGTGGCCATCAAATATAGCTTATATTCCTAATGATTCAAAAGGCAAGAGTCTTCGTTAGACAAGAGATACTGATCCACATCTATTTATATTTCATAATTCATATTTTTGTTAAAAGAAGCTTTTATAAATGGAATTTTAAAAAAATAAATAAAACCACATCATGTATATGATAGGCAGTTTTGGTAAAAAAAACATGACCCCCATGTATATAATAATTATGGGTGTTATTTAGACTGTCCCATTATAGTTACTTAGCATTTTAGTTAGGAAAGGATCTTCATATGGGGATCCCATAATATTGTGAATTTTAGAACATTAAGTTAAGTCATTTTGCTGTAAATTGAATAGTTCTTTGATCTAGAATGAGTTGTCTTTCCTGTATAATGATGATGCCTTGACTCAGAACAACAGATACTTTCTCCCTGGAGCAAAAACAGAAAAAGTGTGATGTCTAATATGTTCTTATGCACATTACCTTAAGGGTTACATTCTATGGGTATAGGATTCTTCCTCTGTACCCTCACATGACAAAACCTGCAGGGAGGATGAAAAACAAATGACTCAATCAGTGAGCTGGGTTTGCCTCCCTATGGAAGAAACAAGGATTCTGGCCCCAGAAACCATAGATCCCTCCATAGCCACTTGTAAGTCAGGGAATCCGATAGCCTACCCCGCAGAAGCCATGTGCCTCTGCAGTGGCTTTAATAACCTCCTGCTCTCTCCAGCTCTCTAACAGTATGGCTCTATTAGAGAAAGTTATCAGGGTTTCCCCAGTCTGTGCCTGAACCTGGGCTGTTCATCTTTAAGGGGGCTTCTGCTGTACAGGAAGGGGATGAGGTGAGAAAAACGAAAGACAATTAAGCCCCAATTGGATTAATTAACTGGTAGAGTCAGTGTGTGATTCGGGGAAGTGATGTGAGTCCATTCCCTTTACCCATTTGACAAGTAGCTCCTGGACTATGGAAGTCCCTTTGCAGGGATGGGGAAGAAGCATGCTGCACAAGTGGTTGACTCCTTCTTGGCACACATGGAGTGGGATATCCACACCCAGAAGGAAGGATCCCTTTGTGTGCGGATCCTGAGTGTATGAACCCCACCACCAACTTTTTGCGTGCTTATGTTCAACTTAACTCTTGAACTCGTTGGGCAGCTGACTGCTATTGTACACAGATATGTAAAAAGATGTGATTGTTCATAGTATGGAGTTCAGCATGCCGGGTACAAGCCAGATTTACCCCCAGTGGAATGTTGTATATGTAACAGTATCTGAATTTATTTAAATTATGCCTGTTCACTGCTTTGAATGTTACTCTTGTGTCTGATCTAACAAGTTCTTAATGATAGTTTTACAAATCTGCTTTTAAGTGGAACCTAGATTAAACCTCTGATTTAGCAATTAGCATAACATTCCACTCTATTTTGAGCTAAAATTGATCAGCACTTTTTGAAACTTACAGCAAATTACTGTGATAATCAAGCTAAATTAAGCCATGATGTTTCAGGTAAATTTGTCTCCAATAGATCTCCCATGCATTGTTGGTTTAAGGACATTACACTGTCTGCCTGCTGTTTTGTAGACATTTTGGAATATATAGCCGTGAGAAGTGAATTTCCTTTCTCTTTATAGAATTCCAGTTTAAGCCTGATACATTTATGTTAAGATTGAAAGTTTCAGCGGAAATAGGCTATCTCTACTAATATTTTGATATTGGGGTTTTTTCAGGGGAAAGCTGGGGGTGGTTTTCCCATTTTCTAGTACAGTCATAGCAATCAGACTTCTATGGAAGGACTTCTGAAACTAGTTGACAAAGAAGTTGTTGATTTTTAGCAGCATACCCTAGCAAGCTTGATGGTTTTGTTCCCTTTTAGAGTAAAATGATTTTAATAGTGCAAATAATTTAAAATATAAGTAATTTAAGTCATTAATGTAGCAGACATGGAGCTGCTCTTGAAAAATTTAAGAATACTGATCTGTCAATAATATTATGAATACTGTATGTGACCTGGTCAGTGAAGTAAAGTTAGTGTATAGTTATGATGTGTTATTAGACTTGCCTGTATGAATGTTGTGGAGAACTGGGAAACTGCTGATTTATTATTATGAAAGGATATGTGTAACTCAGTTTTCCTGTCTCACTTGTATTGTTACTGTCTGGGTTTGAAGAGGTTAATAAGATATGCAATGCAGTGATGACGGGGAAGTCACTTAAGCATGAATGAACTATCGAGAACTAACACCACTGGGGGTAATTACCACAGATGTCTAGACAAGTAAATAAAGGTGGCAAAAATACCATTGCATATACTTACTGGTTTTGACCAGGTTCCAGAGGCCCAGCAAAGAAACAAGAATTGTATAAAATGGGCAGCTTGCTTCTGGGGGGAGTGGGGATGGGTCATCCTTACTTGATCCAAGAACTGACAGGAGACGTTCACCAAGAGTGCAAAACACTGCTGGAAGGGTTTGAAAGACTTTGAAACCAACCAGAGTCTCCATGTGAAGGTGGGTGACACCTGGTAAGCTTAGATAGGCATATAAGCTGTTTATTGTTTTCAAGATGTGCTTTCTATGTAATGATTTTGTTCTAAATACATGAATGGCTTTATTTAATAATAAATAATGTAATGGCTAGCTGGTAAACCTTGTTATAGCCCCTAGGAGGTAACAGAACTTGGTAATCACAGTGAAGGTCGGGAGAAATTGTAGCCTAAATCCCTGGTCTGGAGGGACGGGAATGTGAGGTCTACCTCACCCCCAAGAAAGGTGATGGCTGGAGGCCTCAGACAGTAAGTGGGGAGGCCACAAAGGGGTCAGAGGTAACAAATGTCGTGGTCTAGTTTAATTGGGGGCTGCTGGAAAAACAAGCAGAAATGGCTCTAGATAAACAACCTCCCAATAAACACTCAGGGAGCAATTACAAGACAACGGCCTACTTCTAAACTCCATCCTGAAGCTGCTGTGACAAGGCTGGGAGTCTAAAGATCAAACGGATACTTAATGGTAAAAAGGATTGTGTAGCAAGAGAGAGAGATGGGGTGGACTAGTGGGTGAACAATTCCCAGGGAGAACATACTGAGGTGGAAAAGAGGCAACAGGTCCTGAAGGAGTGGGTAATTAGCCATTGGAACAACTTACCCAGGGTTGTGGTGAGTTCTCCATCACTGGAAAATTTTAAATCAAGATTGGATGTTTTTCTAAAAAATATGCTGTTGTTCCAATAGAGAAGTGCCATGGCCTGTGTTATGAAGGAAGTCAGAGTCGATGATCACAGTGTCCCTTCTGGCCTTATAATCTATGAATCTATGAACTGCAGGTACTGAACATAACTGGAGCCTGCTGAGGTAATCACGTTTAGTACCCGGGGCCTGCGGTATGAGAGGGTTTGCACTCAAAGAGACTAGGAGTGGTCAAAGGTATGGTTAGCGCAGTAACTCTGAGAGTGCATTGTAAAGTCTTTATAGATGTTGCTTCTTCTGTACCTTTGTGATGATATCGCCTTTGAAAGCAGCTTTGAAGAGATCAAGTCAATTAAGGCTTTCAATGTTTTAATAGTTTCTGACATTTGATTCCATTCACCTCTAGCTTCTGTTTCTCTGAAATTGAGGAACATAACTTTAAGATTCAGTTTTTGTATTAAATCAACAGACAATCTATTGTTACAAAATTTAGTACTATTTTCCAACTTCTAAGAACTTCAGAACCAATTATTATTTAAAATTTCAAGCATTGAACTTAAATAGAATTGTTGTCATAATTTTGATTTTATTCAACATGCATTACATTTAATGTGCTCCCGGTCATTGATTCCTTATCTGTGTTGTACATGCAGTGTACTTTATAGCCATGTTGGTCCCAGGATATTGGAGAGACAGGATGGTTGAGGTAATATCTTTTAGTGGATCAACTTCTGTTGGTGAAAGAGACAAGCACTGTGTGTAGCTTGAATGCTTGTCTCTTGCACCAACAGAAGTTGATCCACTAAAATATATTATCTTACCCACTTTGTCTCTCTCATATATGCAGCACAGTAACATTAAATAATTCACACATATTGGAACATTATTGTATTTTGATATGCTGAAAAATGGTTTGTTAGTAATAGAAGTGTGACAGAGGAATTGCTGAGTGATGCAGTATGTTATATTTATTATACTTACATTTATGGTTGAGGGTATTTGGCCCAATAAAAGGCTCAACTTCTGTTAGATTTCTTCCATTTCCTCTGATACAAAGAGATCTTTTGTTTTTTAAAATTAAGAAGAATGTTGATGGAAAAAGAGAGACTCTTTGCTATGCTGTCCCTCCCATAGAGCTATCTAGCTACTGAGCATAGAGACAGTTTCTGCTACTCTACAGCTCCTCTTGGCTGCTGCTTCAAGGGGAGGAAGAGTAGTGTTCACTTCTGTACTCACTGGAGCTCACAGGGTTCCTAATAGCAATAGCAAAACTGACCAGGCCCTTGTTAGTTTGACTGCTGCTGCTTGCCAAAGTAATGAGCAGCCACTGAGGCACTGCAGCTGGCTTTCTGCAGACTCAAGATGATGAAAGTACATTAGTTTATATTTAGTTCACATTTGCACAGCAGTCTGTCTTCACAAGCCTAAGGGCTAAATACTTATTTTATTATAAATGAAACCTTAAATTCTGCTGCAATGGATAGTATAGGTTCCCTTGCCACACTAGGACAGGCCTTTTACTTACATGGGGTGAGTGAGCAAGGGCAACTTTCAAGCCCTGTTGTTAGGTTTCTAAATAGAGAGCATATAGGGGCATCATGACCTTGTTGCCTACTCAGTGACAGTGTCATGAGCATTAATAGGTAATGCAGGCTGAATGCTGTTTTCTCACTTGCACCTGGCTATAATTCATTCTCAGGCTGTGTTAGGATGAATAAAAGCTTTGGCTGGTGTTTATTATAGGCAGTAAGAGGTAAAAGTGAGACAGCCAAGGAAGATGAATTTAATTTAGGGCTGTCAAACTATTTAAAAAATTAATCACGATTAATCATGAGATTTAAAAAAATTGCAATTAATCACAGTTTTAATTGCACTGTTAAACAATAATAGAATACCACTTATTTAAATATTTTGAGTGTTTTCTACATTTTCAAATATATTGATTTCAACTACAACACAGAATACAGAGTGTACAGTGCTCACTTTATATCATTATTTTTATTACAAATATTTCCACTGTAAAAAGGATAAACAAAAGAAATAGTATTTTTCTGTTCATCTCATCCAAGTACTGTAGTGCAATCTCTTTATCATGAAAAAGAGATTCTCTTTACCCACGAAAGCTTATGCTCCAATACATCTGTTAGTCTTAAAGGTGCCACAGGACTCTCTGTTGCTTTTTATCATGAAAGTGCACCTTTCAAATATAGAATTATTATTTTTACATAACTCCCTTCAACTGGGTGAGCCCTTGTTTGCAAGGGAGGGTGGAGTTTTACCTCAAGACTCGGCATGCGGCACGGGAGGAGAGGCTGGTGCAGAATGACTTAGCTCACCAGACCCCTGTTCTCTATGGTAGTGTTTCTCAAAATTTTGTGCTGGCGACCCCATTTGGACTTTAAAAAAAATGGTCACCCTGCTACTAGAAAAAATTGTGACCCCCTTTCTTCAGCCCCACTCAGAGCGGAGAGCTTGGAGCTCTGAGCTCTGAGCTTCAGCCCTGCTCGGGACTCTAGGCTTCAGCCCCTCTTGGAGTGTGGGATTTGGAGCTTCAGCCCAGCTCAAGCCTCCAGGCTACAGCCCCCCTCAGAACTTCAGCCCCACTCAGGGATCCAGGCTTCAGCCCCACTCAGAGTGCAGGACTCCAGCCCTGCTTGGGCTTCCCCCTCCACCCCACCTCTGGAGCTCCAGGCTGGGGCTTCAGCCCCTAGCCGCCGATGCCTCCCTCCCCGCCCAGACATATGTGATTAACATGTTATAAAAAAAATAACACATTAATTTTGTTTTCACATAATCACAGGCATTAATTGTGATTAATTGACAGACCTAATTTAATTTGTTTACCACTCACAGTACAGTAGAACCTCAGAGTTACAAACAGCTTGGGAATGGAGGTTGTTCGTAACTGTGAACAAAACGTTATGGTTCTTTCAAAAGTTTACATCTGAACACTGACTTAATACAGCTTTGAATCTTTACTGTGCAGAAGAAAAATGCTGCTCCTCCCCCCCCTTTTTTTGTTAGTAGTTTACATGTAACACAGTAGTGTACTATATTTACATTTTCGATTTTGGGTTTTGGGGTTTTTTTTGGTTTCTGCTGCTGCCTGATTGTGTCCTCCTGGTTCCAAATGAGATGTATGGTTGACTGGTCAGTTCATAACTCTGGTGTTTGTAACTCTGAGGTTCTAAAGTGCTTTCTTTGCTTACATAGGTTTCATCCTCTTGGGGAGTTTTGCTGAAACACTTAAGTTTGACATAATGACACTTATACAGGGCAGATTCTGATGTCTGGTGTTTTTCTCAACTTTTAAAAAGATATCCTCTTGTTTAGCTTAGTGTGTTGGTGGTCTTATTCCAAAATTTCATTCATGCACCTCAAATGCTTGAATCTGTTTTCCTTCTCAAAGCACGGAGAGTATTCTTGATCAGAATAATCTCAATAAAGCTAGATATAGAATTTATCTAGCAAATAGAACAGGGAGTAGGAATAAGAAATCAAAATATATTAATCCACAGATTGGCTGATTATATTGTCCCTGAAAGGGACTTATGTTTTGGGGAAGATCCTCTGGGATTCTTCAAAATATAATTCCTTATTTGGCCTGTTCAGATGTCAGTGAGGATTTTGCAAAAGGAAGATCTTCTTCCTTTCTGGCTGTCAGGATCACAAATGGGATGTGAGCAGTCGATCCTAATGGTCATAACCAAGGGGGTGGCAAGGCCTGGAGTTTAGAGTGGGGCAGAGCCGGAGTCAAGAATCAGGGCACTGGGACACCTGGCAGTGTAGGCGAGAGCGGAGCTGAAGGTCAGATGCAGGGATCAGAAGTCGAATGCCAGAGCCAGTGGATGAGCCGAGGACGTGGTCGGGAAGTGGAGCTGGGGATTGGAGCTAGGGGTGTCAAGGATGGAGAAGTGCAGGAACTGAAGTGGGACAATAGCACGCTGGGCATGAGCAGGAAGCAGGATCTAATGTACTTGGAACACACTAAGCAGCCAGCAAGCTCTGGTTGCTGCTGGGACAAGTAGTAGCTTAGTTCCACCCCTCCACCAGTCAGTAAGTGCAGTCACTCAGGCAGCCCCTGTAGGATCAGCTGTGCCCAGTGTGTTGCTAAGAGACTGACTCTGCTGCAGCTGGCTTTCTGACACTGAGGATTGAATACACTGTCTCAGGACTGGTCCACACTGGAAATTTACATCAGCATAAAAATCCACACCCCTGAGAGACGTATACTTACTTAACCCCAGTATAGACAGTGCCAGATTGACAGAAGAATTCTTCGGTCAACCTAGCTACTACTGCCTCTCAGGGAGGTGAATTACCTGCCCTGTTGGGAGAACCCCTCTCAGTATTACAACTTAATCCTGAAACCTTGGGACTCTTGGGACCTGAACTCTGATCTATTGCACAGCAGGGAGACTTGCTGGCAATAGACTATTGGGCCAGATGGGGCTGAAAGTTTTACTATCTTGGATTAAAACCTTGACCCCTCTCCATCTTTTTTGTACCATTCTGGCTTACACAGACAGTTGATGATTCCCCTTGCAAAGGGGAATAGACAGCTAGCATAAAGCCAACATGGCTGTCCTATACCACCTGCTCATAGCTCCTCAGTTTATGGGATGTAGGCCAGAGTACTTCATGCACAGATGATCCTGGATTGGCAGAACAGACCCTCAGGGAACCATTATGGGGACTATTTAGAAAAGCTGGATGAGCACAAATCCATGGGGCCGGATGCGCTGCATCCGAGGGTGCTAAAGGAGTTGGCGGACATGATTGCAGAGCCATTGGCCATTATCTTTGAAAACTCATGGCAATTGGGGGAGGTCCCGGATGACTGGAAAAAGGCTAATATAGTGCCCATCTTTAAAAAAGGGAAGAAGGAGGATCTGGGGAACTACAGGCCAGTCAGCCTCACCTCAGTCCTTGGAAAAATCATGGAGCAGGTCCTCAAGGAATCAATTCTGAAGCACTTAGAGGAGAGGAAAGTGATCAGGAACAGTCAGCATGGATTGACCAAGGGCAAGTCATGCCTGACTAACCTAATTGCCTTCTATGAGGAGATAACTGGGTCTGTGGATGAGGGGAAAGCAGTGAATGTGTTATTCCTTGACTTTAGCAAAGCTTTTGATACGGTCTCCCACAGTATTCTTGCCGGCAAGTTAAAGAAGTATGGGCTGGATGAATGGACTATAAGGTGGATAGAAAGCTGGCTAGATCATCGGGCTCAATGGGTAGTGATCAATGGCTCCATGTCTAATTGGCAGCCGGTATCAAGCGGAGTGCCCCAAGGGTCAGTCCGGGGGCTGGTTTTGTTCAATATCTTCATTAATGATCTGGAGGATGGTGTGGACTGCACTCTCAGCAAGTTTGCAGATGACACTAAAATGGGAGGAATGGTAGATACGCTGGAGGGTAGGGATAGGTTACAGAGGGACCTAGACAAATTAGAGGATTTGCCAAAAGAAAACTGATGAGGTTCAACAAGGACAAGTGCATAGTCCTGCACTTAGGACGGAAGAATCCCATGCAGTATTATAGACTAGGGACCGAATGGCTAGGCAGCAGTGCTGCAGAAAAGGACCTAGGGTTACAGTGGACCAGAAGCTGAATATGAGTTGACAGTGTGCCCTTGTAGCCAAGAAGGCTAACGGCATTTTGGGCTGTATAAGTAGGGGCATTGCCAGCAGATCGAGGGACGTGATCATTCCCCTCTATTCAACATTGGTGAGGCCTCATCTGGAGTACTGTGTTCAGTTTTGGGCCTCACACTACAAGAAGGATGTGGAAAAATTGGAAAGAGTCCAGCAGAGGGCAGCAAAAATGATTAGGGGGCTGGAGCACATGACTTATGAGGAGAGGCTGAGGGAACTGGGATTGTTTAGTCTGCAGAAGAGAAGAATGAGGGGGGATCTGATAGCTGCTTTCAACTACCTGAAAGGGGGTTCCAAAGAGGATGGATCTAGACTGTTCTCAGTGGTACCAGATAACAGAACAAGGAGTAATGGTCTCAAGTTACAGTGGGGGAGGTTTAGGTTGGATATTAGGAATTTTTTTTTCACTAGGAGGGTGGTGAAGCACTGGAATGGGTTACCTAGGAAGATGGTGGAATCTCTTTCCTTAGAGGTTTTTAAGGTCAGGCTTGACAAAGCCCTGGCTGGGATGATTTAGTTGGGGATTGGTCCTGCTTTGAGCAGCGGGTTGGACTAGATGACCTCCTGAGGTCTCTGCCAACCCTGATATTCTATGATTCTGTATAATTAGAGTATCACTAAGAATGTTCTAAATTGCACAAGGGTCCCACAGCTGCCCCCAGGGTGGCAGCAGGAGATCTCTACCCTCCCCCCTTTTTGGATCCTGCCCTGTCTCCAGCCATAATTATTCTCAATTTGAACGTGGAAGTCTCAGCATTAGTATATACACAGATGTACATGTATTTTGTCAGTTATAGTAAGGAGGTGTTTCATCCTCCTAAGTCTGGGTAACCCTGAAAATCAGTTGCACATGCATTAGCAGATATTATTTGTATATGCACCAAATGTTTAAGATTAGAACACAAAAGCTCAGAACAGAAGGTGATATTAGGATAGTTGGAAAAAATGTGCTTTATCTTTCCATCCATAATCCCAGGAATGCTCTTTTAATTTAAACACATACATTAGAACCTCATTCTTAGTTGGCTAATCCATAAACCCAATTAATTCTCACAAAATGTCCCCTCCTTTCAATAAGCACAACCTGAGATTGGAGGTGTCACTCAATTAAAATTTTAGTCATAGAATACATGTTATAAATATTGAACTACACAAGTTATCTTTTAAGAAATATTATACTGAAATGAATATGTGGTCATTCTGGAAAAAATACATCCGCTGTTAAATCTGATAGCTTATTTTTCTGGTACAGTGTATTATCAATCAAATAAGTCACTAACTTAATGTCATACAGCTATATCAAGAGTATCCATGTTGGCTCTGACACATCTTCAATATAATATTGACTTTTTATTATGTCAATGGATATGTTGCCTGTTGACCAGATATATACTTAATTTACCAAGTGATAGAGTAAGCCATTGACACTGATAAATTTCCTAGAAGAAACACACTGAGGGCTGACCATGATTTGTCCACCACTGAAGCTAGTGCACCAATCAATGATACAGATGAGACAGCCATGGAAACTGATACATTACCTTTCCAAAAGACTCCTGTTATGTGACAATAGGGAGCACACTGTTAGGAAAATAGTGATGCAATGTAGAAGTTGTTTAGTCATTACATGTGAATGCATTCAGATGTAGTGCAGTGGCACTAGCATATATACATACAGAGTTGTGGAGTTAGGTGAACATCAATATATCAATTATTGCTACTGTAACTTGTTGCCTGGCCAAAGTGAAGATTATTCCAAGACCACCTCCTTAAATAGCAGGTATGGTTTATGTTTTTGATATAATATAGGTAATTCCAGTGGGTTATTCTGCAATTGATTTGTGTAAATGAGAGCAGAGTTTGGCCCTTGAGTCTTTAGATGATCCAGTGCTACACTAATCATTTGTCGTGGTGAGCAAACACCCTGTCTGCATACATGGTCATTTTGCCTTGTGAATGAAGTAAAAAAGTAGCCACTTGTATATTAGTAAATATTATACCTAACAATTTTCTCATCATCTCACCTGAAGACAGGCACAACGCAAACCCTTGTCACTTTTCATGTCAGTGTACAGTAGGTTCTTAACCTTAGCTTGTGCAAATCATCATATATCTCTCTACCTTAGGTACTTATATGGCCAAAGCGCTATTGAAGTCAGTGGAGTTATAACAATTTACACCAGCTGAGTATTTGCCTCTGGAACTCAGGATATATGACTTCTCCCAGCTGTGTCTGAAACTCCTTCTAGGACCATGAGCAAATCATTTTACTTTCCTGTGCTTCAGTTGCTCTAACTGTAAACAGGAGGTAATAATCCTTCATTATACCTCATAAGAGGGTTACGAGTCTTAATTAATTAATGTTTATAGAGCCTGTGGAGGTTCGTCTGTACTAATTTTATGATTATGTGACTTGCCTATTAAGATAGTCAATGCATAGTTATATTGCGCTATTGGAAGGTGGGAATTTACTGGTACAGTTTAATAGTGAGCTGTTGGGTAAAAAAGTATGGAGGTAACACAATAGTCCAAGTGAGAAACAGGACGGCAAACCCTCGAAAGTCAATAGCCGAGCTGTGAAGAGGTGATTTCCAGGCTCCAGTACAGTGACCCAGCTGCTTTGTCGAGGCAACAAGCTTAGAGATCAAAATGACACAAAATGCTTATAAAGGCCCCCTAGAGAAAGGGAGTTGGGAGCTGCTCAAGGAAAGTTGCTGATGGGAGACACAGATGTAGAGTAACTGACAACAGCATCTGCAGTAGGAGAGTTTCTCTCTCCCAGCCCAGAGGTGCAGGTACCTGACCTAAGTAGAACTTACCAAAATGTGCGAGGGAATGTTAAGGTTGAGGTAAGATCAAAGGTATTTAGGCTTGTGTTTACTCATCTGTAAAATGGGGATAATGATCTACTTTGTAAAACACTTTAAGCCCTGCTGATGGAAAAACACAATATAAGAGCTAGGTGGTATTATTATTATTTATGATTGTTGTGGCTATCATGCTGTGTTGTTTACTTTTCTCCGATTGCTATATATGTTTGGGTGAATGTACAGTACATTTGTTTTGAAGAATCGGTTTTGTATCACTTTAATCAGCCACTGGTCAGATATTCCTAGAGGGAAGTTGATTGCAGGCCCCCCAGTCCATTTGGGCCTGCTGAGCTATCATGGTTGGAAACGGGGCTGCCACCTAGGGATCCAGCCTAAGAGTGGTGCAACTGCAGGTTCCATCCAGAGAGAGGTGAAGGTAGCAAAACCTAAGCAGTGCACTCGAGAAGGATTGCAAAGGGGGAATGGGGTCTAAGGCACCATTCTCCCTGTAACTGTAACAGTACAGTTGGTAAAAAGTGTGTGTGTGTTGGGGGAGGGGGGTTGTATCCTGATGATCCAGTTTAAAGCAGCGTGAATCACAGGGTTCCACTCTGGGAGAGGTGCAGATAGAAGGCTGTCACTTGGAAATAGTGTCCATGCAGAGACTGGGACAGAGATCACAGATGCAGCGCATACATGAAGCGTGACAGAGCCCCTTGAGGTGATCAGCTGAGTTATATCACATACATGAAAAATGTTTATTCTAGGTGTACTTGCTTGAAATTCCTTTTTGCTCCCATCACTATTTCAATCTTTTTCTAAGCAATCATGGAAGTATTTATCAAAAATCATTTTGCACATCTTTTATTTTAAAACTCTATAGTCCAGCCCTATGGTCTCTGTTTTTTATTCCATTGTTACTGATGTCACACATCATAGCAAAACGAGTGATACACTGGGTATATTTGCTTTTAATCCAAATGTTTTCTCTCATTATCTTCCATCAAATCACATAAGCATCCCTCTCTGAAGACTGAAATATCAAGTTCAGCACTTCATGTACCTTTTACTGAATTGATGTATCAAGTTTAGTTCTTGATATATTAAGTTCAGTTCTGAGTCGATTTATTTCAGCAAATGTTGCATATTGTGTCAAGTGGGTGATATAGCTGTTCCTCATGCAACACATCAGGTTTGAAAATATGATATATTAGAAAAAGCTGACACGTTGGTTTCAAAAGGTTAGTGATGGATTCAAAAGTGAATGTTTCTTGTCAGTAAATGTATCTGATTTAGAAAGTGGCAAATATCTTGCATTGCAAGTGATCATATTTGCAGTAGTTGAGTTTTGGATCAGTCAGATATATTGCAGAACATATTATTTTTGATCTATTTTTGTGTTTTCTGAACTGAGAGGCATCAGTGTTCCTCAGCTTGCACAAGCACAGAGTGACAGAGAGATACAGAGAGATGAATGAACTCCTGGCATGAGTCTGATGTTATGTACAATTATCCAGCCACAATCATGGCCAACCTCTGGTTTTACCACTGACCACTGTGCTTTATAGATAGTCTACAGAATGTCTAGACAGGTGAACACCATGTAGGGAACATTGAATTGCAATTAATACTCTGTGGAAAATATAGATTATCGTCAAATAATTACTATTTTAATTTAAATACTTTATTCTTTGTAATGTGAATATTATATGGACAAGACTGTTCTGTTCTGTAAAAAAATGTATAAATTAACACGATGTACCTGCATCTCTCTATTGAGGCACTTTGTATTACATGATTCATATCCTAAAACAGTGATGTCATGATGTGCCATAGTACATAGGGGAACAGAAAAGTGATGACTGTTATTTCACCAGCATATAATTTTTAATGCTCAAATTTTGACACTGAAAAAGGTACATATTTTAAAAGGGACGAAAGTGTCTTCCATTCTTGGTTTCAGATAAACAGACTAAATGTATGAACACACACAACATTAATCATATTTTAACAAATAATTATAATTTACTACATAAGAATGGCCACACTGGGTCAGACCAGTGGTCCATTAGCCCAGTATCCTGTCTTCCGACAGTGGCCAGTGCCAAACGATTCAGAGGGAATGAACAGAACAGGACAATTATTGGTTATCCATCCCCTGTCATCCACTCTCAGCTTCTGGCAGTCAGAGGTTTAGGGACACCGAGAGCATGGGGTTGCATCCCTGACCATCTTGGCTAATAGCCATTGATAGACCTATCCTCGGTGAACTTACTTTATTCTTTTTTGAACCAAGTTATACTTTTGGCCTTCAGAACATCCCTGGAAATGAATTCCAAAGGTTGACTGAGTTATGTGAAAAAGTACTCCCCATGTTTGTTTTAAACCTGCTATTTATTAATTTTCATTGAGTGGGCCTTGGTTCATGTGTTATGTGAAGTAACACATCCTTAGTCACTTTCTCCACACCATTCATGATTTTATAAACCTCTATTATATCCCTGCTTAGTTCCAGTCTTTTTAACTTGTCCAGATATGGAAACTGTTCCATACCTCTAATCATTTTTGTTGCCCTTCTCTGTACTTTTCCCAATTCTATTTTTTTTTTTTTGAGCTGGGATGACCAGACCTGCACTCAGTAGTCTAGGTGTGGGCATATCATGGATTTATACAGAGAGGCATTAATTTTCTGCTTTAGTAACTATCCCTTTCCCAATGGATACTAACATTCTGGTAGCTTGTTTGACTGCTGCTGCACAATGGTCAGATGTTTTTAGAGAACTATCGAACTATCCACAATGACTCCAAGATCTCTTTCTAGAATGGTAACAGCTTATTTAGTCCCCATCATTTTGTGTGTATAGTTGTGATTATGTTTTCCAATGTGCATTACTTTGCATTTATCAACATTGAATTTAATCTGCCATTTTGTTGCCCAGCCACCCAGTTTAGTGAAATCCCTTGTAACTCTTCGCAGTCAGCTTTGGACTTAATTATCTTGAGTAATTTTGCATTGTCTGCAAACTTTGCCTCCTTGCTGTTTACTATTTTCTCCAGATCAGTAATGAATATGTTGAAATGGTTTTTGACCTTTTAATCAGTTACTGATCTGTGAGAGGACTTTCCCTCTTATTCCATGACTGGTTATTTTGCTTAAGAGCCTTTGGTGTGGGACCTTGTCAAAGGCTGTCTGAAAGTTCAGGCATACTATATCCCCAAGATCACCCTTGCCCACATGTTTATTGACCCCGTCAAAGGATACTAATACATTGGTGAGGCATAATTTCTCTTTACAAAAGCTGTGTTGATTCTTCTGCAACATGTTGTGTTCAGCTGTGTTTCTGACAATTCTGTTCTTTACTATAGTTTCAACCAATTTGCCTAGTAATCAAATTAGGCTTACCGGACAATTGCAGAAGTCCCTTGTTGAGGCAATTGTTTTGGCTCCTCATTGTTTCAGTTGCTTTAACAGTTGTCCAGGATCTTCACTGCAAAGAGCTTTGCTTTCAGTGCTGTCAAAGGGGAGGAGCCAGCACCATATGAACTTGCAGCTCTTCTTGGACCACAAGCAAGTGCTATGCATACCCTTAATTTGAGAACCACTGTTTATTAAGCTGAATAATGTGTGCACTACACCTGCTCATTTCCTAATATCATGGTTGTCACTTTTGGCTGTTTCAGATAAGAAGACAAGGAGGAATACAGTTACTGGTGGACCTGTTGGATCATCGAATGACAGAAGTCCACCGTAGTGCCTGTGGAGCTTTGAGAAACTTGGTGTATGGGAAAGCAAATGATGACAACAAAATTGCTCTGAAAAACTGTGGTGGTATCCCAGCATTAGTACGGTTGCTCCGCAAGACTACAGATTTGGAAATCAGAGAACTGGTCACAGGTTTGATTCTTTCTATGTATTTTTTTCATAATATCAAGTACTAACTAGGTACTAGTTCAGTAGTATTTGTGCAGCACAGTGATGTGTATCAGTTGCTTCATAAATAACCTTTTGCTTTATCACTATCTTCCCTACTTTGCAACTATCATATGCCAACAAATGTACACTTTCAGGTTCTTTGGAAAGGCGAAATATTGAGTGACTCCAATCAATATTTAACAGACACTTACTGAAGCAGCAGTGATTTTCTGACCTGGTTCACTCTCCCCCCCCCCCCCCCCCCCCCACTAGTGGAGAACTGTGTTGATGTGATTGCATTCTAAACACAGGTTATTCTTTGTGCTAACAATTCCATCATTGGGTATGCATTCCCCCTTGTAATTCTTCAGAGTGGAGTTACGCCACACCATATCCTAAATTTGCAAAGCCTGCTTGACTCTTCTTTGCTTCTTATAGAAATATGTGTGAGGGAAGTATGTTGAGGATATGGGCAGTATTTTCTTTCATTATGAAAATGGCATACTGAACAGTATATACTGTAAATACAGAGAGCAGAGTTTGGTAAAGAAATTATTTCATATTGTGACAGGGTAAAATCTGGTCTGCAATTGTTTCTGGAGTTGCTTTGTTTTTAATACAGTGTGGGTATTGGTTTTTGAGCCACACAGCAAAAGAACAAACAAAATCCCTCACTATTAAATTCTCCAGTGTTTTAAATATTTTTCATCCATTTTTGGCCAAAACCACCCTAATTTAAACTAAATGTTAAGAGCAGTTACTTCTTTTTAGGGATTTGTTTGTGTGTTTTGGTGCTAAGGTGAAAAGCACACAGCTGAAAGGATACTTGACATATACTATACACAGTGTTTCAGTGGGCCGAGATAGGTAGCATGAAAATGAGATATAAAGCGCCTTTTCCTCAGCTTGTTTTTGTCCAGCAGAAATGAGAAGTGGAAATGTGTCATAATCCATTGTAAACTTCACCTCCTCCCAATTTGAGTGCTGGTTACACATGAATGTTACTTATTTTTCACTCCTATTTGCAGTATATCACAAACTTCCCTTTCCAGAGAGTGGAGCCCTCTGTCAGTAATGACTGTACATGAGCAGAGTTCACTTTTCATAAAGCTTTGTCATGTTACATCAGCTCCCCCTGCAAGAGGAGGGTGCTTGCAAATATGTGAAAGAAAATATGTTAAGCAAAAAACCATATGAAGATTTTTAAATCCTCTGTAATTTGACCCTTCACTTGGCTATTAAAATGTCAGTGATGTGAAAATTAATTTCATGTTACAAATCAAAAATCTTAAGATCTCTAGTTTTTTAGTGTCCACATCTCCATTGAAACTTTTTTTTACTAATGGATATGATAAAAATTCTAGTCTTTAGTGATACAAGGATCTATATACACCCCCCACACACACTTTTTCAGAAGATCGTCCACTGTTTAAGACAATTGATAAGAACACCAGCCATGTGTTGACTCAGAATTTCCTTGCTCGAGGGTGTGTGAATCAGCTCCATGATGTATTTTAAGTGTAGATTTTTGTATTTAATTTTGTTTCTTAATGATCACACTTTTCATCTCATACCTGTTATTCGTGATTTATTAGATTCTTCTTGTCAAGAAGATGCTGTGCTACATGGGGCTCTGATGATGCATCCTGCTGAGTGACAGAATTACTGACAAACCTAATAAAGTGAAACTACTACTTCAGTTTCAACATATTTGTTCTGCTCTTGGTTGTGTTGTCTGTCTCCTGACTCCAGGGAGCACTCTGCCTGCTTACTCTGAGCAAATGAGAAGCAAAGTGCTAATGAACTCCTTCAGTAGCTATCATGGAAGTTTCCGTGGTATCTGCTGCTGTAATACGAAAGAGATCATTATTCAATTTTTAAGAGAATAAGCTACCCTGTATATTCCATGCATTAAACAATATATCACTGAATTCTCATGCACTACCAATGAAAGAAAAAAATAAGCTAACATGCCCTCAGACTGGTTATCTTCAAACTATGTGACTGCTAATGACAGGTGCCAAACTCTGACCTCTAATAGTTGTAACCAGTAGCTGCAATGAAAGCCGTAGCTAAGAGGAAGGATCGCAGTCCGAGAGAGTACTAAGCATATATAAAAGGGGAGAAATGAGTAGAGCCGGGCAGAGTGAAGTTGTTGAATGGAATCAAAGCCATTTGTAGCTCAGGATTTCATTGCGTTTTTTATTGATTATATATCCCACCGGCTATTTGTGGCCCACCGGCTATTTGTATTTCTGTGCCTCTCTGTATGGGAGACACTTTAAGTTTGATAATGAATGACCAGTAGTGCTACTGCTTTGCTGGGCTCCTATCCAAAGAAATGATGTTCACTATGCCTCAGAGCTTGAATCCTTCAGTAGCCAGACTGGTATTGGGCCTCTTCATCAGGGTCCCCACTTGCTCTCTGTAACGACCCTGTAGTGTGGGAGCTGCTGCCCATCAGATTTCTTCCCTACTGTCTTTTCTGGAAAAGGGAAAATAACTCTTTCAATAGCCTCCTCTTGTAGTGGTGTGAGAGAGAATATTCCTTTGGTACCACACCTAAGTTGGTGGTAGGTCCCAGAGAGAGGAAGCTTCTGTTGGTTGCAGTCACCTCCTTGAATAGGGTGAATGGGATATACTTCATCAGCAGATCCTCCTTTGGCTAGTGAATGAATATATTGTATGTATCAACAATATACATAATATAGAATTATGTAATGAGTCTGATTATATATAATGTTTTTTATCCATCCATCCTATAGAAAACCTATTTTCATTCATTTTAGAGGATATTATTGGCTCCATCATAGTCCTATACCTGTCTTAGTTACATGTCCCCCATCACCATAGTATCTCAGTGCCTCAGTATTTAATATATTTATCATCGCAACATCCCTGTGAGGTAGGGAAGTATCACTGTCCCCATTTCACACATAGGGAATTGAAACACAGAGGTCCAGATCCACAAAAGGACTGAGGCGTTTGTTTGCTTTTTTAACACTGAGCGTCATAGTGCCTAAGGCCAGGTCTACACTATGGCCCTATGTCAGTATTACTACGTTGCTCAGGGGTGTGAAAAATCCACAGCACTGAGTGACCTAGTTATACCCACCTAAATCCCGATGTACACAGAGCTATGTCGACGGGACAGCTTCTCCCATCAACATAGCTACTGCCTGTGGGAGAGGTGGATTATCTATGCCCATGGGAGAAGCTCTCCCATTGACACAGTAGCGCCACAATGAAGTGCTACAATGGCGCAACTGCACTGGTGCAGCTATGTCACTGTATGTGAAGACAAGACCTAACTTTTAGGTGCCTAGAAAATGACAGGAACAAGACTGCAATCCACAAAGCCTAACTAAGGTGCCTAGGCTCCCTATACAATATATGGGGAGAGACAGGTGCATGGAGTGACTGGAGCAGGGGCACTGGACCCTTGGTCTCCCACTCCCAGGGGGATGTCCTGAGCACCAGGCTACATAGTCATTCTGTCTGTCTCTCTGACCCAGTGACTGTTTCACTATGGTTAAATACTTAATCACTGGCTTAGAGTGAGAGAGAGTATGAGCATGGGAAAGGGAATGACTCTGTACTCCAGTAGTTAGTGCACTCAGCTAGGAGGTGGGAGACCCTGGGTCCAGTCCTCCTGCTCCAATGACTCTTTCACTATTTATCCACAGTGGAACAGCTTCAACAGGAGAGACAGAGGGAGTCCTACATCAGACTCATAGTCCCGTGGTTGTAGCTCTAGGTGACCCCTGTTCAAATCCTTCCTCCCCCTCTGGCAGAGAAAGGGAGAACTGAGCCTGGGCCACTCACATCCCAGGCAAGTGCTGTAAACACTGCACTAAAAGTTATAAAGTGGCCATCATCACCTCCTCCACCCAGGTCTTGAAAGGGATCCAATCCAGAAGGGGACCTCTGAGCATGCCTGCCAAATCAGGCCCTGAGCACAAGTTAGGCAGCTGAACCCCTATCTTCTTCTCTGGCTTCTGAATTGCTCTGTGGCTTACATGGGAGATGGGCATTCAGATGCCTAGAGGGAGGCAGCAGTGTGCATGCCCAGAAGCTGAAACTTGGGCACCAAATGAGTGTAGGCACCTGCAAGATTTGCCATTTTTATTGATCACAGTAGAGCCAAAACTGGGACTTAAGTAGCAAGATACCTTTGTGGATTTGGGCCTGGGAGACTAACTGGCCTGTCAAGGGTCACACAAGAAGTTTTTCTCAGAGCAGGGACTTGAACATAGGTCTTCTACAGCCCAGACTAGGGCCCTAACCACTGGATCAGCCTTTCTGCAATTATATTTATAATAGAGTGAAGCATTTGGAATGTCCTGTAGCACTCACTTGTGGCTTCACCCTTTGTGAGCAGTGCACACATTTAAAATTCACGTTGAGAAATTATTTGAAATTGTTCTTCTTTGTAACTAATAAGGTGCTACTGTGTTAACGTCTTTGTTCATGTTAAGCCCAATAAATTATCTCTTAAAATCTTTTGATTTATGTTTAGGCAATATTGAACATAAGGGGACTGCTCCTGGACTCTGTGGTACTGTAAATAAGGCAGGAGGAATTGGAGTAAAAATAATGTAAATATCTACATACAAGTCACTGTATAACTAATTTTAAACTGCACACATGATACATGTTTGGAACTAGTGAGGGAATAAAGGTGAATACATTTGAAAAGCCATATGGTCAAACAAGAAGAGAGAGACTTTTTCCAGGTTTTGGAATTTTTGTAGAGTAGGGGTTAGCAGGCCTTTTGCAAAATAAGAGAATTTTAAACTCTAGGCTTTGGCTTATATTTACGTTCTGCAAATCCAGGCATGCCTATAAAACAGCTGGACAATTTACACTGTAAAATCTATTTACAGTAGAATATATTTATCCATTGCCTAAATGAAGCTGTATACTGGATAATATTCTTTCCTTAAAATGATTATTGTGAAAAGATGACCAGTATTTTATTTAAATCCTATTGGAGTCATTGTATAATGATTTTGCCTGAAATAATCTTATGCACATATTCTGCATATGTTAATATTCTTGAGAGTCTCGCCCAGTTTAATTTTTCACTGTGATTTGCATTCATCTATGAAGATTATCAGTCTCACAGAAGATTTAAGAAATTGTTATAATCCCTTGTAATATGCAAGCTAGTGAATGAAAGGAATTGTTTTTTCAGTATATTTTCTCAATTCAAATGTCTGTCTCATTTCTTTTTAAAGTTCCTTAATTTGCAGATGAATTTTTTTTAAAATAAAATTTTATTCTCAGCTCACAAAGCATGGTAGGATCTGTACAGTTGTAGCAAGACCCAGCTCCTGGTAGCCGTTCTACTCTTCTTATGCCCAGGGCTGGATTTACACCTTGCATGCCCCCAAGCACAGCATCTTCAGCCTCCCTTCCCCGACCACCTACAGCTGGCATTCGTGTTTTCCGTAAAAAATTAAACAAAAAAAAATATAAATGATGATTTAAATATTTATTCAATACAATAACAAAAATAGATTTAATTAAAACAATCACATAGGTAGCAGGTAGGGTCCCCTACTGCCCGAGGCTTGGAGCTCTGGGGGCCCCTGCTGCTCTCAGCAGCTGGGAGCTGCGTGGGGCTCTGCTGCCCTTGGTGACTGGGAGCTGCAGGGCTACCTACCACCCAAGGCAGCCCGGAGCTCCAGGGGCCCCCTGTTGCCTGCTCCAGCCAGCTCAGAGCCCCCTCACTGCCCGCCGCAGCCGGATCTGCAGGGTACTCCCACCATCGCAGCGCCAAATTGCCATGGTTGGCCAGGGTACCCCAACACTTTTAACTTTCAGGCGTGCTGCCACAAAGCCCTACCACCACAACTGCCCAGTGCCCCACACAGACCTCCACTGTCCAGCCCCCCAACACACAAAGACCTTCCCCACCCCCTCACTGCCCAAAGCCCCCCCACAAACCTCCCAGAGACCCACTGTCTCATACCCTGTCCCCCAGCCACACTCACCGCTGGGACGTGACTATGTCTGCCTGGCGGAGCGCGCTGGTAGTGTAGGCAGGGCTGGTCGGGAATTACTCTGGCCCCTCAGGAGTGGCACTATCAGCCAGGCTGGAGCAGGAACAGAGTCTGCCCAGGCCTGGCTTTCTGAAGACTCACTTGCCTGGCAGGGCCCCCTGCGTTGGACTGCTGAGCTCCTCCCCTGCCACAGGGGGCTGCTTTGCTGTCCCTGCCAGCTGAAGCACTCCAGCAGGGCTCCGTCTCCCACTCAGCCAGCTCCACTCCCTGCCAGGAACCTAGGTACATTCCTACTGTGCCTACTTGGAAATCTGGCCCTGCTTATTCCCATACTAGCTCTCGGTCACTCCATTGCCACTGCAGAGGAACTATAACACGATTTTCCCTTGCCCAGTTACTTTTGCCATTACTCTACTCCCGATTCAGCCTGCCTACAGTCACAGAACAGCTTATTTCTTTCCTCACAAGAGTGGTTATTCCAAATGTAACTGTCTCCACATCCATTTTGCTTATTTAAAAGCAGTTTATTGGTAAAATACAGAACATAGAAAGAAAAGTATGGGGGGAAATGGTTAAAGGAAAACACCTTCAGTATGAAAAGCTCCTCTAAACAGGCTCCAAGTCTTATTTTAAGAAAAGTTGAATGCCCTATAAGAAGTCCTCTTTTGTGACTTCCAATTGTCTCTCACTCTGTTTATCTGTCTTTCTATACCACACTTATGCCATAAAGTAAACAGGTTTACTTTAGTTCTTTCAGTTTTCCACTAGTACAGTGTTAAGTGTTTGATAAAGCTAGGTCAAAAAGATGGGTTTTATGTTTAGATCCTTCTCAGTTCTTGCAGCAGGGACTTCTGCTACTATTAGGGTTGCCAGGTGTCTGGTTTTCAACCATAATGCCCGGTCAAAAAGGACCCTGGCGGCTCTGGTCAGCACTGCTGACCGGGCTGTTAAAAGTCAGTTCCCTGCCTGCCATGACTCTGTGCAGCTCCCAGAAGTAGCGGCATCTTCTCTCTCCGGCTTCTAGCTATAGGGCAGCCAGGGAGCTCTGCGTGCTGCCCCCTCCCCAAGCACCAGCTCCACAGCTCCCATTGACCGGGAACTGCAGCCAATGGGAGCTGCAGGGGCAGTGCCTGTGGACGGTGCAGTGCTCAGAGCCACCTGGCTGTGTCTCTGTGTAGGAGCCAGAGGGAGGACTTGCCACTGCTTCTGGGAGCTGCCTAAGGTAAGCGCTACCCAGACTCTGCACCCCCTCCCATATCTCTGCCTTTGGCCCCAGCCCTGATCCCCCTTCTGCCCTCCAAACCCTTCAGTCCCAGCCTGGAGCACCCTCCTACACCCCAAACCTCTCATCCACAGCCCCACCCCAGAGCCTGCACCCCCGACGGAACCCTCCCACACACCCGCACCCCAACCTCCTGCCCCAGCCTGGAGCCCCCTCCCACAGCCTGAACCCCTTATTTCTGACTCCACCCCAGGACCTGCACCCTTAGCCCAGAGCCTGTACCCCTCCCAGACCCCAACTCCCTGCCTCAGCCTGGAGTCCTCTCCTATACTCCAAACCCCTCGCCTCCAGCCCCCAGCCTAGAGTCCCCTCCTGCACCCCAAACCCATCATCGCTGGCCCCACCCCAGAGCCAGCACCCCCAGCCAGAGCCCTCGCCCCCTCCTGCACCCTAACCCGCTGAGCCAGCCTGGTGAAAATGAATAAGTGAGGGTGGGGAGAGCGAGCAACGGAGGGAGAGGGGATTGGAGTGCGCGGGGGCGGTACCTCTGAGAAGGGGCGGGGCTCCAGAAAAGTGGCTGGACCTCGGAGAAGGGGCGGGGCAAGGGTGTTCAATTTTGTGTGAGTAGAAAGTTGGCAACCTTATCTACTATAGTTTGGCAGTTGGGAAATCTCTGTCCTCTCTTTTCACAAGCTTCATCCTAATGATGTGGTTTCATTATATGTGGTGAGTACATTTGTCATAATAGCTCTTGATGCTGGAATGAGCAGCAATCTTTCAGGTAGCTCAGCCGCAGCACATTGAGGATCTTGAACCTTTAATTTGAGTCAGAAGACTGGGTGATATTTTCTTAATTCTTTGTGTTGCTGAGTAGGTAGATTGCACCATCCTAAACCAAGCAGAGCTTCTTAAGGGATTACTTTCATTTCTAGGTATCATGTGCTGTGATAGCCAAATCTGGAGGTGACAAAAGTGTGGATCACATTTGTTGGATCCTCATCTGTGAGCACTGCAAAGAGTGTATCCTCCAGTCTAGTGGTCTTTTCAGCAGCTGAATCTATCTGAGTACTAGTGTGGAGTCCAGAAGGACACACAGGCTGCACACTTTCTTAAGTCAGAACAGGTGCCTTGGATAGAAGAAGTTCTGGGTCTTGGCTCTTTCTTTAAAATGTTTCCCTTTCCCTACCACTGTTGCTTCTATTTAACAGAAATTTAGTTTCAGCCAACTTCTGTTCCTCCAGGCACTGGGAGAGCTGGGTGATGGTGCTGTCAGTATTGGACATAAAGGAGATGATCTCAGTGTTGTCTGAGTATTGCCGCTGAGTCTGTATTGTTCCAAAATCTCTTCCAATGGTTTTACTTAGACGTGGAGCCTTGTCCAACGCCAAAGATGAGGGCTCTGGATGTAGAGGTGCAGCCACCTCTCACAATCCTATGATGGGTCCAGGAGAATATTTCCCTCCATTCAGAAACAGACCTTCCTCCCTCCTGTGTCTTTGGCCCCTTCTGCATATTCTGTCTCTTTTCCCTTATCTTTAACCAATCTCTCTAGTCTAGATCATTTCCCTCTTCCCTCAAGAATGCCCCTGTTTTTGCTATGTTGAGTTTTTTTTTAACCTTGATAACAACTTACCTTTCATACTAACTCCCATCTCCCCTTTCTTGCCAGAACTCTGCAGATATCTTTACTCTCACTATCTTAGTTTCCTACCTTAATTTTCTCATTGGCTCCTTGATTCCCTCCAGTCCAGTTTCACTTCCCCAAAACTACCTCCACTGAGATCATTAATGACCAACTAGCCAAATCAAGGAGACATTTCTCTATTTGTATCCTTCTTGATCTGGCTGCTGTCTCTAGACAATGTTGACCATTTCTCTTCTTTTCAGCTTCATGTGGCTTCTTCCACTTTGTGCTCTCCTGGTTGTTCTTTTGCCTTATTGATAATTCCTCCAGCATTTCCTTTAACAACTTCTCCTTCTCCTTCCTTTCCCTGTCCATTGACAAAGCCACAGGATTCTGTTCTTGGTACTCTCTCTTTTCTGTCTATGCTCCCTCAGTAAAGTTATTTGTTCCCATTGCTTCAGCTCCTACCTCTTCACTGATGATTTCTGAATCTGCCTTTCTACTCCAGACTTCTTCCCATTTGTCTAATCTAGTCTATAGTCGCCTCTCTGGCTTCTCCTTTTGCATGTCTAGCTATTGTCTCAGATTTAATCTCTTCAAAACTAACATTCTGTTTCCTCTGAATCCCTCTCCATTCCCACCTCTAATTGGTACAGGAGCCAAGGTTGTGTGGGCAAATGTGGCTTTCCTCCAGCTTTATTTCTCCTCTGTTTTGGGTAGCTGGGGGCCAGTTTAAACATGTCTAAATTAGAGCATCCTCAAGGCTTCCCTGACATACTGTTGTCCACTTGTGTTGCCAAGGGTCTATGCAGGCAGCCAGAAATAGTTGAAGCAAGCTGTCACAGTTTAGGGCAACTGCACCTGTATTTCACCTCAGTGGTCCAGCAAAAGCACCTGCTCTCAGTCCTCAAGCTGTTGCCTTTTTGGGTGGAGACCCACCTTTTACACCCTTCTGACTGGGATATTTCCAGGCTCCACAATGCCCTCTATTCACTGTGTTATCTCCAGCAGAGACAGGCTGCCCAAGCACACCTGCTTGCGTTCTCTTCAGAAATGGTTAATAGTGTGACTTCCCATGGTTATTGATACCACACAGCTCTTTTTATGCAAGCCTATTTCATTCTTATGTTAATTGCATTATGGAGAAAACATTAAAAACAATAAAGGAATCTACACTCATGCTAATAAGTTTACCAGACCACCCCAATTCTGACCTGAGCTGTAGCACGAGCAGGCGTTCAACACCTCACTCAAACAGTTTCTTCTGTGGCCACAAGTTCATCAGGCTTCAGCTCAGAACAAGCAGACCCATAGCATGTCTAGTGTTTCCAGGTGTGGGTAATTAGTAGACAATGGGTTTTCCTCCCCAGTGCATAGCTTCAAAGGGGTTGATTCAAAGTGGGTCATTTACATTCCCCTTACCCCCAGGTACTTCCTAGGAAACCCACTTCAAACATATTGTTCCAAAAAGCCCTTAGTGTATTAGTCACTCTCCCACAAGAAGTTATATACATGCAGTAACAGAACAACACATACACAGCTGCGTTTTTAATACAATGAACCCCAAAGATATTAAATCTAATTCAACAGGATTCAACCTGATTCAGTAAAGTTCATTCAGGGTATGGCAGGATATTCTCAGTCTGTCACACAAGCAACTCTCCAACCAGGCCCCCATTTCAGAAGCTCTGGGGCGTTGAGTGGCATAGAGCCATTACACCAACTCTTTGCCTCTCATCCCCCTATGCCAAAGGTATTCCGGTGGCTAGAGCAACTGACTTTTCTAATGGAGCCAGCATAAAGGGACTGAAGTGTACCAATGAATCAGGCCCATAATATACATGTGTATATAAAGTAAAAGGCAGTAGTGCAAATACACAATTGCCTGCAGGGCCTGCAATGAGGGATGAGTCTTTGATATCCCTCAGAGAATCAAGGAGAATCTGAACTACAATGCACAGTTATACTATAGTTCCCTTCATAGAGAGTTCTGTATAATCTGGATGGAACATACTTCAGTAGCGGTCTCCTCACCCTAGTCAGGTGCCACAACTCTAGCCAGTAGCTGCTGGTAAAGTGACGTATAAAAACCTTTTTATTAAGAAGTCTGAAATAATTGGAAATTCAAAGTCCCCTAATAAAAATGAATACAGAGAAGACTGGTATAAAATTAGCATACGGTCTGTGGATGGTGAAATAAACAATGTTTTTTCACTCATTAGAGGTGACAATGCATAAATGATTTGCAGCTCCACTTTGACTCTCGTGAGTTATGAGTTAATTATGAACACTCTATTATATTTTAGAATTTGCTCTGTTTGCTCTATGGTTAGCACAAAAATGGTACTAACTAGTGTTAACAAAGATAACACAGGAATCCCCACTGACTCCTATTGGAGGGTGTAGAACTGATTGACTACTGCTGGACTCAACCAACACATGCTTTTTGTTTCAACAGATGTTTCTGATTGTTGATTTCTTCCTCTCACCTCAGACAAAAGTTTGTATACGTTTTTTCATTTCTCTTCAAAGAACAAAAGCCATCCTGAGTGGAATCTCAGATACAGCTTCATGAGCAACAAACTAGCTGAATTAGTAAACATGCCTTTCAAACAGTAGCCCTACATGACTGTGGCACTGGTATATCAAACACTATGTATCTGGTCTGGCTCAGAAATGATTTTAGCAAGCAGATGATTGTAGAGTGATGTAACTATAAAAAATAAAATGGCAAATAATTTCTTACTGCGCTGGGCAGCCTATTTTAGGACAGTATTGAAATGCAAATGGCTAAGGCATAGCTTTTGTCTACTGAAAATATAAATGGGTAGGGAAAACAATGAATTTTACCACTAAAGATATAGCAGGGAGAAATTAGTTGGGAATTAATGTTTTAGTTTAAATTTGATTTTAAGACAAACTTAATTGCTTTTTGAGAAAGTTACCAAATCAGTGGATTTAGTGAATGTACCAGATGTCATAAATCTTTATTATAGAAATATATACCTAGGTTCTCCATAAAGTTGTATTGAAAAAGTAATTCAGACAGAATCAAAGAGGTATTAAATTGGTATAACTGATAAACCAGGTCCTGAATGAGGAACAAAAAGAAAACTATAGATGTATCACATAAGCTTTTAGGCTTTAAACAAGTGAGACAATCTTACTGTATTAATTAGGGAGACTAGAGCAAAAATGAAAAAAAATAGGAAAATAACAAACATGGAGGGAATGTGCTTAGAAATATAGAATGATTGAGTTCTGTAATAAATTCATTTGGTCCATGCAAATGAACTTTAGTTTTTATATTTGCACTAATAAAAATTGTTGGGTATCATCAAAATCCAAGAAGATTCCCCAACTAATATGACCTGTATCTTTCTTTGGAATGTTATAGGTATGTCTAGTCCAAGAATAGAAAAATATGCCTTTAGTTATAAATAATTACTATGATGAGTAGAATTGCCTTTGGCTGCTTTGGGCTATAATAAAACATTCCATATTTCCTCTTGAAGATAAGGACATTTCACCCTGAGATTCCACATTTTGTTTATATTTTCTAAAATTTTATATTAATCTTGTTTAAAGAAGGTTTTAGACATTGATTAGAATCAGTTATATTTCTGTTTAAAACTTTAAAAAAAATCCTCCTCCTTTGCTGTCTTTGGCTACAAAGGCATATACCCCTTTCCTATAAAACTTCTCCACCAATCTTATAGTGGAATAATAATAATCTTCAAAGAAGCACTATTTTGGTAACCTCTATATTGTCCTAACACTGATTTTAAATACTAAGTTTTATCAAATGAAAGAAATTGTATATCGAGAATTTAAGCCCATGGAAGTCCCTAATATTACATGTAATTTCAGTTACCATTGACTGGTGAAGAACAGCATTTGCTTTTATTCCAGAAGTCAAGTGTTTTACGGCTGAAATAAAATTCTTGTATTGCTGATAATGCTGATTAAAAATTGAAGATGAAGGAGAGGGGGTGTCTTATGTAACCAGGATTGTTGAATTTATCTATCTATTTATTTATTTATTTATCTAAGTTGAAAACTCTGAGTTCTTTTACATTGAGTAGTGCCTCCAAAATAATTAATCATTGAAGATTTTTTGGGCAGATTTGTAAAGCTACAATAGCAGTTAACTGTTCAGCTCCCACTGAAGGTCAACAGGAAATGGGGACCTAACTGTCATTTATGCCTTTGAAAAGCTGCCCCTTAATCCTTAAATGTTGCTCTTAAGCTTTGTTGGTTTGTTTTTGGCTTCTATATTATTTTTGTACCTTCAGACTTGTGAGTGAGGACTATGTTTTTCTTTTCTTTTTAGTTCACCATGGTTTTCTAGTCATGATAAATTGTAGCTATTTTTCAGACTTTCCAAAACTGTCAATGAAAGCTACATCTTCATTTCTCACAATGCGTTGAAAGATTGTATCTCAGTTACCACCCAGAATCTGGAAGTCTCACTAAGAACTGATTCCTGCACTGTATTCATAGAGAGCAATCCAGCTGCTGTTAAAGGGAGGGGATTGAAAAAAATGGAAACACTGGAGAGGTTGCTATTCTCATATAATTAGCATGATTTTAATGAAATACTCGAAAAAAATTAGAAATCAGCTGGTATTATACCAATGGTAAATTTTGTGACCTCTGGATATCTTTGTAACTCCTCCTGTGCAAGTCATGCTTCATAACTAGATTTCTGACAAAACAAAACAAACAAAAAACAAACAACGGATGAACATTTTAAATCTATTTAGAAGCAAAGTTCAAGTTTTTCACAGTTTGTTTTTGCTAATTAACCCCCAAATGAATATGACTCCTTTCTTTTGTATAGAGAGTTCCTGAAAATGTCAGTCCTATATTAACATTATATATAATGCTGCAAATCTTGCAAGTAGTAAAAACAATATTAATATTAAGAAAAATATTAAAAGCAGCACTTCTCATGGTGGGTATTTCTGCAGTCAAAATCATGTAAAGATTTAATAGTAATTTTCTGCTTTATCTGTTGTGTCACTTTCTTAATGGATTTTTTAATATATTGTAATGCAAGGTAAGTTAAGAAGGTCACATTTAGCACAGAATTCTCATAGATAAGAAGTCATATTTAACACAGAATTGTGGTTAAGGGATGAGCATTTAGTATTTAGGATTTTCAAGCAGTTCATCAATTTAATAATTTTCTGCAAAAGTGCCCTTGACATTAGCTCAGTTACTGGAGTGTGTAAACACAGATGTGAAATTGTATTGTGATAAACACTACTCATTTCAAAATGACATCTATTTATAGCACTACACCCTTTTGAAAATTTGATTTGGAGAGTGCGTGAGGGGGGTATCCTCAAGTACTTCCTACTGACTTTATTGGAGGAGGATAAGGCCCTGTAACCTATGCACAGCCTGTTTTCTAAAATAAAGTTTAAAATACCCGTGGCTGTATTCTTACAATTTTCCTCTTTGTTACAATCCTAAAAACATACATAGTACTATATGTTTTTGGTTGAGAAATACCTAGAGCATTGTAGTTTTGTTTGTGAATTATTACTGGATGTTCTTTTCCTGTGAAATTGCAAAATGAAAAGCAAAATGAAATAATAAAGCTATGCAAAATCTCTAGCATGTTGCTTGATATTGTGCCTGTGAAAGCTACAAGTTGGAGCAAATAATTTCAGTGTAATAGCTCTTGTGGATTTTTTTATTAAGTGTTTTGTGGGATAAGGTTCAAGGCATTTTTTTATTATACTCACTGAATCAGTGACACATGCTTGCATGTCTAAATGCTAAAAAAAATTAAATTAAATATAAGGTTTGGAAGATGTTAGCTTTAACTAATCTGTTTTCAGAGGCTCTTTAAATTGTTAATAATGGGAAGTACTGTTTTCCTATTTGAAATTATTAAAAAAATGACTACATCTTCTGTGGCTGCTTGATTTACTTTAGATGCAATCCTTTAACATAGCATTGGGACTACTCATGTGCTTATGGTTAAGTACATACTTATATGCTTTACTAGATTAGGGCCATTGTGCAGGATCAAGCTCTTACATACCATATTTTCTCTACTGTCTCTTTTCTTCCTGCTCAGCTGCTTTCTTAATGGTTGAAGGTTAGGTAATAATTTGATTTTATCTCCCATTGCTTGAAATACTGTCATCCACGTTATTTTTCATCTGCCCGATCCCAGTGACCTATTCCTGTGGGGCAGTTAAGATTTCCTACAAAGTGCTGAGCAACCTTAAATCTCATCGAAATAGTATTTGAGCAAGAATGCAATGCACATAACCATGCATAAGACTGCATGTCATAATTTACAGTCCCTGCTTCAGCCCAGTAATCAAATACCTTCAGCTTTCCTCTGAATCTTCAGGTATATCCATCACATAATATTTATTTTGAAGGAACTGCTGTAAGTATCCATCTGCACCAGTAAAAACTAATCAGATGAGTACCTTTTTCAATATCCCGTGGATGTACTGTACCTAAAGATATCCATATATCAACATAGGAGAAACAATTCTACTTGTGTCAGTTTTTACAACCTGTTTTTTTTAAATGTCCTACCTGAATTTTAGATTCTGTATTCATCTGTAGACAGCAGTATGACTGCTTCAAGAAATGTAGCCAGCTTTCAAGAATAAGTCCAAGAAAAGGAGTTAATTGTCCCCAATAGCTTCTTCAGAGACACATAATACATCCACCTTTTCAGGCACTAACAAAACAAAACCCTTATAAACTAATGAAGCTATTTCCCCTACAGACCGGGAAGGGGGAGAGAGTTTGTTACTCTTTGTTTCCATTTTTTAAATACTTGGGAGATTCTAAGGGTATGTCTACACTGGAATAAAAGACCCACTGCATGGCCACAGCTGGCCTGGGTCTGCTGACTCAGGCTCTCAGAGCTCAGGCTGCCAGGCTAAAAATTGCTGTGTAGATGTTCGTACTCAGGCTGGATCCCAGGCTCTGGGACCCTTCTCCCGCATGGGGATCTGGAGCTCAGGCTCCAGCCCCCGTTCAAATGTCTACACAACAGTTTTACAGCCCTGCAGTCCAAGCTCCGTGAACCTGAGTCAGCTGACCCAGACCAGCCGCTGGTGTTTAATTGCTGTGTAGATGTTCTCTCAGGGTATGTCTACACTGCAGTGTAGGACCAGGGTTAGTAGAACTTGAGTTAGCAGATGCTGGGTTTGAGTGTCTACATGTATTTGTAACCCCAGGTTACGAATTGTTGAACCTTGGGTCCCAACCTGGGGCTCCAGCATCTGCACTGCATTATGTGGGTCCAAGCCCAACCACCCATGTCCCAAGCTTCCTAGCTCCCTCCCAAAATGTGACTGCTTTAGCCCTTTCTTTGTGATGTGGTGTGCAAAAACTTGTCTATCCAGAGGACAAAATAGGCCTGTAGGATTGTGGGCTACTTTTGGCAGCCTCCCAGAGCATGTGTCCCAGTGGGGCTCTATCTACATTGAAAAGCAATAGGGTTTGAACCCTGGGTTCCAACATCCTAGCTCTGAGCCCTGAGTTAGCATGATTTGTGTGTAGATGGAAGAGGAATTAGGTCTCAGTTTAAACCCTGGGCATACATTCCAGTGTAGACATACCCTAAGACGCTATAGAGATGGCTCTGTATAAGTACCTAGCATTCCAAAACCCCAGGCATTACTGTCCAGGGCAGTCAGATTTCCAGTCTGTGGGTTTCAGGTCAGTAATCTCCCACAAAAATCTCTAAGTCCATTCAATATGTATTACATATATAGTGCATGTATAATGGTAAATAGAAAAGTAATTTAACAAATTGTGTAATTTTACTTCAAGGGTGGTGATGTCTGTCACACAGCATTTAAGTAAACAAGATTGTCACTTTTACTGAATCATTTTCTTCAAATCCTATTACCAATTTGCATTCCAATCATAATATCTTCCCCTCCTTTAGGTATGCCTTGACGCTCTCTAGATATGTAGTTTCTATTTTGGTTCTGGAATTTAGAGAAATAACTGTCTTTATCCACAGATGTAATCTGTTGGGCTGATGAGGAGTAACTCTTTTTTCATAATGATCCCATAGCTAATTCACCTTCAGCTGTCCTCAGCTACAGAAAGATCCTAAAACTGATGCTTTTTAAATCTTCTGCTTTCTTCACATTCTTAGCTCCATTCCAATAGCCCTGACATAAATTAAGGTCAGTGTGCCTGACCTTTTGTTTTATCCTTTCTTACCTGATCCAGCCACACTGTTTGAGACTGGATCCATGAATTCACATTCTTTTAGCCTTGTTGAGACCCTCTACCCCCCTTTACTCAGCTGTGATTTTAATATTCCTTTTTTCTGCTGAGATGATGGACAAACAACCTTCTCCGTCAGAGTCCTCTGCAATGGGCAGCCAAGTTATAAGCAGAGATCACCCCTTGGAAGCCTACATGTATTAACTCAGTGAGGCACATGTACCTACATTGCTCTGAGTAGCAGGAGACTTGGAAAGTCACACTGAACCGTGCCACATTTGCCGCAATTCTACCACCATCTTCAGGGTTTCCCTTTTCTTCTGTGTTCTGTTGTTTTCAGGACACAGACAAGCCATACGTGTGAAAATGAAGAGCCTTAGAAGCCTATGTACAAATTGGGGATAAATATGTTTTTGTTTGCAAAAGTCAGTAAAATCAGTCTTGTGTACTTAATTCACTGAAAATAATTTGTCTCCAATGGCAAGAAAAGAGCAGATGGGTATTTTAAATGAACCCATAATCTAGTCATAATATGCCACTAAATGGTGTGACAGACCCAGACCAGTGGGGTACAGGAGTCTGGTAGAGGGCAAATATACTGGTCACTGGATGAGTGGTTTTCTGTTCCCTGAGTGACCAGAGCAGGGTCTGCCCTAGAGTAATCAGGAACCTGCTAGAACCAGTTAAGACAGGCAGGCTAATTAGGACACCTGGAGCCAATTAAGAACAAGCTGCTAGAATCAATTAAGGCAGGCTAATCAGGGCACCTGGGTTTTAAAAGGAGCTCACTTCAGTTTCTGGTGCGAGTGTGAGGAGTTGGGAGCAAGAGGTGCAAGGAGCTGAGAGTGAGAGGGTGTGCTGCTAGAGGACTGAGGAGCACAAGCGTTATCAGACACCAGGAGGAAGGTCCTGTGATGAGAATAAGGAAGGTGTTTGGAGGAGGCCATGGGGAAGTAGCCCAGGGAGTTGTAGCTGTCATACAGCTGTTACAGGAGGCACTATAGACAGCTGCAGTTCACAAAGTCCTGGGCTGGAACCCGGAGTAGAGGGTGGGCCCAGGTTCCCCCCAAACCTCCCAATTGACCTGGACTGTGGGTTCTTCCGGAGGGGAAGGTCTCTGGGCTGTTCCCCAACCCACATGGTGAATCTCTGAGGCAAGAAAATCCACCAATAGGCGCAGGACCCACCAAGATAGAGGAGGAACTTTGTCACAATGGATACATTTTTATTTAAAAGTTTTGAATTTTTGTCAAAATTCTGCTTAGCGCAGGCTTCAAGAAGGACTAAATCCAGAGTGTGAATGGCAGACCTTGTTACAAAATATATTATAGAATCATCACTGCTGCACATAAAATTATGACTTGACATACATTTCAATTTTAAGATGTGGTTACCGGTAGTAGGTAAAAGTCTGTTTCTTACAAGAGCATCAGCCTGGCATTCAGTTGAGTGTGAGCCAATGGTACCATTTAGATGTCTAACTTTTGAATTAGTTGTTGTAATCAAGTAATGAGATGTCTGCTTTAATCCACAACTGCAGTAAATTGTGGGTGCAAAATTGTGCTTTCTGGGTTGGAGCCTGTTGCTGAACAACAGCTCCTGTATAAGTGGATGGTTACGTTGGTGAGAGGTGCTAGACAAATAGACGAGTGTAAACATTTTGAAAATCTTCTCTGTTATATGTACAACATCCATTAGACTTCATTTGTGAAGTGTTTTCTAATAAGCCTCTTATTATGGGATTGGTGTTTTCACTCGCTCTTAAATAGCATATTGGAACCAAAGTCTTCATTTTGAATAGACTGAATTATTTTCCTTCTCAAGGAGAATTTGAATGGTGAGATCACTCTCCTGCTTTCCTTTCACTTAGAAGAGTTTGCTGTTTCTCTGTGCAAAATGAATATAATATGGGACAGACTTAACTTCATCATTGTCAGGGAAAAGAGGCTTTCAGCAGAAATACTCTTTCTTTTTCACCATAACTTATTTCTCCTCTTGCATTAATCTCCCCAATGTCTAATGTTAAATCCAACAACTCCCTGGCAAACCTGGTTGACATCTCCTCCCCCTCCATGGTTATATATGTATATTATTTTCAAGGTATTCAGCAAACAAGAAGAAGTAATGGTGGGCCAAATGCAGATCTTGTGTAAGTGGGTTCAACTTTACTTCAGTGACTAGAGTTACACGAGATCAAAATTCGGTCCAGCTAAACTTTCTAGCAAAAGGTTTGAGATTAAGTTTCTAGCAACACATTCAGGCAATATTAAAATAAACCATTTTGTTTTTTTAAAACCAAAACACTAGATGCAGCTTTAGACCAAGGAAAGCATAGCTGAGATAAAGAATGTTAGGCTTTCACATATCTGACCTTGGTAGTGAAAATGTTTCCGTTGCAATTCAATAAAAATCAAATCTGGATCCTAACATTAAAAAAGTGAATGTTTATATAGTAGTATTCACCCAGGAAGCCTGTGTATCACAGCATCTTTGACAGTGAATTCTATATTCTAGATTGCAACTTGACTTATAACCCCCTCTTGCACAGAACTTTCTTGAAAATGTTCCTTCTGAGCAAGGGCAGCTCCAGGCACTAGTGCACCAAGCGCGTGCCTGGGACGGCAAGCTGTGGGGAGCGGCCTGCCGGTCGCTGTGAGGTCGGCAGTCAGGCGGCCTTCGGCAGCGTGCCTGTGGGAGGTCCGCTGGTCCCGTGGTTTTGGCGGCAATTCGGCGGCAGGTATGCCGATGCCGCGGGACCGGCAGATCACCCGCAGAGACGCTGCCGAATCCGTGTGACCAGCGTACCGCCCACAGGCACGAAGGCGGCCACCTTACTGCCGTGCTTGGGGCAGCAAAAAACATAGAGACGCCCCTGCTTCTGAGCTGAAACATTGTGACTTGTACAAAGAAGAAGGAGGAGGAGTTAGGTTCGATCTATTTGGTAATCAGACACAAATATATCTCCCCAGAATTTTTAGCATCAAAATAAAAAATCACTGAATTGAAAAGTTCAAACTTTATTTGTTGCTAATCCTCAATGAAGAATAGTTGTAGTTTATGTTTTGAGGAAAAAAGAATCCCAAAATCCAAACAAAAAATTTGACGACAGTAATTTTTGGCACATATGAAAAATAGGCAATTAAATTTTCTTTTATGTTAGTGCAGAGTGAGTTGTATTATGTATCTTGAGTAGTGTAGCTTACACATTACAGAGTTGTAAAAAAATGTGTAAAATTCTACACTGCCACACCAGTGATTTTGTCTTCGGTCTTCGTTATTGTTTTGTTTTGGCTAACAATAACCCCAACCATAAAAACCCAACAAAGACCCAAATAAACAAATGCTTGTTAGTTAAACATTAAGGCTGCAAATGATAATACTCTTTTGACCATAAGGAGGAGTGAGTCTAGATTACTAACATGAGTAAAGCTTTGTGAGGTCAGGACCTGAATTAATATACAGTATTTGCAGTATGAGTGAGTTAATATTGCTGTTAGAACCTTAAATTTGCAATCCAAAACTTCTCGGTGTTCAAGGCCCCCATTCTGCAAACATTCATTTCAAAGGGAACACCAGTCCAAGTCTTCATCCTTCACTTTGTAATACTATAGATATTTTATATTAATTATGGATCTTAATTCTAAAAAAAAGGGCACAGTCAGAAGACATTTAATAACTGATCATGATCATGTGTGGCTTATATGCTCAGGTTGGAGCCTGCATCACCTCAAATCTTGTATACATAAGTGAGAAACTTGTGTGCCTGACCCTTGTCTCCTCCTTTCACATGAGCCTTTGATGCAGACACAAATGAGGGAATCACTTAGTTCTCCTGTGTCCATTACAAAATTCAAAAAGATCTGTTTGTGATGGGTGTGGGAGCTGCCTCCTTGACATTGCACAGTTCCTGTGTCAAAATTTATTTGAAAATGTCGTTGGTTTAAGAACATTAACATCAAATCAAACACACTTTAAAAGGTGGTGGAATTTTTTTCCCCTCTAGAAAATCTATCACTGTGACAATTTTTCATCTTGACAGTTCAACTAGCCAAGAAACAACAGTGCTTTAATACTAGGGAAAGCTGCAGTATTAGGCAATTGTCTTTACAGTACATCACTTTAATTTCCTTGAAGTTGTGGGTGACTCCTATGGTTAGAAAAGAACTATTTTATTAAGATAGATGCACATTTTTCAGTAGGATAAATTCTGCCATCCACCTGTCTATCTTGAGCTCAGCAGAACTGATGTAGTGTGTGTGGAGCCCATGTGAGGAGTGGGGGAATATCCTGCTACAAGGTAGATCCAACACCCAGTCCTCTGGGTGGAGCAGCCTCATGACCACAGAGACTTCTGAGCCTTGAAAATAAAGTAAAAGTTGCAAAATGACTCTCTGGCACTCCATGGCCTGTGGGGGAGGATTCATTGCCTCGTTGGACCCCAGCAAATGTCCCTTATAGTTTGACCTCTGGACAGAATATTTTGGCTGGGTACTTAGCTCTTGTCACATATATTGGGTCAATTTTCAGTATCACTGTTTAAAGATACAAATACACAGTCTTTTCAAAGTTGTTTTTATGCATACAGTCAAATGTGAGGGCTCTGAGGTGTCTCTGATTTCAGCATTCCATACTCTCCATCTAGAAACAGTTTATTTGGTGTAGATGGAAAGAAAAAGAGAGGTGGAGAATGGAGGAGTTGGGAAGGAGGAAACTTGTTTCTTTCTAAAGGTCAGAAATTAAATGCAAAAAAATACATTAATACAATTTTAAGAGTAGAATATTAAATGCACCTAATTCAGAAAAATCTAAAGGTCTGGGTCCTGCAGCATTTGTTTATCCACATTGTTCATACTGTATGTTTTATTGTATGATGAATATTTTACAGGAAAAACAGAAATCAAAAATACATAATAGCTATGTTGTTGGGATGATGTTCCTCGGTGAACTTTAACCTTTTATTTTCTTGATTTGTGTTTACATTTGTAACCTTAATATTGTGTTGATATGTGAGGGTTGTTTGCCTTTTTTATAACATATAAGATGGCATTAAAACCTGTGCTGGATATTTAACACTCCTTTCCCTATTCTGGACATGGATTCCAATTAGGTCCATATTCTGATCTTGGATGTATGTGTGATACCTGGTTTTTAATTGATGTGGTGTCCGAGCGTAGCGTTTGGCACATCAGGTCAGTATCTGTATGAATATTGGAACTAGAATATCTCAGACACTGACCAAAACTACAATAAAGAGTTTAATAATCAAAGATGAATTTGAGTTTCAAACCAATCAGGTATTCAGTTTTTTCTTTGGCCAGATAGCTTGATTAAATTTAGCCTCTTCAAACTTTAAAAATATCTTGCTCTGCTCCTTAGAGTTAGATTATGCAATACTCTTTGAAATAACTTAAATTCATTTGACTTGGGTTGAAAAGCTTGCCATTACTACCTGAGAGATTGGTGGATGGAAGCTCTTTCTGCTTAGCAGTAAAATAATTCTCAGCAGCCTCATCTCTATTTTTAAATGTATTGATCCTGTCTTCAACCTTCTAATTTATAAAGTGTTAAAGAGGAAAATACACCAAAGTTTTGTATTAGTACTGATTGCTTTTATCCTTTTTTAAAAGTAAATGTGCCAAAATGTAAATTTCATTACTCCCTGCAATTTACATATAGCAAAACCCTGAAGGTCTTCCTCGGATATTACAGAAGGAACAATCAATTGCACATATACAAAATGAGAAATAACTGCATAGGAAGGAGCATTGCAGAAAGGGATCTGGAAGTCATAGTGGATCATAAGCTAAATGAGTCAACTGTGAAACAGTGTTGCAAAAAAAGCTAACATCATTCTGGGATGTATTAGCAGGAGTGTTGTAAGCAAGACACGAGAAGTAATTCGTCCACTCTACTCCGTGCTGATGTGGCCTCAACTGGAATGTTGTGTCCCGTTCTGGGCGCCATATTTCAGGCAAGATGTGGAAAAATTGGAGAAAATCCAGAAGAGAGCAACAAAAATTATTAAAGGTCTAGAAAACATGACCTATGAAGGAAGATTGAGGTCCCTTCCAGTTGTATGAGTCTATGATTCTAGAACAAAACTCAGCATTTTTTCAGGAGTAAAACCTGAGTAAAATACTGCAAGGAGTTAAGGATTTATCCCATGAACATTTTATTATTCAGTTTTGCCTATTCAAATAGAGGGAAATGGACTTTGAAATGGCTGATATATTTAATAGAAATTTGTTTTTCAAAAATAACTGTAGCATGTCTCATGAACATATCATAGACTTGTAGGACTGGAAGGGACATTGAGAGGTCATCTAGTCCAGTCCCCTGCACTCATGGCAGGACTAAGTATTATCTAGACCATCCCTGACAGGTGTTTGTCTAACCTGCTCTTAAAAATCTCAAGTGATGGAGATTCCACAACCTCCCTAGGCAATTTATTCCAGTGCTTATCCACCGTGACAGGAAGTTTTTTCCTAATTTCCAACCTAAACCCCCTTGCTGCAATTTAAGCCCATTGCTTCTTGTCCTATCCTCAGAGGTTAACAAGAAAAAAAAATTCTCCCTCCTCTTTGTAACAATCTTTTATGTACTTGAAAATTGTTATCATGTCCCCTCTCTTCTCCAGACTAAACAAACCCAATTCTTTCAATCTTTCCTCATAGGTCAAGTTTTCTTGACCTTTAATTAATTTTGTTGCTCTCCTCTGGAGTTTCTCCAATTTCTCCACATCTTTCCTGAAATGTGGTGCCTAGAACTGGACACAATACTCCAGTTGAGGTCATATCAGCATGGAGTTGAGCGGAGGAATTATTTCTAGTGTCTTGCTTGCAACACTCGTGCTAATACATCCCAGAATGATGCTTGCCTTTTTTTTGTAATAGTATTATGCCATTGGCTCATATTCAGCTTGTGATCCACTATGAGCCCCAGATCCTTTTCCGCAGTACTCCTTCATAGGCAGTCATTTCCTATTTTGTATGTGGAGAGCTTTGCATTTGTCCTTATTGAATTTCATCCTATTTACTTCAAACCATTTCTCTAGTTTGCCCAGAACATTTTGAAATTTAATCCTATCCTCCAAAGCACTTGCAACCCCTCCCAGCTTGGTATCATCTGTAAACTTTATGCGTGTACTCTCTATGCCATTATCTAAATCATTGATGAAGATATTGAGCAGAACTAGACCCAGAACCATACCTGCGGGGCCCCACTCATGGTGCTCTTCCAGCTTGACTGTGAACCACTCATAACTACTCTCTGGGAATGATTTTCCAACCAATTTTGCACCCAACTTATAGTAGCTCCATCTAGGTTGTATTTCCCTAGTTTGTTTATTAGAAGGTCATATGAGACAGTATCAAAAACCTTACTAAAGTCAAGCTATATCACATCTACCACTTTCCCCCATCCAAAAGGCTTGTTATCATGTCAAAGAAAACCATTAGGTTGGTTTAACATGATTTTTTCTTGACAAATCCATGCTGTTACTTATCACCTTATTATTTTCTAGGTGTTTTCAGATTGATTGCGTAATTGTTTGCTCCATTATCTTGTTGGGTACTGAAGTTAAGCTGACTGGTCTGTAATTCCCTGGGTTGTCCTTACTCCCCTATTTATAGATTGGCACTATATTTGCCCTTTTTTCTGTCATCTGGAATCTCTCCTGTCTTCCATGACTTTTCAAAGATAATCACTAATGGTTCATCTATCGTCTCAGTCAGCTCCTTGACCATTCTATGATGTATATCATCAGGCCCTGGTGACTTGAAGACACCTAACGTGTTTAAGTAATTTTTACCTTGTTTATTCCCTATTTTAGCCTCATATCCTACCTTGTTAGATGTCCAGTTGCTATTAAACTTTTTGGTAAAAACTGAAACAAAAAAGACATTTAACATTGCTACCATTTCCACATTTTCTGTTATTGTTTTTACCCACTCCTTGAATAATGGGCTATTATGTTCTTGGTCATCTTCTTGCTTCTAATGTATTTGTAGAATGATTTCTTTTTATCCTCTATGTCTCTAGCTAGTTTGATCTCATTTGTGCCTTGGCCTTCCTGATTTTATCTTTACATGCTTGTGTTGTTTGTTTATATTTATCCTTCATAATTTGACCTACTTTCCACTTTATGTAGCACCCTTTCTTGAGTTTCAGATCATTGAAGATCTCCTGGTTAAGCCAGGGTGGTTTCTTGCCATACTTTATATCTTTCCTATGATGTGAGGTAGTTTGCTCTTGTGCCCTTAAAAATATCTTCTTGAAAAATTGCCAGTTTTAACTGTTTTCCACCTAGACTTGCTTCGCTCGGAATTTTACCTACCAACTCCCTGAGTTTGCTAAAGTCTGTCTTCTTCTATAAATCCATTACCATTATTGTGCTGTTTTCCCTCCTACCATTCCTTAGAATCATGAACTCTATCATTTCATGATCACTTTTGCCCAAGCTGCCTTCCTTTTTTAAATGCTCAACCAGTTCCTCCCTATTTGTCAAAACCAAATCTAGAATAGCCTCTCTCCTAGTAGCTTTCTCCATCTTCTGAAATAAAAAATTGTCTCCAATACTGTACATTCCAAGAACTTATTGGATAATCTGTGCCCTTCTGTGTTATTTTTCCAACAGATGTCCCCCATCACCACCAAGTTCTGTGCTTTGGATGATTTTGTTAGTTGTTTAAAAAAAGCCTCATCCACCTCTTCTTCCTGGTTAGGTGGTCTGTAGTAGACCCCTACCATGACATCACTCTTGTTTTTTACCCCTTTTCTCCTTACCCAGAGACCTTTCAACAAGCCTGTCTCCTATTTCCATCTCAACCTCAGTCCAAGTGTATACATCTTTGATATATAAGGTGACACTCCTCCCTTTTTTCACTGCCTGTCCTTCCTGAGCAAACTGTACCCTTCTATACCCATATTGCAGTCATGTGTATTATCCCATCAAGTCTCTGTTATGGCAACTATGTCATAGTTGTGTTTATTAACTAGTTCTTCCTGCTTATTCCCCATACTTCTTGCATTAGTATACAGACATCTAAGATACTGATTTGATTTCCCAACTATGTTCTCTCTTGTTTCTCCCTTATCCCTGCTATAACAGCCTCTGCTCCCCTCAGGTTCCGACCCTTCTCCCAGGTCACCATGTTTTTGACTTACCTGTGGGCTTTTGTATCCTGCCCCCATCAAACCTAGTTTAAACCCCTCCTCAGTGAAGGCTCTCCCATTGCCCCAAAGCAACGTTAAATATAAAGTACATACAGTGGGTTCACCTGGGGATCAGAATTTGCAGTGCTGGAGCCAAGGAGGCACACTGGCTTTGGGAACCTAACTGACCTGAACTTTTTCTCTTCCTGTGAAAGGGGAGGAAGGATTAATCAGCTAAAAAGATACCCCAGGATAATACTCTTCAAATACTGCGTACAGTGCTCAGAAGAGGGGTGGGGCACATTGTGGCAGCTAAAATAAGATGTGATGTCACCTAAGAGGCACCAGAGACCAGGGCTGAGGAGTAAGAGCAGATAACAGATAACATATGAGGCAATGAAAGACTGGCCAAATCCCAGAGTGGAGTTGAGCTGTTTCTGCCTTGCCAACAACTTTCTTCCCCTGCTCCAGCAGCTGCATCTCACTGGCTTTGTCTACACTAGGCAAATGAGTGTAGATAGAAAATATGTTACCTAAGCCCTTGGTTACATACAAACGTTGTGCCACATTACCTATGCTGATATATTTAAAGTGGAATGACTCCCCTGGTAGGGACACAGTTATACAGGTGTAAAGGTGCCTTATACTGATATAGTTATTCCCAAATGGAAGTGGGGGATTAAGCTATACCATTAATATGCACCATACTGGTATATGTGCATACAGACCCAGGATTGTACAAATATAATTCCTTTGGTAAAAAAATCACACCCCTAACTAACAGAGTTATACTGGTACAAAACCTGTGTGTGGACCAGGCCAAATACATTTGAATTAATACATTGTTAATCATCATTTAGCACCCACTGAAGATGAAAAACAGTTGGATTTAAAAACTTGTGATATGGTCATGGTAAAAAAGGGTTGACTATGACCAGTTACCATGTTTTTAAACAACAACTGATTTTATCTATCTCAGAGCTATGGCTACATTGGAAAGAAGCTGTATTTTTAACATACTAACTAATGTGTTAAAATCCCAATGTAGACATGCCCTTGGCAAGCCTAGGGTATGATAAAGTAGATTGACAATATTAAGTAGTTTACTAAAAAAGGGGGATCCAAGGCCTCTGCCTTGAACACCTTACAATATATATAGGCTGCACGCAAATGGATAGACAGGATGCAATGAAAGGAAATTACTGAGGAAAAAGTGATATTGAGAATACATCTAGTTAATTCCTACTCCCCTTCTTCTCACTCTGCAAGGCCATCTATTGATAGCAAAACTTTCCAGTTACAGTCAGGAGTCGTTATCTCCATTGGAAAACCAACCCATGTTTAACAGGGTAGACCCAGTTATACATGAGCATTGGGTGAGTTGTAAAGGCCAATTCCCTGCCCTCTTGGGGACAGATAATGGTATTCAGGCACTTGGGTAGACAGTCCAGAGATGGGAGTTGGATCCATTTCTGCCTGGCCTTGCTGTTAGGCTGTTCCACACGCATCTATTGTGCAAGGAAACAAATTGTGTCAAAGCTTTCAAGATAGGCTCCTTTGATGCAGTCTGCAAAAGCTTCAGTGGTGGATTCTTTGCTTTAGTGAGTTCAGGATGCACAGCTCCTTGGCTGTGAGCTTACGTAACCACACACACTGCTGATAGGTAGTATGCTTAGATACATTTCAGCCATGTAGGAGAGAGGCTTGGCACACAGCAGGAGGTGCCTGAGATGAAATTCCGTGAGGACCTTTTTTCTGCCTCCTGATCAGCCAAGGAAAGGGCTTTTCTTCCTCCCCAAACTGCTACTGTGCCTCCTGGGGAAGTGCTTCCAAGCTATCTTTCCCCAGTTTATGCTGGTGCCACCCGTCCTTGAGTGGGGAAGGGTATCCAGGGATGCCCTCCTCCCACTGCTGCAACTGGATGAGAAGAGGGCTCCTCCACTTGTGATTGGGGAGAATAAATGTTTCAGAGACATGATTTGTACCTTTTAAAGCCTTAAATTTAGATTTGAAGCATTGTCACAATATGCCAGGATTGTCCTATTGCTCCTTCTGTTAACAGGTGCTGGAACTCAGCAAGGAGCAGCACGTTCATTACTGCTGACTCATTGGGGCAGTGTGTCTTATTAGATTCCACCCTGAATGTAAGAGAGGTGAGAGTACCTCCCTGACAGCAGGATTTCGGACAGTCGGACTGGTCTGGTGGTATCCTAGGGATTAATGTTATTGTGGAGTTAAAACCAGACCCCAGCATGTGTGACTTTTTGACTCTCTGGTGAGTGTGGAGCTCGGTGGAGATTCCAGCAGCTTACAAACATCAGTAGTTAGGGTGACCAGATGTCCTGATGTTATAGGGACAGTCCCGATTTTCGGATCTTTTTCTTGTATAGGAGCCTATTACATCCCACCCCCGTCCCGATTTTTCACACTTGCTGTCTGGTCACTCTATCAGTAGCAACCCCTTATGGAGAGAAAGTTCTTATGTGAAATGTCTAGTGTGTATATATAAATAAGGCAAAGGAGCTTAAAGAATAAAGTAAATGTCAGCATGTTGTTGTGGGTGAGGTAATAGCTTTTATTGGACCAACTTTGGCAGGTGAGAGAGACAGGCTTTTGAGTTACACGTACCTCTTCTTCAGCAACAGAAATTGGTCCAATAAAAGATATTACCTCACCCATCCTGTCTCTCTAATATCCTGGGACTGACATGGCTACAACTACACTGCATATGGCATGTTGTGGAGATATTTATCTGACCTTACTTTTAACCAGCAAGAATGTTCTGGAAGATAAGAGAATAAGAAAATATTAACATGGAGTAAGGGGGAAAAAAATCAGTGGGGATGTTGTGAAGGCCAAGATTATAACAGGGTTCAAAAAAGAACTAGATAAGTTCTTGGAGGGTAGGTCCATCAATGGCTATCAGCCAGGATGGGCAGGGATGCAAAACCATGCTCTGAAGTGTCCCTGGCTTCTGTTTGCCAGAAGCTGGGAATGGGTGACAGGGGATGGATCACTTGATGATTACCTGTTCTGTTCATTCCCTCTGAAGCACCTGACATTGACCACAGTTGGAATACAGGATACTGGGCTAGATGGACCTTTGGTCTGACCCAGTATGGCCATTCTTATGTTTCTTATGGGATTATGCACATGGTTAAGTGCTCAGCAGGATTGAGGTCCAGGTTTCTGCTTCCTATGTGCCTCTTTAGAAGGAGTCAGTGGATATACTCCTATTGACTTCATTGGACATTGAATTAATTATGGGTCTCATTTTCCACTGCTATGCACTGTGGATATTACTTACACCTGTGCAGAGTGGCAAGTAAGTATCAAAGGTGACTGTGATGCTTTGGTATTATTTTACACTCACTTTGCAGAGATGTTAATAACTGTACCACAGGGGTGGGCATACTACAGCTCGGGGGGCCACATCTATCCCTCCAGACGTTTTAATCTGTCCCTCGAGCTCCCGCCGGGGAGCAGGGTCTGGGGCTTGCCCTGCTCCGGTGCTGCAGCCGGGGAGCGGGCTTGGGGCTTGCCCCGCTCCACCTGGCTCCTGGAAGCAGCGGCATGTCCCCCTTCTGACTCCTATGCATAGGGGCAACCATGGGGCTCTGCACGCTGCCCCCCCAACTTCCATTGGCCGGGAACTGCAGCCAATGGGAGATGCAGGGGTGGCACCTGCGGAAGGGGCAGCGCGCAGAGCTGCCTGGCAGCGCCTCCGCGTAGGAGCTGGATGGGGGACATGCCGCTGCTTCTGGGAGCTGCTTGAAGTAAGTGCTGCCTGGAGCATGCACCCCGACTCCCTCCCGTGCCCCAACCCCCTGCCCCAGCCAGGGCCGGCTCCAGGGTTTTTGCTGCCCCAAGCGGCGTGGAAAAAAAAAAAAAAAGCCGCGATCACGATCGGCGGCAGCTCCACCACACCGCTTTCTTCTTCGGCGTCAGGTGCTTCCCACCAAGAGGGACCGAGGGATCTGCCACCGAATTGCCGCCGAAGAGCCCGACCTGCCGCTCCTTCCCCTTGGCCGCCCCAAGCACCTGCTTGCTGAGCTGGTGCCTCGAGCCGGCCCTAGCCCCAGCCTTGAGCCCTCTCCTGCCCTCGAACCCTCAGTCCCAGCCCAGAGCAACTCCTGCACCCTCCCGCACCCCCAACCCCCAATTTTGTGAACATTCAGGGCCCACCATACAATTTCCACACCCAGATGTGACCCTCGGGCCAAAATGTTTGCCTACCCCTGCTATACAAGGTGCCGGGCAGTGGAGAATTAGAAACTTTGTGTATAATGAAAACATGCTGATAAAATCTTCATAAGCAGAGGCCATGGAAAAATGGTGTTCAGTAGCTGTGCGGATGCATATTCTCTTAAAGAAATACAGTATTTCATTTGCTGTTTGAAAAAAAATAATTCAAAGGGATGTTTGAAGAAAGAAGTTATTTTTAGACGACCGCAAAATAGTATTTATGTTGCAGCTTTTTCATTTTTCTGGCTCTGACACTGACAATGAGTTAGTTACCTGCTTACTATATGTGGAATATTTCAATCAGGTCATTTGTTATCAAAATAGTTACCCAAATGACTGACATTAATCAGTATGTACAAAAATATGCAATTTTATGTATGAAATATGTACAGGAAAATTAAGCATATAAATAAAACTAAAAAATTAAATCTTCTAGTTATTGGTTCATATTTACTGTAGGTTGCTTTCACATCTCAGAATACTGCAAAAAGATTTAGCATGAACCATTTCTCTACAAATTGTTGGGTTTTTTTTTTCATTTTATTTATAATTGTTTTGTCTACTTTCTTTATTTTGATATTTAAGTAACTCAAATTATACGGTTTGCTTTTGATAGTCTATCCTTAATACCAAAATGTGAGAGTAGTAATCTTTCTTTTGATGTAATCTTTATGGCTATTCCAAGAAATTTTCATTTTATTGTAATTTTTCATTTGCTTTTTGTAATTTTTGAATCTTAGCACAAGGTATCTCTTTCAAATAAATTATCTTGTGAGTGTTTGGACCTCTAGCCTTGTTACCTGTGGATAAGATTTGTAATGCTTATATATTTTGTTAAGTAACTAACAAAATTCTAGCTCTCTCTCTACATATATGAATATGTAGGCCATACATATATTAATAAAACTAATTATATTCCAGCCTTGCAAAATTGTCATGAACATTTACCAGTTGAGGCACAAAATCTACTTCTATGCCATAATGACAATGGAGGAAAAAAGATAATTGACTAGCCCGTAAAAATGATTTGTTCTGGGTTAACAGAATTTTGCAAGGCTGTTACACTTCATGTGAGTTGTCAAAGGAGAACCTGTGGTAGATTTGTAGCTAGAGCATAGCCTGGCCACTCCATTCAAGTTTCAGAGGGGCACCTATGTTAGTCTGTATGCACAAAAACAACGAGGAGTCCAGTGGTAACTCCCAGTAACACCATCAGTTTGGGCTTGAATAGGGACTGGGAGTGGCTGGCTCACTACAAAAGCAATTTCCCCTCTCTTGGTATTGACACCTCCTCATCAATTCTTGGGAGTGGACCACATCCATCCTGACTGAATTGGCCTTGTCTACACTGGTTCTCCACTTGTAAGGTAACTCCCTACTCTTCATGTGCCAATATATATTTATGCCTGTTATTTTCACTCCATGCATGTGACAAAGTGTGTTTTTTACCCACGAAAGCTTATGCCCAAATAAATCTGTTAGTCTTTAAGGTGCTACCGGACCACCCCATTCAAGTTACACAGGAGATCCTAAGAGGAATTAGTTCCATCTATGTAGTTGCCGATGGATGGCAGTCCAATCTGTAGCACAAACTTGTTCTCTGTTATTTATTTTTTATTAATTTTTAATAAAAAAAATAGTAGCTAAATCACAAACATGCTGACCAGTTGTCAGCCTTAACCCTGATAAACTTCAGGATTGCTGTGGAGACTCAGTTTATTTTTAAAGGAAAATTAAAAAGTAACATCTTAGTGGGGCAGTATTTAGTCATCACTGATCCTTCAGACACTGTGCAGACTTTCTTTGGTATACATTTGATTAAGAATAACAGTGCCATGAAAAGTAATTTCAAAACAAGAATTGCTCTCTGTTGTCACCCGGAAGTACTAATTATTAATCATTTGCTTTTTGTAGGAGTTCTCTGGAATCTATCCTCTTGTGATGCACTGAAAATGCCAATCATCCAGGATGCCCTTGCAGTGTTGACTAATGCAGTGATCATCCCTCACTCGGGATGGGACAACTCGCCCCTCCAGGATGATCACAAAATACAGCTCCATTCATCACAGGTGCTGCGCAATGCCACTGGGTGCCTAAGGTGAGTCAGCTGAATCATGCTATTTTATTTTGAATTTTCATTCCCAACACCCCAAATATATTAAACTTGGTTTGCATTTCAGCAGGGAAGATGACTTTTCATATGGTAGCCCTTAAATCTTGAAATTAATTCCATAGATAAGCTTCAAGCCATTCAAGAACAATCTGTACATGTTTTTTTTAAATAGTTTTGACCAGTCCCCTGCACCAAAGCATGTTGCAGATGTTTTTCTACTACTTGTAGATTGTCTCATTCCCCAGTTGCTTAAATGGTGTCAATATGTTCTCATTATCACTCCAACTTAATTAGTGTACAAAGTAACGCAGACGCTTACAGAAAGGAATGTTTGAATGCCTTCTGAGTTCCAAATGCCATTAAATGTAATGTGACTGTATAAAGCAGCTGGGATTTTTTTATGCAAGAAAGAGTGATGAAAAAAGATGTGTAGAAATAAACAGCCCATTTAATATTATGGGATGGAAATACACAAACTGTTCCTCAACAGGTATCTGCAACTCTTTGAATATCTGTTGTTAATTTGTGATGTGGATGTAGAGAAAAAAGTAGCAAGATCAGGAACTGTTTCTTCCCTGACAAATTTATATCAAAGGATTGAGTCAGAAACTCCTGAGTTCTAGTCTTGTTTCTTGCACTGACTTGTTTACTTTGGGCAGGTTCCACAACCTCTGTGTATCAATTTCTCTCTCTGTATAATTGAGATAATATTTATCTACCTCACAGGGTTAATATAAAGATTAGTTAGTTAATGTTTGAATCACTCTGCAGAAATAATATGCTATATAAATACTATGTGTTATTGGTATTATTGTAATTGTAACTGTCAGTGTAGCTCCAAATGTTGGTATATGCAATTAGGTGGGGTGTTTTGCTATTTGCTCCATTACCTATCTATCATGAGCCATGAGGTGGGTTGGTTGGTTGGTTTCTGGTGAGTTATCTCAACCTCGGAAATAGCATCAGAAGTTCTGTGGAAAAATAATAGTGTTTGCTTGACTAATGTTATGATGCTATTACAAGAACAACTGGTAATACTTCATAAATGTCTGCTGATATTGAATTTAAAATTGCAGCATGTAATGGCTACGTGAGGTATTTTGGAACGCCTTAAGTATGTTAGGTATTTGCACTCTTCTGATTTTGAAACGAGTTTGATGATATAGCTTGGACTTGTGTTCATGTTTCAAGGCACTAGAGAGTATTATTGTAAAAGAAGTACCCATTCCCATGATATCCAGAAAGTGTTGGACTGATTGTCATAGAATATCAGGGTTGGAAGGAACCTCCCTCAGGAGGTCATCTAGTCCAGCCCTCTACTCAAAGCAGAACCAATCCCCAGACAGATTTTTGCCCCAGATCCTTAAATGGCCCCCTCAAGAATTGAACTCACAACCCTGGGTTTAGCAGACCAATGCTTAAACCCTGAGCTATCACTCCACCTGTTAAATAAGGATAAGGTTTCCTTACAATATACAGGAAGGAAGTTGTTTTTCACCCCAGATGGGACATGAACCCACAATCTGACTTAGAAAGCCATTACCTTATCCATTGTGGGTACCCGCTGTGATGTATCTGGTTCTTATTCTAGTAGCATCCTTGATGGTAGTTCTGCTCTTTGTTCCCTCTCTAAAGTCACCTTTTCCTGCTTCACTTTTTATCAGTTAGTGCAGGGGTGGGCAAACTTTTTGGCCACATCTGGTTGGGGAAATTGTATGCAGGGCCATGAATGTAGGGCTGGGGCAGGGGGTTGGGTTGCGGGAGGGAGTGCGGTGTGCAGGAAGGGGCTCAGGGCAGGGGGTTGGGGTGCAGGGTGTATGAGCAGGCTCAGAGCAGGGGGTTGTGGTGCAGGAGGATGTGAGGTATGGCAGGGGGCTCAGGCCAGGGGTGTGGGGTGCAGGAGGGATGCAGCAGGGGACTCAGGGCAGGGGTAAGGGTGCAGGGTGCAGGAAGGGTTTGGGGTGCGGGCTCCGGGGTGGCAGCAGTGTGCAGCAGGGCTAAGGCAGGCTCCCTGCCTGCCCTGGCCCTGCACTGCTCCTGGAAGCAGCCAGCACCACGTCCCTGTAGTCTCTGGCGAGGGGGGGGTGGCAGAGGGCTCGGTGTGCTGCCCTCACCTGCAGGTACCTCCCCTGAAGCTCCCATTGGCCGTGGTTCTCCATTCCCGGCCAATGGGAGCTGCAGGGGACGGTGCCTGCAGGCGACATGGGGACATGGTGCCAGCCACTTCCGGGAGTGGCACGGGGTCAGGGCAGGCAGGGAGCCTGCCTTAGCCCCGTGCTGCCAAGGGCAGTAGTTTGCCCATCCCTGAGTTAGTGGGATGTGTAAGTGCAGACAAACTCACAGAGTTGATCTTCACTATGCAATACCTCCTCCTCTTATAAACTGATATTAATCTAGAGGCACAGAACATTCAGAAAGCATTAAACTGGTTTATGCTTCAGAGCAGCACAAACTTTCCCTTTTACCTTCCACAAGTCTCTGTTGTAAACCTGTCACAGTGGGAACACTAAGCATCATGTAATGTGAAGGGCAGAAATGTCCCACTAACCACTTGATGTATCTTGGAATGATGTCCTCTGAGTTATTTTTGTGTCTTAGGTGATAAGGTCCTATTGGGTATTTAAAATATATATGTATATTTTAAAAGTAAAATCATCAGCACCCTGTATGTTTATCTGTGAAAGGGCAGCTCATTTTCTGCTTTCCATTAATCTCTCTGTCTCTGTGTTTTGTGAGATTGTAGAATGAGAGAAGGAGCATAATGTCTTTGAGAAAAAGACTACAATGCTTTGAGCCTTAGAGTACCTGACAGCATATTGCATCCAATGCATAGTTTAAACAATTTGTTATACTATATTTTAAGTGTTCCCACTCAACTTTAAAGGCCATCATTACTTCTTCCTATTTATGTCTAGATGCATGTACCCTCTGGTGCACATTTGTGATAACCTGTGGGTATCACAAAGAAAGACAGATAATATTTAAAGCAAGATGATATAATAGCTTCCAGGTTGAGCCTGTTTATGCATATCCATTTGGTTTCAAATATGTACCTTTATGGAAAGCACATTATCTTTTTCTTTGGCCTTGGCTACACTTACCAGCTAGTTCGACGGCTGGAAATCGAAGTTCTGGGTTCGACTTATCGCGTCTAGTCTGGACGCGATAAGTCGAACCCGGAAGTGCTTGCCGTCGACTGCGGTACTCCAGCTCGGCGAGAGGAGTACCGCGGAGTCGACGGGGGAGCCTGCCTGCCGCGTGTGGACCAAGGTAAGTTCGAACTAAGGTACTTCGACTTCAGCTACGTTATTCACGTAGCTGAAGTTGCGTACCTTAGTTCGAATTGGGGCGGGTAGTGTAGACCAAGCCTTTGAGACATTTACTTTCTTATTAGAGACAAGACTTCCTCTTCTGCCCTCTCATCTTCAGTTTTGCTTTTTTCCCTCAACTAGGACTCCTTTGATTTACTTGTGAGGGAGCAATGTTGGCAGCTAGCACCTGTAGATATGAAGCACATAAGATTTTCACTGATATATCTTAGAAAAATATTTTCTGAATCTGTTTCTTTCTTTAAAATGTGTTTTTGAATGTTTCCAAGTGTATAATATCGATGGGCCTTTGAGCACAATCAGGATGAGATATGAAAAGTTTAATGCTTTTTTAATGCTATAGCTTCAATGTTTACTTGGTTATATGATATTTTTGCAGTTGGGAGGTTTAAATAAAGAGAGAGATGAGATAAGCTATAGTGCAACTGCTGTCTAGACATTATGCTGATGGTTACCCTACAATGACTTATAGTAGTCATTGCTAGATCTTTGCTTTGTATTTTAAAGTTGTATGGGCTTAATCCGACAACCCTCCCTCACAGATGTAGTCCAGTTGAAGTCAATGTGTCCATTCATGTGAATGATTGCTGCAGAATCAAGCCCTAATTTTGTGTTGTTAAGTTTATGTCTTGCTGAATGGAGAGTTGTTTATTAAGTGTAGTGCTTACGCTTTTGTGACATGAAAAAAGCCAGTAATTCTGTTAACCACACAAGTGCTATTAGTTTCATATAACTAAGGCCAGGTCTACACTACCCCCCTAATTCGAACTAAGGTACGCAACTTCAGCTACGTGAATAACGTAGCTGAAGTTCGAAGTACCTTAGTTCGAATTAGTTCGAACTTACCTTGGTCCACACGCGGCAGGCAGGCTCCCCCGTCGACTCCGCGGTACTCCTCTCGGCGAGCTGGAGTACCGCAGTCGACGGCGAGCACTTCCGGGTTCGACTTATCGCGTCCAGACTAGACGCGATAAGTCGAACCCAGAAGTTCGATTTCCAGCTGTCGAACTAGCGGGTAAGTGTAGCCAAGGCCTTAGGTATTTTAAAATTATTTAGAACATTAAAAGCTGGAAGTACAAAATAACACCCATTATTCCTCATTCCAATATAAATATTCATCTTTCATAACATTTTGAGGTATCGCATATGACATATTACACAGTAACTCCCAATTATCTTGTCTCCCCAATATGGTGCCAGGAATTAGCACATTCAGCTCTGTGAAACATTACCAGTTTCAGTGCTTGTGTGTTTCAGCTAAGACTGATGATTTCTGTTCACATGTTTTTAAAATCCTGGATCTTTGTTTTATCATTTCTGGTTCATTTGAATCCTTTAAAGTGAAGATGAACATCAAAATGAAAACTATGAGTTTTGTTAACTTTCAGGTGTTGTGTATGGCTCATACTGGGTCATTTGAACCTTAAAGCCCTAATGTGTGATTTTAACATGTCCCCTTATCCTATATATAACTATCGTGGTTATTTATTTACAAAACCAAAACAAATCTAAAAACATCAGTCTTGAAAAAAATCACATTTATCCAAAGACCACAACATTTTTTCAGTTTGAGTTTTGAGAAAAGGCTTTTGATGCCAAAATTATTTCACGTGAAACTTGTCAAGTTTGTTGTGTTGCAAGACTTTCTAACAGTTCTAATTAACAGTACTGGTTACACTTTGTAGATGCTTATGTTGCTGTATACCCTTCGCTCTTTTATGTTTCATTTGATTTTCTATCATACATAGAGGTTTCTTTCCTGAAAATTTACAACGTATTAAAGCATCAATTTCTTTACTTTTTCTTTATAAACTCAGTCAAAGACTTAAAACTTTGAGGCGATAGTAGTTCAGATACTCATCATATATAGGTCCCTATATATTCTGTGGCTGTCAAAATTGTCCCTGTAATGTGTTTCAGAATCTAATCTTTCAATCAAAAAAAAAAAAAAGTCTCTAACCTGCACATTAGCAAAGAAAAGAACGTTTGAAAAAAGTGAGATGAACATAAACTGATCCAGTGGTTTCTGGCTGGATTTACAGATGGCCTAAAGAAATAGCTCTCAATGAGGTATTAACTGTACATTATAATGGTAAGAGTTTAAATGTCTATATTGTTAACTGTTTCACTGAAGGTGATTGCAGTTGAAACATTCAGCTAATGTGAATATCCCAAAATAATAATCTTCCTCCAATGTCAGAAGCTCCAATTGCTTTCTACCTTCAAGAACTTCCATGATGCAGTATAGAATTTCAATATGAAAATCTGCTGCAGACTGACAATGAAAAATCTGAGGCCAGTATATAATAAATAACACCAATTGTACTGTTCATCTCCATATTTATCTCCCAAAGAAATTTCAGTTTTTAATGTAAATGAAGGGGGTACAGACTTTGTAGTCTGCCACAACAGAGTGCCACAGAAACCAGGGGTTTGCCACAGATCTTCTTTGCCACAGATTACATGGGCCCTTGATCATACATGACCATTACAAAAAAGACAACTGTTGAGTCTCTGATCATGGTTTAAGAATACCTGTTCAGCTAAAAAAGTGTTCCCAAGTTTGTTGACAAGCACAAGCTCTGTAAGCTTGTGTAACTGTATAAATGGAGCTAGCTATTTACTTGGAGTGAAAGTAGCCTTTTTTTACTGGTCATCTATGACTGTCCCATTTGCAAGGAAAGATTTTTGCCGCGCAGCCCCCATACCTCCAGCCCCTGCGCCCCTGGCCAGGTGCTTCCCGCCTCCCAGGCTCTGGCTGCTGCTGTACTGGGGAAGCGCCCGGCCGGGAGCGCAGGGGCTGGAGGTATGGGGGCTGCATGGCAAACTGTGAAGCTGGTAGTGCTCGGGCAAAAGACGCTGGGCTCTTCAGCTGCACAGAGCTGAGGTGTTTCCCAGCAGCAGCAGCCGCCGCCGCTGCGGGGGAATCCGACTGCAGCTTGCAGCCTGCCGGAGCCCACTCTAAGGTAAGCCCGGGACTGGAGCAGGGATGCCGGCAAAGCTGGGAGTATTTTCTCGGACATGTTCGGCTTTTTGGAAATTCCTCCTGGACGGGGAATTGAGGACCAAAAAGTTGGACATGTCCGGGAAAATCCGGACGTAAGGTAACCCTAGAAAATGGGACACTGCGCAGGGCTTGCCCGACTTCCCTTCACTTAGCGCTGACCCAAGTCGCTCGCCTGAGCCCCCAATCTATGCAGAGCTGGCCCAAGCTGCTCGCCAGAGCCCTCCTCCCCACAAGTGGGGCTGGCCCAAGCCGCTCACCAGAGCCCCCTTCCATGCGCGGGGCTGGCCTTAGGGCCTCCCTCCTCCCATGCACGGGGCTGGCTGGCATCACTGCTCATCTGAGCCCCGCCATGCGGGACCAGTGTTGCCACTCACTCCCCCCACCCAAACATTCCTCCGCACCCCACTAGGGGGGGCATACCCCAGTTTTTTGGCAAAACTGGGCATTTGTCCCATTTGCTCTTGCCATCTGATCATCAGTTGGTAAGAGCAAACAGAACAAATGCCCAGTTTCGCCAAAAAAATTAGGATGCTCGGGATAGGGCTTAAAAAGGGGACTGTCCTGACCAAAACTGGATGTATGGTCACCCTACTTTTAAATATATTAACTAAAAAGTTCTATTAGCCAAGATGGTCACGGGTGCAACCCCATGTTCTGTGTGCCCCTAAGCTTCTGACTGCCAGATGCTGGGACTGGGCAACAGGGGATGGATCAGTTGATAATGGCCCTGTTCTGATCATTCCCTTTGAAGAATCTGGCACTGGCCACTGTCGGAAGACAGGAAACTGGGCTAGATGGACCTTTGGTCTGACCACGTATGACTGTTCTTATGTTCTTATGGATTTGGGTGCCTCATTTTAGGTTACCTACATTTGAAATTTTGGGCCATGTTGCTTTAATTGGTACTATATCATATGTTCAAAAGGTTTTGTTTTTTTTTAAATTATGAATGCCTAGGCATATTCCCAGATTCACATAAAGAAAAAAACATTAATCACAATCTACTTGGTTCCCCATACCACAAACCAGAAAGAGAAACCCTCGCTTATGGACACCAGTAATCTTTAACTAACGGCTTCTCAATAGAGAGCTTGCCAGGATAGAACACTCCGCCTCAACAAGTCCTTTTTCTGTAATTCCATCTACTGGGGTGGATACTGGGTTCCCACAATGCATCCCAGAAGAGACAGGCAACAGAGAGGGAATCAGTGTCACATATGCAGAACAGAATTTATCTTCAGAGGAAGCCAGAAGAAATATCCAGCCTAGGAAAAATTACCAAATCATTTCATAAACTGATCGATCACAATGATTCTGTCACAGTTAAACATAACATTTAATATGCAAATCTATGCTTGATATAAAAGGTATAGTTCTTGTGTAAATTCTGTGATCATACAGAAATGTATCTGAAATAAAATCTAATGGTGTAATTGGGGAGGAAAAGGGCTTATTTGAATACATTAATGTCCTCTGATTAGTATTATGAGAATTTTATTGAGAAGGTACACAGGGGAAAAGTACCAACAAAATTAAATGTATAGATGTGTCAAAATGTAAGCATCCCACTTTTTTCTTATGGGAGCAATTCCTCTCATTTTATGTATTCATGCTGAACACATTTATATGAGATCTAGACAAGGGACATTCTATTAATGCTAACATTGCCAGTCACAATACTGCACTGTCATTTAAATGTCTCTCAGTGTTTCCCTTACAAACCTTACTTTAAACTAAGATTAACACTGCAAGTCCATACATAACCAGAATGGGGGACAAAAGGAGTAGTTTGCCCTGGGCCCATTGTTTTAGAGGGCTCCCAAATTGAGTGGCATTGTGATCTGACACACAAGGTCACAGCGCCACTCACTCAAACCAGAGCGGGGAGCTGGGCCCAGCCTCAGCAGGGTAAATGGGAGGTGGGCTCACTCTCCAATCCACCCCCTCAGTAGTCGTCTCAGTAGTAATTTTTTGAAAGAAGGGGTGGCCTCAGTTTCAGATTCTGTCCCCAGGCCACCAAAATCACTGTCAAAATCTCAACCAGAAATCTTTACAAATACACCTTCTGCCAGTATAGAATTCCTTTTAAATTATTTGCCACAAAAAGTAAAACTATATTTTCTAGAGAATTTCTGCCCAATACATAGACAAATGTTCTTGCATTCAGTAGGGGCTTGTCTTCACTACTGTGCTACATCAGTGCAGCTGCATCGGCTGTAGCTGTGCCAGTGTAGCGCATTTGGGGAAGACGCACTATGTTGGTGGGAGCGTGCTCTCATGTCAATGTAATTACTCAACCTCAATGAGAGGCGGAAGCCATGTCGGCGGGAGATGCTCTCCTGCTGATATAGCACATGGTAGACAGCGCTTTAAGTCGATGCAACTTACATCGCTGGGGGAGTGTTTTTTTTTCACACCCCTGAGCAATGTAAGTTACATCAACTTAAGCGGTAGTGTAGACAAGCCCTAACGGTGCTCCATGTTTACATCAGCATGGGTGATTACAGAAGATGGGCCATACCAAAATTGGCCCCCAGATGCAACTGCCATTTACTATAATAGGATATACATCCATATATACAAGAGTAGAATGGAGCTCTGAAGGCCTCAACCTGAAAACCATTATGTGAGTTGTTTAGTCACCTCAGAAATCCCATATACTTCAGTGGGGCTATTTGTATGAACAAAGGTTTTCAGGATTAGGCCCTTAGTTTCTTATATTGCCCAAAGCCATTTTTTTTCCTTTAAAAGAAGGAAGCAATTAGAGTGACATTTGAAAGACAGCAGCTTCCAATACTTTCCCTCAGTGTGTTTTATTACAATGGTTGTAAACACATGTTGCAGTATAGGATCTAATAACAGGGTAATAAAATATTGTAAAGTTTGGATTGTGCAGCACTTACTCATCTTCGGGAGCACTTACAAGAATGGTCCCTTTGGCTTCAGTTGTTACTCACATGGCAGAGGAACTGATGAGGGCCTCTTCCAAAGCTCACTGAAATCAACATGATCCTATGTCAGCTACAGAACCTCCTAGACACAAATTAGAGAGTTGGGATGGAGTTTCAGGACCATTGTAGTTTTTCTTCTATTTTAATGTAGATGTTTATGCTTTATTGTGAAAAATGTATATGATCAGGGGAAAGTGTTTTCCAAATCTATCAGGATTAATAATCTTTAAGACACTCAGTGGTTGCAAATTTTATAACGTATTTAATCATATTTTAACTGTTCATAAACTAGTAATGAATGTAGTTGTAGCCATGTTGGTCACAGTGACCTAACAAGAACTCTGTGTGGCTCAAAAGCTTCTTTCTCTCACCCACAGAAGTTAGTCCAGTAAAAGATATTACCTAAGCCACCTTGTCTCTCATAAACCAGTAACACAGAAGTCTGTTCCTGCCTACGACGTGCCATTTTAACATAACTGGGAATTACCCACATAAATTTTTCCAAGCATCAAAACCTAGAATAGACCTCAATATATTTTCTTTATGCCTGAATTTTTCTGAAATAAGCAATGCATGCATCTTTCATACCAAAAATGCAAATTTTATGTGGGCCCAATTTATATTAGGGATGTGCTGAACTTCTCCAATCTCTTTTAAATGGCTGACTAGCTTCTCAGATTTCTGACATTTTCAATTCATTTCAGGTCAGATACTTTGGATTAAATAGTACCTGATATGAAAATTAAGTATTTTCCTTAAAAATGCATCATTGTATTTAGGGCTGTCGATTAATTGACAAAAAATTAATCGCGATTAATCACAGTTTTAATTGCACTGTTAAATGATAGAATACCAATTGAAATTTATTAAATATTTTGGATGTTTTTATACATTTTCAAATATATTTCAGTTACAACACAGAATACAAAAGGCACAGTGCTCACTTCATATTATTTTTATTACAAATGTTTGAACTGTAAAAATGTTAAAAGAAATAGTATTTTTCAATTCACCTCATGCAAGTACCATAGTGCAATCTCTTTATCATGAAAGTGCAATTTACAAATGTAGATTTTTTTGCACTCAAAAACAAAACAATGTAAAACTTTAGAGCCTACAAGTCCACTCAGTCCTGCTTCTTGTGCAGCCAATTGCTAAGAAAAACAAGTTTGCTTACATTTACGGGAGATAACGCTGCCCACTTCTTATTTACAATGTCACCTGAAAGTGAGAACAGACGTTTGCATGGCACTTTTGTAGCTGGCATTGCAAGGTATTTACGTGTCAGATATGCTAAACATTCATATGCCCTTCATGCTTGGGCCACCATTCCAGAGGACATGCTTCCATGCTGATGACGCTCGTAAAAAAAATGTGTTAATTAAATTTGTGACTGAACTCCTTGAGGGAGAATTGTATGTCTCCTGCTCTGTGTTTTACCTACATTCTGCCATATATTTCATGTTATAGCAGTCTCAGATGATGATCCAGCATGTTGTTCATTTTAAGAACACTTTCACTGCAGATTTGACAAAATGCAAAGAAAGTACCAATGTGAGATTTCTAAAGATAGCTACAGCACTTGACCCAAGATTTAAGAATCTGAATTACCTTCCAAAATCTGAGAGGGACGAGGTGTGGAGCATGCTTTCAGAAGTCTTAAAAGAGCAACACTCCGATGTGGAAACTACAGAACCTGAACCACCCAAAAAGAAAATCAACCTTCTACTAGTGACATCTGACTCAGATGATGAAAATGAACATGCGTTGGTCTGCACTGCTTTGGATCATTATCAAGCCAAACCCATCGTTAGTATGGATGCATGTCCTCTGGAACTGTGGTTTAATCATGAGGGGACATATGAATCTTTAACGCATCTGGCATGTAAATATCTTGCAACGCCGGCTGCAACAGTGCCACTTTCCCATTTTCATGTGACATTGTAAACAAGAAGCGGGCAGCATTATCTCTTGCAAATGTAAACAAATTTGTTTGTCTGAGTGATTGGCTGAACAAGAAGTAGGACTGAGTGGACTTGTAGGCTCTAAAGTTTTACATTGTTTTATTTTTAATGCAGTTATTTTTGTACATAACTCTACATTTGTAAGTTCAACTTACATGATAAAGTACTTGTATCAAGTGAACTGAAAAATGCTATTTCTTTTTTTTCCTACAGTGCAAATATTTATAATAAAAAATAAATATAAAGTGAGCACTGTATACTTTGTATTCTGTGTTGTAATTGAAATCAATATATTTGAAAATGTGGAAAACATTCAAAATATTTATATAAATTGTATTCTATTATTGTTTAACAGCGCGATTAATCGCGATTAATTTTTTTAATCCCTTGACACCCCTAATTTTACTGTGTTAACTTACATTTCACTCTACCACAGTCTTAAATAGTACTTACGCTATTTTTTTTGTAAAAATGAAATATTTGGGGAATACAGATTTAGGGTCTATTTTGTTTTCTATTTAAATATTGTATTCATTTTTAAAAAATGCAAAGGTTTTGCAAACACATTTTCACTAAAGTGACAAGTTTGCACCTAGTATGTTCATTTTCAGTTCATCCTATAATCTGGCACTTTCTAGATGTCAGTGGCCTGATGAACTGGAGTAATTCTAAACACAATTGGGCATAACAGATGTTGATTATACCTCTTTAAGGGCAAATTACACAGCCAGAATGCTTCAATGGCAGCATCACCAGTTTAAGCTCTTGTTCTCCATTCACTCCTCCTGGGTACTGCAGCATTTAGTCTGCAGAAGAGAAGAATGAGGGGGGATTTGATAGCAGCCTTCAACTACCTGAAGGGGGGTTCCAAAGAGGATGGAGCTCGGCTGTTCTCAGTGGTGGCAGATGACAGAACAAGAAGCAATGGTCTCAAGTTGCAGTGGGGGGGTCTAGCAGGGCCGGCTCCAGGCACCAGCCCACCAAGCTTGTGCTTGGGGCGGCACCTGGAGGGGGGCGGCATGGTGCTCTGGCTCCGGCCGCCGGGGAGAGCGGAGCTCCGACCGGGACTCGCCACCCTCCCCCCGGGGCTCCGGCCGCCCTCCCCTGCCGCGCTGGGGGGGCGCGGCCAGAGGCTTTTTTGCCTGGGGCAGCAAAAAAGCCAGAGCCAGCCCTGGGGTCTAGGTTGGATATTAGGAAACACTATTTCACTAGGAGGGTGGTGAAGCACTGGAATGGGTTACCTAGGGAGGTGGTGGAATCTCCATCCTTAGAGGTTTTTAAGGCCCGGCTTGACAAAGCCCTGGCTGGGATGATTTATTTGGTGTTGGTCCTGCTTTGAGCAGGGGATTGAACTAGATGACCTCCTGAGGTCTCTTCCAACCCTAATATCCTTTGATTCTACGGTGTTATATGGGATCTGTGTTCACACCACCTCTCAGGAGGAGCTTTGGTGCTGAGGTGGAAAAAGCGTCAGTGATTACACAACTACTTCTCTCCCTCAGCTAGGAACTCCTGTGCAAAGGGAATGCAAGAACTGCAGAAACTACAGCCGGCTGCAGTTGAAGGCACAGAGTGGCTCTGTTGTTCCATAGAGTGTTGAGGAGATTCTCTCTCCCTTTTGAAGATCCTTGTAGAAAGCCAAGTTAGTCTGGGTTTGTAGAAGATGTTAGTAATTGGCAGCTAACTTATTGTGGCAATTCACTAGCCCCAGTCATGCTGACTTTTGATAATGAGGGCAAAATGATGTTTCACTTGCCCCTCCAAATTAAAATACTTACCAAGAATGAGTGGCAAATAAAATTGTGCAAGGCTGATTTGCCCTTTGAATTTAGCCACATATGTTGTAGGATTTTCATTAACTCTTGAAAGTATGAGCCTCCTTGGTGCTCTCTCTGACCTTCTGTATTATAATCTTACTTTTCTGCCTGCTCAAAAATTATTAGTAATGCCTAGTGCCTGTAAAAGGAACCACACAAGTAGCTCTGGAGATTGCAGGAAAGGTGTAGAGCACAGGAAACAACTGCTTAATCCTCCTTCCAGTAAACCTCACCCCTGATCTGAGAAGCCCTCCCCTTGAGATGAGAGAATAATTGGTCAGACTGTCAGCAGAGATGGCAATTATTGCTAAATTATGCTGGTGGGTTTTGAATTTGGATACCTGTCTCCTGGGAAGTGAACTGAGCCCACCACATCATTTCTCATAGGCCAATCATCATCAGAGAGAACAAATATTGTGGCCCTGTTTCATCAAGGTACTTAAGCATGTACTTAACTTTAAGCATGTGAACAGTCCTACTGAAGATAATGGCACTACTCAGGTGCATAGAGATAGGCAGATACCTAAGTATCTTGCTGAATCAGGGGTTCAGTTACTAGAAACCTGAACTTTATTCAAATCAATGACCTAGAGGGATAAGACTCTACAGCTATCCTTTAATCAACCCCAAGAGCCATGCAGTCTCTATTAATCTTGCTTTAAGATTTCTTGACTTTTATTTGTTTGGTGTTTTCCCATGAGTACTCTAATTTAAAAAAAAAAAAAAATAAAAATATTGCTTTCCTGGGATGCCAAGAATCAGTATGCTGACTGCCAAGTCTGCTTAGCATACAAATCCATTTAAAGTGTTGGTGAGACCTGAATTTAAGAATGAAATGTAGCAAATCATTTCTGGATCTCATCTTTTTGATTCATTGCCCATCGGCATTCAGGCTTGCATTCCCATCAGTGCTAAAGTCTGAATTTAGAAGTCTAATAACTTCAAAGGATATTTTAGGTGGAAGGATGACAATCTAGTAAAAATAACCCCCTTTTGAGAAAGGGAATTGGAGGCTGCTATCTATGGAGATCCACAAGCAATTGATTTTCCTTTCCCCTTCCTGCCCCTCCCCCCAATTTGGGACTGGATGGAAAACAAACTTGAGGTAAACTGATACCTACATACTGGCTAAAATAAAAGCCCTGACACCAGTCACTAATTCAATTTGAGGTAGTTCCATCCAATTCTAATGCTTCTCTTGACATATCATAATAACTTTCCTGCATACAAAAACTGAAATGGTTCAGAAGTAGAGCAGGTTGATGGTGGTCCCTTCCCTCCACTAAAAACCCAGCCTCCAACAACCTTACACGTTTGTTGCCAATAATAAAATATTTAAGATGCAGCTAACAAGCCTCCTTCTTACATCTCACAAGTAGAAATTTACTGTCCTACAGAGGAAGAAAGTTTTATTCACTCTGTACTGCAGAGTCAATTATTTGTGCTTCTGACATTAGTTTGCTAGCTATACAGGCTTCAAGTGCAGTTACTGGTAGGCCAATAATACTGGTCATTTGAGACGGAGGGAATTGTCATATTTATCATGCTTTGTTCTTACTTGGAAAAGAAAGTTCAGCGAAAACTGTTTTGAAAAGTCCCACTGCCATAGCAGATAGAATATTGTGAGAAGATTTTCTTGGGCTGCTTCAGCAGCAGCTGTAAGAAGTGGTTCCTGAATTTGACAGGCATAGTAAAAGACTCCCCTCTTTAAATACATATTAATCAAAGTCAAAAGGGGTGTTTCCTAAACTAATGTTGCACTTCATTGTCAAATACTGTACTGCTGTCTGGAAGGATTTCTTCTTAATGACTACACACATCTTTATTTTGAAAAAAATAATGCAGTATTTTAACTGACATCCACACATACTTTATACAGCATATGAACATATGTGTAATAATACTGTTTAGTTAGGATCACACATTACATACTTAAAAGATTTCTGTGATAAAGCATTTCTGAAGTATTTGTCACAATGTGATTTTGCTATTTTCACAGCTCATTTCCTTTTGCCAGAGACCCATTTATTATAGTTATTCTACTACATCATCAACATCTTCTCCTGAAGGACAAAAATATTGTCATTTTTTTCACCATCCATTCATCTTTGTATGTGTTTATTGTGTTCAGAAAGCAATACTTGGAAAATATTTCAAAAGAGATAGGCTGTGTGCAATATTTTCATAGTGCCTTTGGGTGAGTTCCTTAAGAAATCAAAATAAGAAAATTATTTTAAAACATAAAGTTCTTGTTTAATTCAAGTAAAAACTTGAATTAAACAAGATACTGCACCTATCATGTTCATTTTATGCAAATATTTCATATCAGACACACGTTAGCAAATCCTGTTATATAGAATTACTGAAATCAAATGATTAAGCAAGAAACTGAAAGGATGGTCACTCTCAACCTAGACTGATCACATGTATTTCATTAACTCCTGCTTTATTTGATTAGACATGACCCTACCTAGATGTGTTTTTTCATCTTAAAAGCAACCTTGGAAAAATGTGAATAAATAAGTAATTGTGAATTATATTTATTAATAGTTGTTAGAATCCTGTGTTGTGCTAGCATATTTTTTGAATAGGGGCATTTTTTAGCATTTTCAACTGAATGATGTGCCAGGAGAGATCTTTAAACCTGTTTGACAAAAATTGTGCCTTCAGTTGCACTTAAAATTTTGTATCCCAAAATAACGGAATACTTACTCATTAGTTTCCAAATACTGTTGGGAGGAAATCGTTGTTTTTATGATGCATCAGTAGTGATAGAGCTAGGTCTGCCTTTAGATATATATATTTATTTTATTTTTGGTACAGGAGAGAGATCTGCTTCCAGACCCCTGGCCCCTATTACATTTGAAACCATAGTTTTCAGTTTGATAAGGTGTTTGAGACTGGTTCTTTATCCCCCTCTTGGTATGTTGACATCCAGATTATAGACCAGATTCTGCTCTTAAGCATTTTTACAGTAGAGGTATCCATTGCTGACAACGATGATCAGCAGCAGGTGCCCTAGCAGATCCAACCTTCCTCCGAGCTACGAAGTACTGATTCTGTAATGGAAGGATACATTTCCCACAGGGGAATCCTGTATCCTGAAGACAGCACTTTACCCCTTTTTGCTCCTTTCATCCTTGCAGGGGTTTTAAACTCCATTACACTCTTCCTTCCATACCTCAAATTGGAGGGGAGCATATGGACTCACTCCATTGCATTTGTTCATATTCAGTTGGTTACATTCAAACAAGAAGCAGTGTCTTTCTCAGTCTGAAAAAAGGCAGTCTGAGTGAAACTACCTCAGTTCATCAAATTGGGCTATTAAGTTTCAAACTTATCTACCCTACTAACTATTTCAGTTACTGATCATTTTAGTAGACACTTCCATCTAGTGTACTTTATTCTGAGTGGTATGGTTGGAATTACTGCGAAAGATGTTCCAGCAGCCTTCAACTACCTGAAGGGGGGTTCCAAAGAGGATGGAGCTCAGCTGTTCTCAGTGGTGGCAGATGACAGAACAAGAAGCAGTGTTCTCAAGTTGCAGTGGGGGAGGTCTAGGTTGGATATTAGGAACCACTAGTTCACTAGGAGGGTGGTGAAGCACTGAAATGGGTTACCTAGGCAGGGCCGGCTCCAGGCACCAGCCCACCAAGCATGTGCCTGGGGCGGCGCCTGGAGGAGGGCAGCACGGCGGGGCCCCGGCCGGGCTCGCCGCCCTCCCCCCGGCGCTCCGGCCAGTAGGGGAGAGCGGGACCCTGGCTGGGCTCGCCGCCCTCTCCCCTGGCGCTCTGGCCGCCGGGGAGAGCGGAGAGCCCCGGCGAGGCTCTCCGCCCTCCTCCCAGCACTCTGGCTACCGGGGGCTCTCCGCCCTCCCCCCGGCGCTCTGGCCGCCGGGAAGAGCAGAGAGCCCCGGCCGGGCTCTCTGCCCTCCTCCCGGCGCTCCGGCTGGTCAGGGATTGCAGGCCCACGGCCGGGCTCGGCGCCCTCCCCTGCGGAGCCGGCCCTGTATCTAGGGAGGTGGTAGAATCTCCATCCTTAGAGGTTTTTAAGGCCTGGCTTGACAAAGCCCTGGCTGAGATGATTTAATTGGTGTTGGTCCTGCTTTGAGCAGGGGGTTGGACTAGATGACCTCCTGAGGTCTCTTCCAACCCTAATCTTCTATGATTCTATGTTTTTGAAAAAGTCAAATAATGGAATGATCTTCCAACTACTGGATTTTAAGAGTGTTTTTTTTAAGGATTTGTTTAAGGTTGGTTTTGTTTGTTTGTTTGCCTTGACCAGGACTCTTAGAGGGAGGGAAATTGAGAAGATTTCTAGAAGCCAAGAAAACTCAAGACTTCTTGGGTAAAAGTAGAGAGTAGTAATAGCTCTCAGGGTGGTGGGACTCAATTGTCTTTTAAAAGATATAGCTGAGAAAAATGAAACATATTTTGTTAAAACTTTACAAATACTGTACTGAATAAGTTATTCTGTTTTGAGTAAATTTGCTTTTGTTGACTTCCCTGGGTGTTTTCTGTAAGTTTTCACGGAACCTATGGGAAAATCCACACAATTTGGCAAAATTCCACGCATATTTCCAGTGGTCTAGTTATTACATTATTTTAAGTTTAAACAACCTTCAGTAATCAATTTTCAGGTTATTTCCTCTCTCTTCTCCCTCTCTCTCTATTTTTTCTTCTTAAATTCAGTTTAATTTTTTCTACCACCTAAAAAGACACAGGTATATAGAATTCTTCAGTATTGTCATCTAAAGTTAAAATACATCATGATTTTTTGCTAACAATCACTAAACTAACAATTTGTGCATTGAATCTGGAGTTAACAAATGCCAGCAACTAATTACATTTCTTTGAAGAAACTGGAAAGTAGCTCTGTAAGCACAAATATTTTATTCCAGAAATATGGATCTACTGAAGCACATGGAAAGCATTAACTGATTAATTACCCTCCATAATTCTCTGTAATAGTGCTGTCTAGACTATAATGCATGCAGAATTGCTCCTGCCCGGGTTACATTTTGCTTGACCTTATTTCAAGCAAACAATGTAATTGCTAATTGGGGGCTAATTTATGTAAACAAATGTTAGTTCTGCATAGTGAAAGCCACATCATTATGTTCTGCTGCCAGCTGAGTATGTTATTTGGTCACTCATTCTGTAAGGTCTAGGCTTGTTGATGTAGCAAATGATCTTGACAGCAAACAAGATAGTTTCAAATAAGTGAAGGTACTTAGTGCTCATATGTGTTTTGTTTTCTTTTGAGGGACTTATGTGTATGCTTTAACGCCTTAGTAAAGCTACCTATAGATTCTTGCAAATGATGGAGCTCAGACTATTTTGCTATTGCTACACAGGCAACTTTTGATGTTGCTAACATGCGCAGGTTTGCCAGATCTTTGGGCTAGATGCAGCAAGGTACTGAGCACACTCTGCTGTCACAGAAGTCAATACATGAAAATAAATGGGTAGGAGCCAAAATTTATGTGTTTGTTTACTAAATATAATGACCAAGTCCTACTCTTGTCAGGGAGCCCTTTGATATCTGCCATGTAATACAACTGAAATACTATTTGCTCTTGATTTCCTTTGCTCATAAGCTGCTCACCTGGGATAATATGATGGTTCATTGTGAATAACAGTTACACAAAGAAACAAGTTTATTCTTGGTTTCCAATAATACTTGCAATTTTTTTAGGTGATAGAGACTGATTATTCTCATGTTGACAATTGAACATCCAGAGTTTATCCTTGTATATGCAGACAGCAGCTTTTGGGATGTCACACCTGACAGGTACAGTGTGTGTTGAGCCGTTCACCACTCATTTCCCACTTATCAAAAGAACACCCTCTGTTTAAGGACTGCTTGTGTACCAAATACTCTGTGAAGTTCATGTCCTACAGAAGGATGTGAATTATTCCCTTATGTGGCCAAAAAAGGTGGTCAGGAGTGTATTGGTGTCATGGTAGTCGAAAATGGTTTACAGTCTCTCCCAGGAGCCTCACATATATGTTGAATAAGCAAGGCAATAAAACTGACTCTGTCAGAATCCTGCACTTGACAACTTTTGGTTAAGAAGAGGAGCTTCCCATCACCCTCTCTCCAACAGGGAAGAGCAAAGCCAGCTTAATGTGACTGCCTTCATCCCTGTGCTTGTGACTGCAGCCCATTATGAATGATTATGTTCAAGGCTGAGGGTGGAACTAAGAGCCCTAAGATGGACATTTGGCCAATGTCTGTAGTTCTGATGTCATAAGACAGTATAATAAAAGGGAAAAAAAACAGTATTTTTCTGTTCAGTCCAAGTCCCATTCTCCTCCACATAAAGGTGAACATAATAGTATCTTAGTTTTGAATGGCCTATTACAAAGTAGTTGGAGGCCCCTAAAGAATTGTAAATAAAATATTGGATAATGATTGATTGGCAGTTGTAAATATAATTGCTTTCAAAAAGTCAGCAAAATAGAGAAACATTGGTATTTGGAACATATATTTTAATTACAATAGAGTAGGTTAATGAAGTACATTTGGTATCTTAATTTTTGTAGAGATTAATTTTAAATGATGAAAAAGTATGTGAAGAAGACTTGTAAATGATGTTTTAAAGTGGTGAGATTTTAAATCAGAATGCACTGCTCTGACCTTGGGCATATGACATCTCCTTAGAAAAGGTACTTAAATATCGCACTCCAGTGCACTAAATAATCACCATGGCTTGGAACTCTCACCAGACAATTGGAACACATAGTATTGAAATGTTATTTAATTATCAGATTATAAATGCCTTTTAGACACAGCATCACACAGAGATCTACTCACTTCTTTTCACATAAATCCTTCATTGGTTGACTGCTAAGAGAAACATTTATCAAAAGGATGCATTGGGTTTTAGTCCTGTGGCTCTCATTGGTCTTAATGGCACTGTTACAATGGACCAACTCAAACTGCTTTAGAAATGTACCCCTAAGTGGGCTGGTGGTCCATTATTCTTTAGTTACTAGACTCACCAAAAGTATCTTCTGCTTAAATTAAATTTCTTCACAAATTACATGTTCCATTGTGCTCAGCCCCTAGGAAGGGAAGGGGTTGCCTTGTGTCACACAGCAGAGATCTCTAGCTGATTAAGTAGTATTGTTGACAAGCTCCAAATGGAATCAATTTCTATCCTTTCTTGCCAAAGGGAAAGTGTAGTGATGTCAGGCCTTGAGGAGGGTTTAATACAGGATCCTCAGGGCTTCAGCAGGGACACAGAAGTGTTAAGCAGTCTTTTAAATCTAGTGCCCAACAGTGGTGGCTATTCTTTGAAAAAGTCTACTGACTGTTTTTCCATATATATAAATTCCAAATCTGGAACATAAGCTTTCAGTTTGTTTATGGCGCAGCATAATAATTGTATGAAATATATATGCTATCCTTTCTGTCCATCTTACGAGCAACACGTGTCTTTTGATTGCATGTAAAATTCACAGACAGTATTGTCCATGTACATTTAGTTAATTCACAGCTAACTGATTTATGATGAACGTGAATGATACAGCATAGTGTAAAATATGAAAATACTAGCGGATTAAAAGAATAAATCAGAAAGACATAGAAGAAGCAACATTATGGAAATTGGAGAACTTCTTTCCTTCCGTTAGATAACATTTTTTCAAATATATGTTTATGATGGTGATACAGAAAGCAATCTCAATGGCTGTTGTTTGTAACTGTTGGCATCAAGGTTATCTATCTATATAAAGTCTGAGTAAAATTGGAAAAAGTTACTGACCATCAAAAATTGAAAGTAACTGTTTTTCATTACCAGGATCCATGGTGCAAAGCCCTTGTAAATGAGCCTAGAATCATCTTCCTCTGTTGCCACCACTTCCATTCAGTGTGGAGTTGGAGTGCCAGACTTTAAAAAGCAGCTGTGATCTGCTGAGACCCCCAAGGAACACTTGTGACTAGTGCATTCTCCTAATTCCCTCACTCACTGGCCATGCCTACCATTCCCTGCAAGCACTGGGCTGCAGAGCTTTCCCTTATCTAGCCTCACCATATTTCCATGGTTTTGTAAAGAAGAATAGTTTATTTAAGGTAATTCACCCCACCCAATCCTCAAAAAAACTAAAATCAAATTGCAAAATGCCTTGTAAGCAATGTAAAATTTCTTTAGTCTTTTTTTTTTTTTTTTTTTTTTTTGAGGCGTTGGAGGTTGGTGAATGTAGGAAAAGCCCTAAAATGTAGTGGATTTGTAATTAATTATTTTGTAACACTGTTACCTGCAGGCAATGGGTTGAACACATGGAACATTACCATATGTTTTGATACATAGTAAACAAAAGCTCTGAGTAATGAATTCTTTTCTAAATCTATTCACTACAGTACTTATTTCAATGTAAAGGTGACAGCTCATCTCCAATGGGCTAAATGATAGAGTTTAGCATCACATATCTTAATACTTAAAGTAGCTCCAAAATGTATTCTAGTTACGGTCAGATTGTTCTCTCTTATTATTGATAGTAGCAGTGAACATCTCCAGCACTGCAATTTCTTTCAACTGTGTCATCCATCGTTCAATCAACAGGGTAGATTTCCAAAACAAGGTTAAAGTTTGACAAGCTGCATGAATCATCTGGGACATCAAACACTTATGCTGTTTAAATGAACTGTTGCCCATCTGAGCATGGCTGTTTAAATTAATTTTTGGATTATAATTATGAAACCTGAAAATAGTTGTTTCTGTAGGGTTTTTAAGCACTTTCTACTCTTTGCATAGTGAATCTTATTACAAGCTTTACTGTAAGAATCTACCTCAAATAACAAATGCAAGTACACAAGATGCTCCTGGTTTATAAACATTAAAAACTAAATATTCTTGACAAGAATCCAGCAACCTTGTTATATAAAAAGACATTAGCTTTTCATTATCCTGAACTGCTTTCTTATTGATGTCTCTCTTATTATAGTCTCTAAATGAAATGTGCTTATGAAAATGTGAAGATTATAACTACTTGGAACTCAGTTAACAAAAATATCTATATTATCTTATTGAATTTATAACTCGTGCATATTATGGCTATCCTGTAATCAAAGAGTATTTTATCAGGCATGGAATGATTCAATAGTGATACAAAACAATGCTTTTGTGTATGGTATGCCATCCTTTTTCTGGGCTGATATTATGGGTCAAATTCTGGCTCTGCTGAAGTCAATGGCAAAACGCCCATTGACTTCACTAGGGCTAGGATTTCACTCTGTCTATACTGAGAAATAAAAATCAGAAATCTCAATTAAAGAAATATATCCAGTATATTGCACAGTACATATGGACATGTTAGTTTTCACCCTAGAAGTTATTTAATGGATTTCTAATGTTAATTCCTCTTAAATGCCCCAAAACTTAATTTACACAGAGTTAAGGTTGCCCATTAGTGTCAAGTGCCCATCCAGAATGTGGAGAGTAGCTAAACTTAAACCTCTGAAAACCAGGAAATACAAAACTCTGCCCCCTGGAGTTAGCAATAGCCCCTGGGAGGGGTTCAGTAAGGGCGGTGCCATAACGAGTAGAAATGAGGTGGTTCTAAAAGAATGTGCCATTGCTTGTGTCATGCTCCACAGATTTAAATTTCAGTGTTTATCTGTGTGCACTCGTCTCTCTGTTAGGTGAAGCTGTATTGACTGGTGGAGGGCTTAGCTGGAACAATTTGTCAGAGCTGTTACTGTGAAATGACAAGAGTTGCATGTGTACCTTGAGAGACCAAGTATACCTAGTTTCAGCATTACATTATTTCTGGAGAAGAGCACAAGGCTATCATTTTGCCATGGGGACTGTCAACGGAGCCACTTAAAGTGGCAGGGCTCCCCAATCCTAACACACTCATGGTGGGCAGGGGCTTAGATACCCTAGAGGGGCAGCTTCCCTCCCCAATGCTGGTGAACACATAGGGAAGGAGAATGTGGAGTTGACAGCCCCTCATCCCTAACTGCCCTTCACTCCCCCTGCCATCCATCCCCATGTGTCCCATTACCGTTTCCCATCTCTCCCTTCCCACTCCCCCAATCCCCACCCCAGGGGCATCATTTGCTATGTGACAGGGAGGGCAGTTGCCCCCCACCTGGTTTTCATAACTGCTTGTCTGATAGTGCTGTAGTGTCCCCAGATCTGTGGAGGCCAGTGTGAGGCAAGCTGGGCCAAGGGTCCTAATCACGGCATTGTCAGCACCATCCCTTCTCCCCAGCAGCTGGACAGGTAGCAGCAGCAGCTGCCTGGGCCTCTTAGTTCTTGCCCCCTAGGTTGGCTGTTGGTGGACACCCCTCTGCTCCCCTGCTCCCTGAGATAGGACCAGCCCATCATCTCCCAACCCTTCTCCGGGATGAGACTGGCCCACTAGTCCCCCATGAGCAACCATGGCCTCAGCAGGAGGGTGGAGGCTAGGATGCTGACACAACTTGCCCCCCCCACTGAATTTTTCTGAAATGATTCTTCTGGTGCATCTTTCCCCTAGACTGAGCCCCTACCACCTATCCCCATTTATCCCAGTGCCCCAAATTCCTCCTTCCCTCAAACCCCTCCACTCTGTAATTCCCCTCCCCAAACTCTCTAACTCCTATATCCCATCATTGCTCCCACACACGCCCACTTTCCCACTCACTGCTCTGACACTCCCCACCTCCCATATTCCCTATATCTGCACCAAAAAAGTTATACGAATCTAAAATATATGAGCAGCTCATGTTAGGGGGCTGGGTATCTGGAACTCTCTGACTTTAAGCAGACTGAGTTCCATTGTTCAGGAAAAATGATTACATTATCCTAAATGTTTTTCATCTTTCTCGCCGGGAAAACCATAACACAAAGACCCAATCATGTGGACACCAAATGACACCTCAACTTGATCAACCTATCAAGACTACCTTAAACCGAACTGAAGTATCTGTATTCTACAGGGGTCTGAACATCTGCCCCATCACAGAACCTGATATCACACTTAGGCTAGGTCTACACTACGGGGGGGTGGGGGAGTCGACCTAAGATACACAACTTCAGCTACGTGAATAGCGTAACTGAAGTTGTGTATTTTAGGTCGACTTACCTGGCTGTGAGGATGGCAGCGAGTCGACCGCTGCCACGCCGCCGTCGTGCCACGGTGGATTTCCGGAGTCGACGGCAGAACCAACGGAGATCGATTTTATCGCGTCTTCACTAGACGTGATAAGTCAATCCCCAATAGATCAATTGCTACCCGCCGATCCGGCGGGTAGTGAAGACATGCCCTAACATGTCGGAAACCAGAAATATCTTCCACCAACTCCACCTTGAGGAATTATTTCACAACAAAGATGACACCTTCTCCAACTACCGCATCCCCACTGACAGTCATGAGAAAAAAGAATCTGCTGACTGGACAACCCCCAGTGGATGAAACCACACATTGATTGCTTCAGAAAAAAGTTGACAGTGAAACCTCAGCAACCATTACATCTACCATAATCTCTCCACTGCTAAGTGGATAGCTATGCAGCCCCTGAAATCCAGCCACCAGATGGTGATCAAACCAGTAGACAAAGAAGTCACCATAGTAGTCCTTAGTTGAGATGACTACATCCACGAGGCTAATTGAAAACTCTCTGACACCACCTACTATAAAGAACTCAAAGAAAACCCCACACCACACAAGAATTTAAGGATACCATTATCAAACCCATGCCCAAATAATTACAAGAAAATTTCTACACCCTCTTCCTCCACGCACCCACCCCATGGACCTTTTCGTGCTTCCCAAAATACACAAACAAGAGAATCCAGGTAGACCCATGATATCTGGCCACAGCACTCTTACTGAAGGAATATCGGGACTCATAGAAACCATCCTCAAACTACTTTCCACACAAAGGGCCAGTTTCCTCCAAGATGCTACTGACTTCCTCCAGAAACTCTGTAACTTTAGCAACATTTCCCAGAACACCATCCCTGCCACTTTGGTTGTCATTTCCCTATACACAAATATCCCTCACCATGACAGCATTGCTTCCTGCCTGCCATCCCAAACACATTACCAAACTCATCCATTTCATCCTCACCCACACCAACTTTACATTTAACAATAATTTCTCCAAACTTTGGGATCAGACGTGTAGTAGCGTAGTATTATCCATTCTTGAAACCAGCCAAGACATAACTACAAACAAAGGGTGAACTAGAGCATCACTGAGAGTTGACTTATTGTTTCCCCTATTTGCACAGTTATACTCACACACACAACACATCTGCAGGGGCAGATGTTAGTTTCAATTTTGATGGCTGAGGCTGGCCTGGTGACAACTATCCAGAGATCGAACGTGGGGTGACGAGAGTCCCCGGAGTCCCTTCGGCTCCGCAGGAGGGCTCTACTGCTTCTGGTCCAGTCCCGAGTTTAGCGGGCTGTTACATTTCCTTGTTGGTAACTGTCCTGGACACCCAGCTCAAGATTTATATCATCTCCAAGATAATACCATGGTTCCATAAAAGGTGATGTTTGCTTCTTTGTTTTGTCATTGGCTGTCATTCACTATCTCACTCATTTCTGAAATTAATTGATTATATATTCATACGCATGAATACAATTGGTAATATAGAACAATGCAGCTTTAAGCAAGCATCTAACATCATGGGGAACTTCCGTCTCTGTTTGTGGTTTTGAAACAGCATAACAGGAAACTGTACAGACTACACTTGAAAGACTTAATTGGGGGGCATGTCTGGCTACACATGGCACCCCAATATACCAGCCTCTTTGTGGGCCATTTGGAAAAATTCTGGAAAAATACACCATAAAACCAATAATATACCTGAGACATGTCAATGTTGTTTTCATCCTCTGGACAGATGACCTAAACTTTCTCACAAATTTCCACAACTTCAGCAACCACCACCCTATCCATCAATCTCTTTCTAGAACACTCCCACATCAGCATCAACTTCCTGGATGCCATGATCAGATTCAGCGATGGAACCCTCAGACTGTACCAAGAAACCCACAGAACACCACATGTACCTCTACAGATCCAGGAGCCCCTCCAGACACACCAAGAAATCTGTTACCCACAACCAGGCACTCGGATACCACAGAATTTGCTCTGAAGAAAAAGTCTGGGATACATACCTAAACACACTTAAAGACACCTTCACTAAATAAGGGCACTCAACGAGAGAAGTAGATCACCTCATGGAGCAGGCCACCCAAATACCCTGGAAAACATGCTTCAATACAGAAAAAAGCCACTGACTCCACAGACCTAGTTGTCACCTACTCCCCCACGCTAGAACCCATACAGAGTATCATTAAACAATTACAACCCATATTTGATGGGAAACCACATCCTAAAGAAGTATTTCATGACCCCCTAGTTCTGGCCTTCAGACAACCCCCAACTTCACCAAACTCATCATCAGAAGTAAGCTCCCCACACCAACTCAAAGTGGCACCAGACCCTGCCATTTTGAGAATCAAGCAGTCAAAGTCCTGGCTATCCCTCACAAGCTGATAGGATCCACAACTTGGAATCATTTTTGACAATGAGCTAAACATGTTTCAGCGGTGGTCAAGGATAGCCGAATTCTTGGAAGCAATAATCTTTTTTCCTCCAATCATAGACTTTTCCTCCATGATCATTGTCTTCATCACATGCAGGCATGTAGACTGGATTCACTGTCATGTGGTGTATTTGTGGGCTGTTTCTACCCTCCCGCCCCCAAAAAATAAGGTCTATAGATCACAACATGTTAGCTCAACTGTTCAGGGGGAATTTGTTGTATTTATATAAGCAAAACTTCTGCTACTTCCTCTTTGACTGTGAAATTGGAGCCAGGATTGATTATGGCTGCCCCAGCACAGGTGTGCCATTAATGGAAGAAGGAGGCGAGGCAGTCTTTACATCTGCCTCCTCTTTGTGCACCTGAACGGGGGAAAGCCAGGATCCCATTACTTATGCTCTTTGAGCAAGTTATGGGAAAGTAATAGAATGCCTTCAGACACTGCACATATTAAAGAGAGTAGGGATAAAAGTCACACCCCTGCATGAGTAATAACTGGTGGCCCAAGCCTAGAACTGGGAGAGTATGTAATATCTCCAAAAAAGAGTAATAGGAACCACTCCAAAGTGCGCACGCACACTGAAAGCATTCTTCTGCTCCTTCAGTATTGGTCAGGCATAAGGCCTGTGACTGCCACTTCAGTGATAACACACGTGCACAGCTCTTTCCTCTGTTTCTCCCCCACCCTATCCCACCAGGGCAGCTCTAGATTTAAAAGACACCCTAGGTCCCATATTTTTAGGTAGAGGTTCTGAAAGAGTAACAATGCATTAGTTCTTTGAACAAGGAGTTTTGAACGGTTTTGTTGTGGATAAAGGTGCATTTGTTTGTTGGAACGTTATCTGTTTCATATAGTCTTTAACTGTGTGTGAGTGTATTCAGTGTGTGTGTAGGGTTGCCAACTTTCTACTCGCACAAAACTGAACACCCCTGCCCGGCCTCTGCCCCTGCTCCACCCTTCCTCCAAGGCCCCACCCCTACTCCACCTCTTCTCCAAGGCCCCACCCCCACTCACTCCATTCTCCCTCCCTCTGTCGCTTGCTCTCTTCACCCTCACTCACTTGCCCAAGGGTGAGGAGTTTGGGGTGCAGGAGGGGGTTCTGGGCTGGGGGTGGAGCCAAGGGGTTCAGAGTATAGGGGGAGGCTCCGGACTGAGGCAGGGGGTTGGGTTGTGGAAGTGGATATGGGCTCTGGGTGGGGGGGGTGCAGGTTCCAGGTTGGGACCATAAATGAGGGCTCTCGGCTGAAGCAGGGGGTTGGGGTGTGGTGGGGGTGAGGGCTCCCTCTCAGGGTGCGGGCTCTGGTGTGGAGCTGGGGATGAGGGAATTGGGGTGCAGGAGAGTGCTCCAGGCTGGGACTGAGGGGTTTTGAGGGCAGGAGGGGGACCAGGGCTGGGGCAGAGGGTTGGAGTGTGGGAGAATGAGGGCTCTGGCTGGGGATGTGGGCTCTGGGGTGGGGCTGGGGATGAGGGGTTTGGGGTGCAGGAGAGTGCTCCGGGCTGGGACCGGGGGGGTTGGAGGGCAGGAGGGGGATCAGGGCTGGGGCAGGAGGTTGCGGCGTGGGAGCGGGGACAGGGGTGTAGGCTCCCGGTGGCACTCACCTCAAGCAGCTCCCGGAAGCAGTGGCATGTCCCCCTTCCGGCTCCTACATGGAGCGTGGCCAGGCAGCTTTTCACACTGCCCTGTCCATAGGCATCGCCTACACAACCCCTAATTGCTGTTGTTCCTGGCCAATGGGAGCTGCAGAGCCAATGCTCGGGGCAGGGGCAGTGTGTGGAGCCCCCTGGCTGCCCCTAAGCGTAGTTTGTGATCTTTTTGGTGGTTGCCTTTAAATTTTAATGTAAAATTAATGCAATAAACCTTGTCACTGTGAGGTGAAAATCAAATATCTATTGCTCAGTAATTTGATTTGTAAGGAATGGAGAGAAAAGCATTAATAATAATGCTTTTAACTAATCTTACTTTGAGACACATGCAACCAGATTGACTAAGTTTAAGTGCCTGATTAAGTGCTTGATTAGGTGGAGAACACAGGTTATTGTGAAGACTAATCAGGGCCCTGTGTTTTCTATGAGCTGGCAACAGCAGTATTTACTTCTGCAGAACTGTGTGCTACAATGAAAGTTTTAATTTCACAAAAGTGATTTTGTTATTTTGTTTCTGGTTCAAAAACTAAACATAAACTAACAGAGTGGTGTTTTAATGATTATGGAAGCAACCGGTCCCAGTAGTAATTTTGTGAGGGTATTGGCTCGCCAACCTAATAATAAGCATTTAAACGTCAACATTATTAACTATTTCAGCAGAACAATTTAACTAATGTGTTTATTTTGTCACTGTTGGATTGCAATGACTGCTATTAGGACTGATGATAGTAGGAGCAGCTTTTTGCTGTCATGTACAATAACTCCTCGCTTAACGTTGTAGTTACGGTATGTTCCTGAAAAATGCAACTTTAAGCAAAACAATGTTGAGCGAATCCAATTTCCCCATAAGAATGAATGTAAATTTGGGGGGTTATGTTCCAGGGAAATTTTTTTCACCAAACAAAAGACTATATTATATATATATACCTCCACCAGTATAAATTTTAAACAAACAATTTAATACTGTACACAGCAATGATGATTGTGAAACTTGGTTGAGGTGGTGAAGTCAGAGGGTGGAAGAGGGTGGGATATTTCCCAGGGAATGCCTTACTGCTAAATGATGAACTAAAACAGATGAGCCCTCAAGGTTAACCCATTATTCTTAATGTAGCCTCACACTCTACAAGGCAGCACAAATGGAGGGAGGGGAGACAACATGGCAGACAGAGACACACACCTTGTGTGTGAGAGAGAAAGAGATGTGCATTGCCCCCTTAGATGCTGATCCCACTCTAAGTACACTGCCTTGTTAAGTAGACGGGGCGGCTCCAGGCACCAGCGCAGCAAATGCAGTGGGTGGCCTGCCAGTCACTGTGAGGGTGGCAGGCAGGCGGCTTTTGGCGGCATGCCTGCAAGAGGTCCACTGGTCCCGCAGCTTCGGCGACAATTCGGCGGCGGGGACGCTGATGTCGCGGCACAGGCAGACCTCCCACAGGCATGCAGCCGAATCCACGTTACCAGCAGATCGGTTGCAGGCGCGCCGTCGAAAGCTACCTGCCTGCCGTGCTTGGGGCGACAAAAAACATAGAGCCGCCCCTGTAAGTAGATCAGCAAGTTGAGACAGCAGCTGCTGCCAGCAATCTCCCTCCATCCTGAGCCCTGTCGTGTCCGCCCCCCCCACATGGAGATGGGGTAATTGGGGGTCAGAAGCAGGGGGGAAGGGGACACTCTGATATCATCCCCCTCATCCCCCCTCCCCCCCTCCACACAGCAAACCGGAGGCTCCCAGGAGCAGCTCCAAGGCAGAGGAGAGGAGCAGCACATGGTAGGGGGGAGGGACAGCTGAACTGCTGGCAATTGATAGCCTGCTGGGTTGCTGCCGCATAGGGAACTTAGGTGAGCGGGGAGCTGATAGGGGGGCTGCTGGCCCACCTTGGTTCCAAGCCCCCACCAGCTAGCTGCAACGGGCTGCTCTTCCTGCAAGCAGTGGACAAAGCAGGCGGCTGCCAAATGACGTTATAAGGGAGCATTGCACAACTTTAAACAAGCATGTTCCCTAATTGATCAGCAACGTAACAACGAAACAACGTTAACCGGGACGACTTTAAGTGAGGAGTTACTATATATCTTGGTGTTATCCAGTAGTTCAGATCTTCCTCCCCCACAAAAGTCAAGTTGCCTCCACATTTGTCCACTAGGGTGAGGAAAAAGTCAATGTGTCCCCTCCTTCATGCCCAAAAGCTGTCTTCTCAATGCCAAAAATCCAAACTGCCTCCCACTGCTTCTGAAGTAAGAAAAACTGCAAATTGCACCACCCAGCTGTGAAATCTTCCCCCTTATCATATTGATCGCATCTTCAATGAAGTATGCATTGTCAATACAAAAAATACACAGCAAGCTGCATAGTAAAAATTTGGGCATGGCATAACATATATCTAGTTCTTTCTTGTAAAATAAGCCCCAGGATATGGTACTGATTGCATTATTTATTTTTGTATTTAAATCAATTAAAACAGCTATTTCTGAATTTTCTTGAAGCTAAAGTAGAATTCCAGGTCTGACACAGAATTCAGTACCACAGAGCCACAAAAGGCAGGGGACCTTGCCACAGAATTTATCCAGCTTGCCTCAGAATATGAAAAGCTTTGTATTCATTAACATTTGTACAGTGCCTTGAGATCCTCAAATGGCAGACTCTAAAGTTATTATTCATTTATAATAATATGCACTTTCATGTTTATGCAGATGCCCACTTATTTCTGTGCACCCATGAGTTAGGGATCTCATTCCTGTTTGCAGTAATGTTTACGCTCTTAAAAGATACCATTTCAAACCATTATGTTATGTACAAATATCATTGTTTGTCCAGTTAGGTGTACAGTTGCCAGTTTATACATGCAGCGCAGGTGCAACTTTTTAAAATGCAGTCCTAAAGGAAGAATGGCCAGAGCATGGCACCGTATTTTTAGCTGCATGACTCCCATTGTCTTCAACTGAATTTGTGTGACTGAAACCCTGAATACTGCTTTGCAAAAGTATGGGTAGCTCTTAATCCAAATGATCTATAGGTATAATCAGATACTGCCCTGCTAGAAAGGTACATGCTTAAAAATTAACAGGAAAATATAGTTTTAAAAATACTTATTTCAATATCAAAATTTATATTTATTCTGTTTTCTTTAGTATTTTCTGTTTTTAAGTAGCAATTAAGACATCACCTAGACAACAATCAGACATATTGGGATCCAAGACCCACTAGTGGCAGACAAATTACAGCTCCAGACAAAAATGACCTTCAGATCTTTTAGTTTTCTGCCTCTGGAGGTTTACACAGCAGCTATCAAAGCAGCATTCTTCCAGAGCAAACTTCCAAGAGCCCCCTGTGGGCCAGATTCTGAATCCCTTATTACATTGGTGAGCAGTGACTTTCTGGAGTCATCCCAGTGATGCTAATAGGACTATCTGGGAGAGTAAGGGAGTCACAAACTAGCCCTATGAGAAAACAAAATACATCATTGAACAAAGTGTGAGCCAGAATTTTGTTTTTCTGAAATCTTTTCTAACTCAAAGGGGGTCCTAAGATTGGGCAAAGGAAAAAAGGGCACAACTAAGGAAGGATTTTTCAGTGTCTCAGAGTTGGATTTTATTTTCCAATAAATGAACAGTGCTTTTGTTTCAGAAAATGTACCGTGTCAGATATTTGTTTTTAACTGTTAATTTTAGTTGATGTGCTGGTCATTTCATATTAGTCTAGAGACAAATGTATCTTCTGTAGCTAGGACATGTCTGCTAGCATTACACAGTTCAGGGTAAAAGTTGGACTCTGGATGAAAATGAGTTTTGATCCCATGTTAAGTTCTGGAGTCCTGCTTTTATCGTAATCAAATCAGGCATTCCAAATATTTCTGACAGTGTAGAGAGAAGCGTAAGTGTATTCTTGAAATTTACATGAACCACGTTAGGAGTAAGCCAAGGGGAGAAAGCTGTCAAAACCAAGAGTTTTTATTGTCATTTGTTAGTACTATTTGCTCATAGGCTAAAACAAGGTCAAGTACATCAGAGAGTGCTGCAAAAATGTCATGCATAAAGTAAAGAGGACAAAATTCCTATTCAATAGTTTCAGATGAGGAAGGAGAAGATTATTTTTTCTCACCTGTTGTAGTTTTTAAAATTTTGGCCCAAGCAGAGACATTTGTTTTCTTACAAAACTAAAAATTATTTGGCACTGTTGGGAAATGAAATTCAAAGGTGAAATTCAGTTTATTGCTCAGTAAGGTCTCAGCTGCATAGGAGTCCCTATCAATTTTCACAATATTTTTACGTCTACTGAATTATATTCTCTGTCAAATAGAATAGTGTCCTTTTATTCTCAGTTTATCCCTGAACTAATTAAAGCATTTTGCCAGTTCCTTTTCTATCATTCCTATAAATGCAGGTGAAGTACAAACCTCTTCTGAAGGAGACATGTACCAGCCATGAAAAATTAAAAGGGCATTATTTTTCTTACTGCTGAATAGTTTTATGTTGGTGGAAATCATGGAAGACAGATGATGAATTCCCATGGGACTGGCTAGGGGCAAATATAGGATTCATCTTTAAAGTAGGGAAGAAAAGGAGACCCTGGAAATTATGAACAAGAATAAACTGAATTTTAATACCTGAGAAACTGCTAGAACAATTAATCAAGCACCAACAGTAGAGGAAGGCAATTAAGAGCATCTAATCGAGCCTATTTGTAAGCATCTAGAAGAAAATAATCTAATAAATATTAGGTTGCAGGGGGTTAATCAAAAATAAATTATGTGTGATCAACAAACTGGGGAAAACAGTAGACAGAGTATTTCAGCAAAGGCCTGTGATACATTTTCAAAGAAGATTCTCATATTGGAAACCAGGAATTCTGGCTGTGGCAGAACTACTCTAGGTACTGTAGAGACATAGGAAATGTTCAGGGACAGATTAGGAGCAGAGATGTCAAAGGAAATTCATTCTGGGAACATTAAATTAAATATTAGGAAAATGTCTAGCTAAAAAACAGTTAAATAATGGAATCATCATCACTGAAGATATTCAGTACTGAGTGTGACACTGATCTTTTAGGAATAGTTCAGAATAATAAAAGAAATTCTATCACAATGTGTGTACTTAAAGACACATTAGAGAACTCTGATAAAACTGGATGAAGTGTGTGTGTGTTTCTATCGTTTTGTTTACAATATACTCTCAAAATGCTCTTTTTTTCCATTTCCCACTGGGGAAAAAAATCGTAGAAATTCAGAAATGCAGTGTTGCCAGCTCTCTTGCCATTTTATTGTGAGTCTTGCAATATTTGGTGTTTTTCTTAAAGTTCCAGCTGTTGAAGCACACTGATTTTGTGAGAATCTAAGCTTACTTTGTTTTTTAAATGAAAGCTTCTATCCCCTATGGATAGAGAAAAACTTGGAAGATGTGACCCAAGTACACTGAAAGACCAGAAGACAAATAAAAATATTTATTTTTATTTAAAATCTCCTTGCTTTTTAAGCCACTCTCCTGATTTTTAGGGGCTTTGACTCATGACTTTTGATCACATGGGATTGGCCTTACTGAAAAATGTAGAGTTTTAGTAGTTTGGCTAAGAAAAGCTGTGTTCACCAAGGAAAACAGCAAATGATTCCACTCATAAATACTTCTGAAAATATATATTTTTGACTCCAACTAGTCACAGGAAAAATGGATTGTTTAATATTTCCTTCAGCCCTACTCCTTTCCCTCCTATGTTGTCTTCCTTTCTCTTAGGGATGAAGTCAGTCTCCTGAACCTCCTGTTCCTCCTTTCTTTCCCATTTCTTTACATTCTTACATCTCCTCTCCCTCCTCTTTAATCTCTTTATCTTTTCAATTCTTCCTTCCTTCCTTGAATCCCGAAAACATTCCACTCCCAATAGGGTTGCCAGGTGTCTGGTTTTCAGCCGGAAAGTTCAGTTGAAAAGGGACCCTGGTGGCTCCAGTCAGAGCTGCTAACCGGGCCGTTAAAAGTCCAGTTGGTGGGCTGGCAGGCTCCCTACCTGGCAGCGTGTGGCTCCCTGAAGTGACAACATGCCCCTCCAGCTCCTAGGCGTAGGGGTGGCCATGAGGGCTCGACATGCTGCCCCCACCCCATGTGCCAGCACCGCAGATCCTATTGGCCAGGAATTGCAGCCAGTGGGAACTGCAGGGGCGGCACCTGCACACAGAGGCCACCGCTATGTGTAGGCGCCAAGGGACATGTCACTGTTTCCAGGGATCCCCTGAAGTAAGCACTGCCCAGAGCCTGCACCCTAACCCCCTGCCCCATCCTGGAGCTCCCTCCCATACCCAAACTTCCTCCCGGAGCCCACACCCTCCCCCGCACTCTTACCGCAACCCAGAGCCCTCTCCCACACCCTGAACCCCTCATTTCTGGGCCCACCCTGCAGCCCACACCCCCAGCCAGAGCTCTCACCCCCTCCTGTGCCCAAGCCTGGTAAAAATAAGCAAATGAGTTAGGGTGGGGGGAGAGTGAGCGATAGAGGGAGGGGGAGATGGAGTGAGCAGGGGCGGGGCCCTGGAGAAAGCATGGGGCAGGGGCAGGGCAACGGTGCTCGGTTTTGTGCGATAGAAAGTTGGCAACCCTAACTCGCAACCTTCCTGCTCTGATCCCCAGGAACTTCTCCCTTGGTATGAGCGGTGTTATGTTAACTCATCTCCCACCATTAACACCATTAATGAGCACTGCAGACAAGTTAACGCACTTCCTGCAGGCATTGGGTTAAAGATAATATGCTCTGAGTGATGTGCAAATACTGAGCATGGCATTACATTCATAAGTGAGGTGACTTTGATACAGCAAAACATGACATGCCCGAGACGTGAAGTGTCAAGCCAGGGGTTTGATAGGGAAGTGGTTTTTAAAAAAAAAAATCACCACCAACAACACAGTATAAAATGGTTCTAGTAACCGTGCTGTTTTTAGTTCTATGTATTAAGAAGAGAGGTTTTCCTTTGAAATGAGAAGGTATAATACAATTTGTTGCCTTTTCAGAAGCATTTTTTTCTTTCAGATGCAATATACTTTCTGCAGAAAGTGTTTATTGCCACAAAGATGGGAAAGATTTCTTGTATGGGATTAATTACATACAGGAGTGGATGTTCGGTTCTTTCCACCAATTCTCCCTTCAAGGCCTGTTTAAATGGGCCAGGAAGTAGGTGGAAGGTTGGCATTCAATTGACTTGCGGATCACACAGCACAGTCATTAAGAGCAGCTCATTTAGCCTAAAGATTGGACATGCAGAAGCACCGTAATGAAAACCACATGTTGAGTGCTTGACTTGGTAGGTTAATTGCTCTGACGCTTTGAAAATGAAAAGTATGGCTGAATAATAAAAACCAAATTACTCTGTTAGGGCATTTGATGGAAAGATCAAGACCCAAGAACTTTAGCCATATTTAACCGGGTGGCGTTTATTTAATTACAGTATGCACTGAAAGTAAGATTAATAGTTAAGTGGTAAAGCTACGGGACCAAATTTGCTGGTGATGTAAATTGGCCTTCCTCCATTGATCTCAATAGCCAGTTTACACCAGCAGACAATTTGGCCCAAAGGCTCTGATTAAACATGTTTATATCCTCTGTAGTGATTACTAGAAACACCGGCAATATTTGGCAGACTATTACTAGCCTGAAAAACTGAGGAGAAAAAATAACAAAAGGGAATGATGATGTCCATGATATTGTGAATGCATAATAGGAAAGCTTCTTTTTTTGTAAAACTCCTTCTTTTAGTGAATTTAGTATAGTCATACAATATGTTGCATTTTCTTATCAACTTAAAGTGACAGAGAAGCATTCAATTATCACTCTACTCACTCAAAATTGCAGCCAAGAATTATGTGAGGTACTATACCTATTTGAGATAATCAAGTTTTGTTTTATTAAGTAGTGTTACTAAACTAGAATGATTTTATAGGCACTAAAATCTAACAGTCAGAAGTCATAAATAGTATTGTTTTAGATAAACATGTTTCTTTCATTACTAATTAGTAGTGAAGTTGAGTCTCTGTGTTATGTCTCTCTACCGCACACACACCTTTTGTTTGTATTATTTAAGATTGTAGGGTATTGCAGAACTTTTATTTTTATCAGTTGGCTTAGGCCTCAGTGCCATGGGACCCTCAAATGAACCAAAAAGTATATAGCTAATGACCGGAATATATTACTGTATTGCTCTAAAATGTTTAGTAATGAAAGCTACATGTACCCAGTTTACTATGTATATACAGGCTGCACTGACTACCTAGAGTTAAGCAATTGGAACTCAAGGTCGTATTCTGGGGGTGTTATACAAAAACTTCAAAGCAATAGCTGTCAAACTGTCATCAACTGTTGGTCTACTGATGGTCTATTGATGGTCCTCAGAGTGTTTGCTGGCTATGCATGTGAAACTGGCTGTTCCTCTTTGCTTAAAGTGTTACTATTGAGGATTATGCTCTTCTTTGGAATGTTAAAAATCAATGGTTATAATCTATTTAGGAAAGTTTGAGTGAGCAAAAGGGGTGGGGGAGTGGCATTCTACATCAAAAATGGCATTACCTGTTTCCTAGTCACTGATAACTCAGAATAAAATGATCTTGTATGATTATGGATCAATGTCCTGACAGATAAAGCACAAGAAGGGTTACTAGCTGGTGTTAGCTATAGACCTCCAAATCACACAACAGAATAGGAACACTGCTTCCTTACACAACTACCCACAATAGTAGTAGGGGAAAAAATCCTGCATGATCATGGGGGACTTCAATTTGAGTGACATATGCTGGCAGTCTCATGCTACTAGTACTAAAATATTCTTGGAATTTCTAAAGATTTTAGATGACAATTTCTAACTTAAAAAGTGTTGCAGCTATATTAGACCTTTCCCTAACAAATAAAGAGGACCAGATCACAGAACTAAAAGTTAATGGTATCTTGGATGCAAGTGACCATGACATGTTCACATTTATAATGTGCAAACAGATTAAAGTTCAGATCAGTAATATATATACTTGGTGCTTTAACAGAGCCAATTTCACAAAGCTGAAAACAAATATAAGTCAAATCAGCTGGGAGGAAGTATTTAATCAGAAAAATTTGAATGATAATTGGGAATTATTTAAGAACACCTTACTAGATGTCCAAAAAACCACAATCCCACAACTGAGGAAGAAGTTTGAACTAGTTAAAAAACAGCCTGGTTTAGGGGGAAAGTGAAGGCAGTTGTAAAAAAAAAATATATAACAGATAAAAGAGAGGGGAATTTGATAGTAATGAGTATAAATCAGAAGTTAGGAATTGTAGAAAATTGATAAGGGAAGCCAAGGGACACAAGGAAAAATCTATGGCCAGCAGACTTAAGGACAATAAGATGGAGCTTTTAAAATATATTAGGAACCAAAAAAATCCTGGCAACTGTATTGGTCCATTATTAGAGGGAAATGGTAGAATTATCAATAATAATGCAGAACTGACTTTCAGAAGAAAGAGAGAGAGGATGAAAGAATGGGCAAAGTTGGGAAAGATGACAAGGGAAATCTATCCCTCAGTCTCTTCCATCCTCTCAATCTCTCCTATTTAAATCCATTCTCTCCTCTCTGGAATTTTTGTCCCCTCTTCCCCTATTTTATAATAGGAAGGAAGATAAAGTGGATTGAAAAGGGTTTGGAGGGAGAGAGCACTCTATAGCTTTACACAAGGAGAAGAGCAAGCAACTCGCTCTCCATTTCTATAATACAGAATGAAAGTACATAGGGATGGTGTGGGGTTTTCCATCTCCTCTCCCTTGGTGCGGGCAGGGGTACCAATGTTATGGGGAGTAGTGAAAGAAGAGTTGTCATATACCACCACAACACTAAGACCCTTGCCCATACCAAGCAAGAGGAGCTGAAAGGCTCTGCACCATCACAAGATGATGCAGTTCAAAAAAAGAAAATGCCATTCTGGGTGCATTAAACAGAAGTGTCAACTGTAAGACACAGGAGGTAATTGTTCCATTCTACTTGGCACTGGTGAGGCCTCAGCTGGAGTACTGTGTCAAGTTTTGCGCATCATGCGTTAGAAAAATGTGGACAAATTGGAGACAGCCCAGAGGAAAGCAACAAAAATTATAAAAGGGTTTAGAAAACCTGACCTATGAGGAAAGGTTAAAAAAAGTGGCCATATTAGTCTGGAGAAAAGAAGTCTGAGTAGGAACCTGATAAGTCTTCAAATATGTGAAGGGCTGTTATAAAGAGGACAGTGATCAACTGTTCTCCATGTCCACTGCAGGTAGCACAAGAAGTAATGGCTTAATCTTTAGCAAGGGAGTTTCAGGTTAGATATTAGGAAAAACTTCCTAACTATAAGGGTAGTTAAGTACTGGAATAGCTTACCTAGGGGTGTTGTAGAATATCCATCACTGGGGTTTTTTAAAGAACAGGCTAGACAAAATATTTGTCAGGGATGGTCTAGGTTTACTTGCTCCTGCCTCAGTGTGGGGGGATGGACGAGGTGAGCTGTCGAGGTCCCTTACAGCTGTACATTTCTATTATTCTGTGATCAATTACACACATTTGTGCAAATCTGAATGTGATTTTTGTCAGCTGGTGTTGTCAAATATTAATTTGATATACACACACACATATGCTATGCTAGTTTATATTAATAATAATATTTGTTTGAGTATTAGGCCATAGTGCCATTGGGTAGTTTTAGTTATCTTTGTGTAAAACGGATTCAGAAGCCTTCAGGCACAAGCACAAAATAAACAAAAAAATATTATTATGAGTTGCTGTTTTATATATCTCAATGTAAAACAATTTTTAGTGAACAAGATTGATGCATTAATGTTCTCTCAAAATGAGAGATAGAGAAGCAAACACTGGTGTAAAATGAAAAATAAAAAGAGAGGATGAAAGCAACAGATTACCATTCCTAAGGAATACCAGCTGTTTCACATTGTGCTTTGATAATATTTTTATTCTAGGTTACACTATTCAGGAGGGTGAAGAGCCCTTGCTATTGAAGATGCTCTTTCCAACCCCAACAGATTTCTTTAGGCTTTTGAAAACCCTCCAAACTTTTCAAAGTTTGTAAGAAAGGGCGTGGGGTTGAGGAGGAGGTTAAAAACATTTTCCTGAAAAAATAAAATAAAACTCACTCCTAAGAGAAAAGAACAATCCCTCCACCAATTTTAGTAGGCTTAGATTCTTTCAATCCAGGAATGGTACAGAATGTACCTAAGATCGGCATCCTTCCAGCTCTAAAATCATCTAAGATGACCAACTGTTTCTAATTTGTTCCCCTCTATGTTGTTTCCTTACCTCATTCACAACCATTCTCATTACTTGCTCATCTGAAACAATGACATAGGAAGTACAAGAGGTGTTAATCATTGGTGTTAATGAGGAGAATATTTTGCTACAGAAAGCGAACGACAAAGTTGGGAAAAAATTGATTCTCCGTACCGTTGTCTTGTAGGAATGTCAGCTCCGCTGGAGAGGAGGCCCGCAGAAGAATGAGGGAGTGTGATGGACTTACTGATGCATTGCTGTACGTGATTCAGTCTGCTCTTGGGAGCAGTGAAATTGATAGCAAGGTTTGTCATCTTTGTCTTTTTAGAAATGGAAAAGCAAGGAATAAAAAAGGAGATTTAAAAATATATTTGGTGATTGCACTGGGTACATGAGTAGGGCAGAATTTGGCCCTTAATCTCTTTGATTTTCTTTCTGTTGAGCAGTGTTTCCATATACTCTATATGACTGCTCTGGAATTGTATTTGCATGTGTACTGTATAGTGTGTTCTCTTTTTTTTTTCTCTCTCTCTCTCCTCTTTTGTTAAATTATTAGGAAAAAATAAATGAAACTGGCTTGAGAAAAGCACCAATGCATCAAGCTCTGTGCAAACTCCCACACACAAATCTGCAAATTTATCTGTGCCATCTGTTTATGAGCTACACTAACAGCTATGCACTGGTTTTTATGAGGTGGACCATGAGGAAGTACAGTTGTTGCCATTACAAGTCAACATTTGCAAACAGACACTACACAGTTACCAGTGTTATTTCATATTCTAAATAGAAAGTGAACTTTGGATACACCTATGTGATAAATATTTGTGAGTGATATTTTTTTTTTAATACCAGCCACTATAGGCTGGCACCAAAATACTAGGGTTGTCAATTAATCGCAGTTAACTCACGCGATTAACTCAAAAAAATTAATTGTGATTAATCACAGTTTTACTCTCACTGTTAAACAATAGAATACCAATTGAAATGTATTAAATATTTTTGGATATTTTTCTACATTTTCAAAAATATTCAATTACAACACAGAATACAAAGTATACAGTGCTCACTTTATATTACTATTTTTATTATAAATGTTTGCACTGTAAAAATGGTAAACTAAAGAAATTGTATTTTCAATTCACCTCATATGAGTACTGTACTATAATCTCTTTATCATGAAAATGCAACTTACAAATGTAGATTTTGTTTTTGTTACAGAACTGCACTCAAAAACAAAACTGTGTAAAACTTTAGAGCCTACAAGTCCACTCAGCCCTACTTCTTGTTCAGCCAATCACTCAGACAAACAAGTTTGTTTATGTTTATGGGAGATAATGCTTCCCGCTTCTTAATTACAGTGTTACCTGAAAGTGAGAACAGGCGTTCGCATGGCACTTTTGTAGCCAGCATGGCAAGGTATTTACATGCCAGATATGCTAAACATTCATATGCCCCTTCACGGTTCGGCCACGATTCCAGAGGACATGCTCCATGCTGACAACGCTCGTTAAAAAAATAATGCATTAATTAATTTGTTACTGAACTCGTTGGAGGAGAATTGTATGTCTCTTGCTCTGTTTTACTCGCATTCTGCCATGTATTTCATGTTATAGCAATCTCGGATGATGACCCAGCACATGTTGTTCATTTTAAGAACACTTTCACTGCAGATTTGACAAAACGCAAAAAAGGTACCAATGTCAAATTTCTAAAGATAACTACAGCATTCAACCCTAGGCTTAAGAAATCTGAGCGGGACGAGGTATGGAGCATGCTTTCAGAAGTCTTAAAAGAGCAACACTCTGATGCAGAAACTACGGAACCCAAACCACCAAAAAAGAAAGTAAACCTTCTGCTGGCAGCATCTGACTCAGATGATGAAAATGAACATGCATTGATCCATACTGCTTTGGATCATTATCAAGCAGCAGCAGCAGCATGGGCACATGTCCTCTGGAATGGTGGTTGAAGCATGAAGAGACATATGAAACTTTAGAGCATGTAGCATGTACATATCCTGTGACGCCGGCTACAACAGTGCTATGCGAACACCTGTTCTCATTTTCAGGTGACACTGTAAACAAGAAGTGGGTGGCATTATCTCCTGCAAATGTAAACACACCTGTTTGTGTGAGTGATTGGCTGAACAAGAATTAGGACTGAGTGGATGTATAGGCTCTAAAGTTTTACATTGTTTTATTTTTGAATGCAGATTTTTTTGTACATAATTCTACATTTGTAAGTTCAACTTTCATGATAAAGAGATTGCACTGCAGCACTTGTAATGGGGGAACTGAAAATATTATTTATTTTTGTTTTTTACAGTGCAAATTTTTGTAATAAAAATAAATATAAAGTGAGCACTGTACACTTTGTATTCAGTGTTGTAATTGAAATAAGTATATTTGAAAATGTAGAAAACATCAAAAATATTTAAATAAATGGTATTCTATTATTGTTTAACAGCGTGATTAATCGCAATACATTTTTTAATTGCTTGACAACCCTACAAAATACTTGTTTCACTTTATATGTACAGTAACTAGGAGATGATCGCAATTCTTCAGAGATGAAAGGTACGACTTAATAATTAAAAGAACTCCAAATAATTGCTAATTAAAAATAGTGATTGTGAAATCAGTATTACAGAGAAGGGAAGTGTTTTAAATTCTGTGACATGTTACTGATTATTTCACATTTCAGCACCGTGGTTGCAAGCACTAACACAGAAATGCCAATTGTATCTAATATTAGTTTCAAGTACATTTCACAGTTCATGCATGCTGTGAAGTGCTTATAACTGTACCTTTTGAATTTTCAGATTGCTAATCTGAGCAAAGTGCGTGGACTTTTCCTATAGATTCAGTAGAGAAATATGGAATCTATGAAAGAAACTATGTTCCATGCAATCTTCTATGCATGCTTGTGGTAATCTACAATCAACTTACCATTAGTAAATGTTTTTATGGAAGTGATTAGTGAAGAAGCCCATCCACTAGCATCACCATCTGAAAAAGGCTCAAGAGAAAACTAGCAGCTGTGCAGTACTTGTGTAGTATCGTTTTAATAATAAATAATAAATCCACCAGGGTAAATGAAGGGGGAGTCCTTCCTTCCAAAGGCCACTAAGCAGGAGTAGAGCCATTCTGTATCCTATATTACCAGCCAAAGGATGACAGTAAATTCTGCCGTCCTAGAGCCTACCTCTATGGAAAGGAAGGGCCAGGGAACCTGCAGAACTTCAGCCACACTCCTGCCCCCAAACCTCCATGTATGACAGTGTGTAACAAACCCTCATGGAACTGGGCCCATTGCTACTCAGTTGGTATGCATCCTCTGCAAAGAACTGATTAAGAAAAACAATGGATATAGTCTACATTTCAATAATGGCACAAAGTAGCTGCTAGTAGTACTAATTGTATCCCTAATTACACTGTTTATACCACCCTCCCATGTACACCTCCATGGAGGTGGAGCCAAGATTTAGATTTTTGTATATACTGATTTATTTAAAGAGCATTTCAGTTTCCTTTGAAAGGTAAGCAGGTTAACCATGTTTTCAGTCCCCAAGAAACGAAGGGCATATTTTTTTCTTACTAGGCACAGGCAAACCAAATTAGAGAAAATAAGAACTAGCCTTCAACCAAAGTCCAAATCAGATTGGGTGAGGCCTTGGAGGATTTTCACCTTCCTCTGCAGCGTGGGGCAAGGGTCACTTGCTGGAGGATTCTCTGCACCTTGAGGTCTTCAAATCACGATTTGAGGACTTCAATAACTCAGACATAGGTTAGGGCAGGGGTCGGCAACGTTCGGCACGCAGCTCGCCAGGGTAAGCACCATAGCGGGCCGGGCCAGTTTATTTACCTGCTGACGCGGCAGGTTTGGCCGATCGCGGCCCCCACTGGCCGCGGNTCGTTTATAAGCATATTAAATTATGGGTACTCTTGCAAACCAAAACTCAGAACCACTTAAGGTTTTCTCACTACTGCTTCTCATAGAATGACACAAGAAATAAATGCTGTTAGAAATAATAGCATCATTTTTCTTTTTACTAGGTGGGGCTGAAATCAGTGTGCATTCTGTGCTTGTGTAGATCTTGTTTACCATATTTTTGCCTCTGCTACTCTCTCATGTTGAATTCAGCATGAAATTCAGAACCAAAGTAACAATGTTATTTTAAAACATTGTCCAGAGCTCTATTCCTCACTAAAAAGAGGCTTTATGATCCTGCCAAGTTTTCTAAACCTTTCAAACAGTGATTGTCTAGGGAGTGCTTAGAAACAAACAGAAAAGAATATCTTTGTACAAATGTATGTGCAAAGATTGATTATGTTCCTCCGTTCAATATACACACCTAAAAAGGGAGAAGTTTTTTAGCCTTTTTCTCTTTTTCTCCTCCTTTTTAGACCGTTGAAAACTGTGTATGCATTTTGAGGAACCTCTCATACAGGCTCGCTGCAGAAACATCTCAGGGACAGCAGATGGGAACAGACGAACTCGATGGGTTACTGTGTGGTGATGCTAATGGCAAAGATGCAGAGAGTTCAGGTTGTTGGGGCAAGAAGAAGAAGAAAAAGAAATCCCAAGATCAGGTAATGGAAGTTACTTTCAGCAACAAGAATAAGTGCCTATCAGTGAGATAGGCAGAGTTAATATATTGTGTTTGTGAGTATGTGATAAAAAATGTGTAGAGGGATCTCCTTAATAATTATAAACTGCTTGGAAATTAATGGTAAGCTATTTATAATTAATTGTGAAACTCCTAAAATACAAACATAATTTAACTCACTTTGTGGCCCCTTTCCATTGCTTGTGTAAAGGGACCATAGTGCCAATTAAAATCAGGCCCATATGTGTTTATTTGCTTGGATGTCCTGTAGGCCATAGTTCTGCACTGAAGACAAGATTCTAGTCAGAGACATTCATTTACGCCACAATTTCCAAAAAGGACTGTGTCACAACTATCACAAAACAGTTCTTCCAAGATCTAACTGCATTTGGCTACACAGAATTTGTACCATTATCTGTAATAGTACTACCAAACAACTTCCAATGATTGTATAATTGCTTCTGTTTTCACGTAGTGGGACTGTTGAAAGAGCTGCTGAAGTGAACAGCAGCAACTGGAGAGGCAGGCAGAACACATCGTTTTCTGCCATTCCCAACCCTAAAACTTTTAGCTGAGGGCGAGGATTGACTCCATAACTTTATAATATTGTCTCTGAATGTACAAGGCTTTTCTTAAGAGAGAATTTGTCCATTTGATTATAATATTCCATCTGTATTTATGTGAGCTAAAATTAGTTATGATTCAGGAATAAATGGTCAGTAATGTCCATAAGTTGCACGATTACAAGGGTAACTTCCTTTCTCTCCCCTTTATGGACTCTCTGAGTGCTCCCCATCAGGTGTCAAATTTTTTGCCTTTACCTATCCTGGAATGGAATCATACAATTCTCCCACTCCTAGCCCAGGGCCTGACCACAGTACACCTTGTATCAACTGTTCTTATCCTGCAGGCCCAACTGAGTTTGGGCACCTGTAGTTCTTCCCTTCAGGAGTCTGTGACCAGTTATGTACAGTGATTACACAGCCTTCTTAAAACAGAAGTTGTGTGTATTTTATTCGTAAGGACAAAGCTTTTAGAGAAAAGGGATTTTAAAACAACAAACAGCATACACACATATCTATCTTATCTAAAGGCATAGCATCTTCTGGTGGTAACCTGGGCATTCCTAACTTCTTCAGATACCTTCAGCGAGGTGCTGTGCCTCAATCTGGTTTCCCGCAACAACAACTACCACCGCTCCATTGAGAGAGAGTCCCTTTTAAACCATGCTATAGTTCCCTTGTTCTACTGTGTTCCCAGGTTTTGTAGCTTCTGATCAAAACTCGTCCTGCAGGCTCAGCACAAGATGGAGCCAGAGTCCCCAGAGACAATGGTTCTGGCATTGTACCTTAGCAACTCTCATGTGTTTACTCAGCAGAGGCTTATCTTGAGCCATTCGTTTCCTTCCTGCTTGTTTTTTTTTTTTCAGACAAACTCCTGTTGAATTAATTCAATATATTCATAAATTACCACGGGGCTGTTCCAAATATGTCACAATGAAGATTTAGCTATTGGAAGTAGTTGAGCATTGACATACTTGCACTGTCTGCTGAAAGATTACCTCTAGATGTTGAGAGAAAACCAAAAAAGTATTGTGACTAAGAAGGGGAACAAATGGAAAAGACTCTCCAGCTCATATTTCAGTGTGGCTAGCAACATCTGTAGACTGGGAAATTTCACTCAAGTAATTCAACGTGCCCAAATATTTAAGTTGCTCCATTTTATTTTTTAGCAAAGTTAAATTTTAAATTTATTTGTTACCTCCTACTTTTGTTCTTTATTGTATTTCACTGAGAAATAGATTACAACTCAGTAAGTCTGAGAAGGGCTGACAAAATATTATTACCATGAAGGCCTCTGTAATATTACTGTTGCTCGGTGCTACTATTGAGCATATGTAGTGAGACAGTGAAATTGGGTAGTGGAATGTGAAGTTTTTAACGATGGCAGAAGGGAACTTTTTCCACTTCTCTTCAGAATTGTTTTCCCATACAACCATTTATTTATGTTTCAAAAGGATCTTTGTAGAACAGTACACAATTGAATATACCTGAGGTTATACAAGTAAATGATCTAGAGGTACAGAAAATACACTTGCGAATATAAAGGTAAATTGTATTAATGGGAAATAACAGTCTAAATTACTGTTGTTTAATGAGTCAAGTTTGGAGTAAAATTCAAGCCCTGAAAAACATATTAAAAACAAAGTTAAACTACTGGTAGGATTCTAATTTCACCCATACTGATGTAATAAATATTCCAATAGTCAAACAGATTTTATTTTGTATTGACTTTTGTCAGGGATTTTATATGCTAGAATATAATGAAAGAAAGTGTTACAAAAATGACAAAGGAAAAATAGTTGCCTTATGTCATATACATTTTATAGCTGGGCTTCATATTCCACCTAGAATAAACTCAGCATCCTTGTTCCTAATCTTTGACAGTATCGATATATTAGATGAAGTGTTATTGTACTTGCACTTCTCAGATTCCTATTTAAACGCAGTACAGTAATTAAGGATGAAATGAAAAGCCTTAATTCTGACGTTTCTGAGATTAGGTGGTTTACACAAATCCTTTATCATTTTAACAAGGGTTTGTACGTTTATTTTCCTTTAATTTTCATTATTTTAAAAGAAGAAAAACTCTGAATCCTTGTTAGATCTTGTGACACAGTGCTAGCAGTAGCTCTCTGATCATGAGGTTTCTGCAGCACAGAGAAGAATGTAGGTTTAATTGGAATCAATCATCCTGTTGCTGGTGGGGGTTACTGACACTGGTTGGCAATTGTTGAGCTACTGAGGCAGTTGATTCGGTAATGGGGAGGATATATAATTGGGAGGAACAGGAAGTAAAGAGAGAGCTCCGAGGGCGAGCTGAGTGGAATAGTGAAGCTGTGTGAATGGCCTCCTTCTGTACGCCTGTGCTATGTCCTGTCCTGTTTAGAAACAGAGGATTAAAGGTGTGACTGAGAGACCACAAAAACAGGCTAGGCATTGCTACTCACTGGGTAACTGAAGAGGCGCCCTGCGACCGGGATTGTAACTCTCTCAGTCGAGAGGTGACCTGTATGAGAGCTGGGGATCCGGACATAATGGAGAAGATGCTGCGCTGGTAGTGGGGCAACAAAAAGAGATAGAGAAAACCTAGCAGGCAGAGAGGCAGGTGTTTCTGGGTTGGCAGGTAGAGCAGGAATGAGCATTGCCGGACTTTATCCAAGAGCAGTCTCAGTTACAGCAGCAGCTCCTGCACTGGAACTGGAAATTGGATAGTGGGCCTGGGGCTATGTAAGAAGGCCCCAGGGATGATCCTGGTGCCTTTTTGTTAATTTTTGAGCAGGTAGCTATCCATGCTGGATGGGACAAGAGTACTTTGGCACTATGACTTGCCCCCTACCTGACCGATGAGGCTCAGGTGGCTTACGAGTACCAAGCCAAAGACTATGCCATGCTGAAGGCTGCTATTCTGGACAGGATGGGCCTGTCATCGAAGAAATAGTGTCACAAATTTAGAGCTGCCAGATGGAACTGCAGGATACATCCCTAGGCGTTTGTGCAAAAATTATCAGACTGGGCCAATCAGAAGCCAGATAGACAGGCACAGAGGCAATAATAGACTCAATTATTCTTGAGCAGTTTACACAAAGCCTCCCCAAGGCTGTAAGAGTTTGGGTTCAAAGCCATCAGCCAGAATTGCAAGAGAACACTGTAAAATTAACAGAGGAGTATGTGGAAACAGACCTTCCACGAAAAGAGCTTCATCCCCCTACATCTAGGGAGGGGGAAAGAACTTTGAGGAATCCCATTCATCAAAGCCAGGGAAGGAAATACAAGAGGCAAACAAGAATGTCCCTAGCACTAATTCAGTGGTTTGTTACCAATGTGGTGGCAAAGAACATACAAAGGAAGACTGCCCATACATGGACTATAGGTTTGTGGAGTTATGTGGGTGCACTGGTGTAAAGGCAGGCCTAGGATAAAGACAATTCCCATCAAAGTAGGCTGGAGAACCACAAAGGGCATGGTGGATTTGACAACCACATGTTGCCTCATACAAAGTACATTGGTTAGATTGCAGTGGCAACAGAAGGGGATGATGATAGCAATCCATTGTGTACCTGGGGAAAAGTAGACTTACCCTGTGGCAGTTGTCCAGCTGGAAATGGAAGGAAAGTTTAAGTGTCAGAGACTGGATGTGGTAAAGTCGTTGCCCTGTGCAGTGATGATAGGAACTGACTAGATTCTTATTTCCCTTACGTAAAAAGAGCAGAGGACACAGAGAAAGACCCCAATGATGAGGTCTGTGTAAAGTTAACTCTCCAGGGGCACTGTTTAATGACCCTAGGCATATCACAACAAGTGCAGAGAGAATCGACAAGAAGTACTTGAGAAGGGGGCAACAGATCCAGGAGTGATAGATCAGAAACATCTAATGGAGAAGGAGGGCAGAAGATCCTCGGACTCACCGGAGGAGAAAGCCATGGGCAAATCCTTGGAAGAAAGACCTACTGAGGAGAGAGACAAGAGTCCTGCTAATGAGGCCTTGGCGGGTGAACCCAGATAGTCTCAAGCCTATGGCAAGATAAGTCGGGGAAGAGAGGTATCACAATATTGAGGCTCTGAAAGGACAACTTACTGAAATAGATACAAGCCAGGAGCAAAAGAAGCTAGAGGAGAGGGCCATGGAATGTGATTGCTGTGATGACTTATGGGCTGAGATGGAACTGTGGAAGAAACTTCCACCCTCTGAGTGTACTTTTATGAGTGGAAGGCAGGAGACCCTCACTGGTAGCCCATGCAAGGCCAATCTGAAAGGGGCCAGGAAGCCCTAGTAGAACCCCAAATCTGTAAAAAGGATAGGGCTTGGATGCTGAAGAAGACCTCCCATGGAGGCAAGGAAAGGTCTCAATTGAAATAAGGGTAGAGGTATGTGACAGCGAGTTAGCTGTAGTACCCTGATCACTGAGATTGCTGCAGCACAGAAAAGGCTGCAGGCTTAATTGGAATAAATAAAACTGTTGCTGGTGAAGATTACTGACACTAGGTGGCAATGAGGCAGTTGGCTACGTAACAGGGAGGACATATAATTGGGAGAATAGGAAGTAAAGAGGGCACTCAGAGAGTGAGCTGGGTGAAGGAGAAAATCTGTGTGAAGGACCTCCTACAGGGTACCTTTTCTCTATCTTGTCCTTGATGAAAACAGGGATTAAAGGTGCATGTGATGGAAAAGAAACAGACTATGTGTGTTTGTGCCTGAGACACCACAAAAACAGGCTAGGCAGTGCTTCTCACTTGGTAGCTGAAGATGCACCCTGTGACAGACCCTAACTGAAATTTTATTAGGTTTAATTTCAAGGGACTCCGTGTGGTTCAGCTTGAACACTGGATCTGCAGAGATCTCACTAGAAAACTCACAAGACACAAGGTTCTTTAAGGATAATTCAGAACACATTAAAAATGCTTAGAGACCCAAAGACGTTCAGTGCATGACCTGCATTAAAAGGCATGGTTCAAAAAACTTCAGTTGACCCATGCCTTGTGAATCATTGACACAATAGCCCAGAGCAGCTCCTAAAAAAATATAATAATCTACTGCATTGATTACAATTGGGATATGATTAAATATGTCAGTGGGAGATTGCATATCTCAGATGTGGTGGGAATTTCAAAAGCACCTAAGTGGCTTAGGAACACAAGTCTGAGGGAAAATCTATAGGATTTGTATTCCTAAATCACCTTGGCAATTTTGGAAATCCCACACACAGTGAGATTCACTATCTCTTTTGCACATACATTCATTAGAAAGCATGTCTATGTTTTCAGTAGGACTTTTATTATACAGGTGTCATACGGATGTGTAAAACCTATGTACTTCCTGAATTAATGTAACCACAGACGGGTACAACCCCATCAATCTCAATGTGCTTGTGCCCACTCACATCACCAGTGAATTTGACACATGTTCTATAAAAGTGCATTTTAAATCAGTCATTTTTAAGTTAAAAAATAAAGGAAAAACTGTAAACTGCAACTATGTGTTTTGATTTTTTGTCATGACACATTCTACCTAATTCACAGCACCCCATAGTCTACATAGTTTTCAAGACAGACTAGGTTATATCAAGGCTACATTATAAGTCAGATCAAAGAACTGACTGCAAAGCTAGGGAGAAGTTACATATATATTAAAGTAGAATGTAATGATCAACTACTAAACTAGGAGTTCGTGGTTGACCCTTCATTCATACAGATCCCCAGAAGTCTATTAATTTTTTTTTTTTTTGTATTTATAGAAGAATCTCAAATACTTTACAGACAGAAACAGATCCTCGGGTCTTGTAAATTGGTGAAGCTCCATTGATTTTAATGCATTTCAAAAGCATTGATTGCAGTGCAGCTCTGCCGATTTAGAATAGCTGAGGTTTTGGCTCGCTGTATAAATATAAATACAGCATTCATGTCATCCACTGTTGAGATGTAGACTCCATTTTGTACCTTCAACAGTATGCAGAAAGGTTTAGAAAAATAAATTACATGGATTAGAATATGGATGGGATAGAAGATCTAACACCTCTATTCTTGTGAAAATACTAAGCAGTCAGGACCTCCGTTTTATATTGTATCACTTTTTCTGAATCATAGTTCCACTGACACTGGCCAGTGTCACCATGCTGGGATATTGGTCATTAGTGAGTCAAAAGGTGAGAATGCTTGCTTCTAAATCACAAGCATGGCTTTACGTCAGTTTTTACACATTGATTACCATTCGATGTCCTAGGCAACTTTTTTTTCCAATCCGGGGAAGAGTGGTTTGTAAATCTTATGATAATAGAATTCTTCAACACTTGAGCAAAGCTTTAGAGATGCCCATGGGTAAACTAATGATCTCTTCACATGAATTGAGGAATGTTTCATTTAGTGTGTAGAACAAGATCTTTGATACTTACCTTTACCCTCTGAACCCTTTAGTGAAGTTAAATATGGTGACAGATATGTCTTGGAAAAGATAATATCGGAGCACAATAATAGTGTTTGGGTACATGTGTCTCACAGTGTACCTGATTTGTAAAGCTGTTTATTTGTGTTGCTATCTTTGCCTATTCCATTTATTAATGAATCTCTAAACAATAAATAAAATTCCACGAACATTTTCTCCTAGGTTAAGATTGTATCATCTTGTTCCTGCATTTCACACTAGCACAAATAACCTTGTAGTATTGATTACCATTACATTCTTTTCAGAATTCTTTATACCGTAGATGTTCCCTCTAGATCGTCTTTTTTTTTTTTTTTCAGGCGCACAGTTAATCTAACATTTTTAGCTGGATCCGTTAATACCTATATTATTCTGCTTGCCCTCAGATATACTTTTTCTATTTCTATAATCATTCATTATCAGCACACAGCAGGGCGAAGGCCTCTGCAGAACTACTCTTGTCCATCAAACTGAACGGTTTAATATCCTTTTTATAAAAATAAAATTATACTCACTAGACTGTTATACAGTGAGAGAATAGATTATACTTGCTTCAGCACTTAGATAGTAAGGCGATAGGCACCCTGAAATACCTTAGATAGATTGGTATTTAATATTTCTAATAATGTGTCACAAGTTTTTTCTACTTTTAACCTTGACAACACTGCCTACCCTGGCATTAAATACCTATTCTCAGAATCTCACATGTAGTTCCCATCTTTCTGGCAAAGCAAGACTAGGGAGGACAGAGTGAGCACCATGCAACACTCATTAATACCATTCCATAATCCTCTTGACTGCTGTTGACTGTACCAAACATGTCTTAAAATGTCATTGATTTAAATAGAATATTAGTGGATGATGGCATATGTGATAGAGAACTATTAGCAAGAGTTTTAATCAGCCTGGTAAATTTCTTTCAACGCACCCTCCTACATTAACCGTCTGAGCTGTTTTGGAAAGTGAGAGATCTAGCCTAATAGGGTACTGTATAAAACCTAGTCTTTACCTGTTGACAGTGCTAACACTATCCCAAGCTCAAAGTACATTTTACAGCGATTTTTAATCCCAATTACTTTACAAAAAAATAAAGGTGACAACTCAGCTATATCCTCCACGTCAGCCTTGTTATAGAATCATAGAACTGGAAGGGACCTCGAGAGGTCAGCTAGTCCAGTCCCCTGCACTCATTGTTGTCTAGAAGACCATGCTTGACAGGTGTTTGTCTGACCTTATGTAACACAGTGGTTCTCAACCATGGGTATGTGTAACCTTGGGCATACACAGAGGTTTTCCCATGTGGGACATGAGTCTATAACCACCAGGCTATAGACTTATTTGCATACTTGTACACTCCTGCTCTCTTGGTCCAAATTAGTCTTTAAGGAGAGAGAACACATACTCCTCTCATTGGTGGCTCCCTGCCTAGTATGCTGGCGTTTATGAATCACAGTCTAAGGTGTCTATCTCTCCCCACTTGTTGTACAGGAACTTAGGTGCCTAACTCATGCTTTGTGATTTTCTAGGTGTCTAAAAGTTGGGCATTGTGATGCTGAGCATTATACTGCCTAACTCCTTCTGTGCATTCAGACCCTAATCCCTTGAACACACAGTATTTTACAACCTGTGAAACCTGCCAGGAAAGAACATAAAATAATGGAGCACAATATAAATACAGTTAATTACTCAGCAACCTTATCTTGTCATTGGACAGAGTTGGCACGAACTGTAGATTATTTCTAATGGATTGTTCACATGAGAATGTTCATTCTTAATTTACCCTTTCTGAAAAATTCTTGAGTCCAAACCCACATTATTTTTCTTCAGGCTCCAATTAATTACTTGGATCTCATAAATGGCCTTAGTGATTTACTTTTCCACTAACGTGATGGTTTCCTTTCCCTCTTTTCTGCATGATTGTGATTCACGTTTAAATATATACTTTTTGAAGAAAGATAAACGCTAAAGGCATTTTTATAAAAATAACTGCTATGTTCAAACAGTGCTAAAATTCACAGTTGATATCAGAAATACTGGAAATGGGCAATAGTGCAAAAAAATCATTTTCATTTATGGATATGGCTGAATTCATAGCTTCATGTGTTTATAAAAAATTAAAGACATGCATAATTTGGGGGCATTTACTTTTCCTCTCTTGTGATTAAAAAACAATTTTGACTAATTTAGTAGATATATTTGATCTCAGTAGGAGTACGTAAAACTTCATAGGGAAAAGAATAGCTTTTAAAACTATTACATAAAATATGCCTCTCTTTTTAAGGTGCTTTTTAAAACTGATTAGTTATTGTTATTCATTAATACCATCAGTTGTATATACCAGTTGTAGCTTATCCTCAACCTAGAGGGCATACAGAATTTGTATTGCTTTATCTTTTTTAAAAAATGAGCAAAACAAAGACACGTTTCAGTTGAACTGCTTACTTACAGAAATTCCTCCAAACAGCTGTCAACTTAATTCAGAATTGCCACCTCTACTTTGATAAAAGAACCAGCACTGGGCTCAGTCCTAATTTCCCTTAAGTCTTTACCAAAACTTTACCAAAAGTGGAGTAAGACCCAGTTTACAGTCCGACACACAATTCCAATACCGAACAAAATCAAATCTTCTGAAGATTCACAGCAGCACAGTCAGACAAACTCTTGGTATCATTTTTTGAAAAATTAAAAACAAAACTTTAATTTAATAAAGACTGCCATAAAGATAAGTGAGATTAATTTCTGCTTGCATCACCAAGCATTACTATTTTTCTTTCCTCCACAATTCTTTCTTACATTCCCCTCTATGGTCCTTATTTATGGTCACCTGCTCAGTTAACATCCATCAAGCTACAGAACCATAGAGACTTAACATAAGACCACTGCACTGTAGCCATCAACTTCTCCACATCACATCTTGTCCCTTTTCCGATGGAACCAAATATCCCTGATTGTGATAATTATGCCACTTACAGTAGCATTATCTCTATAGCCAACATATTCATTCTTCCATGTCTAGAGGGAACAAAATAAATATGACAAGAAATGATTAAGAAAAGTAATGGTAAAAACAAGGTAGCTGCTAATAATACAGATTATACTCTACTTACACTTGTTATACCACCAATCACACACGTGAATTTGGCATGGCTTCACTTATCTTTTCTGTTCCTTACTAAAGAAATATGTACCAGTTTTTGATCTCATTTACCCTAGTTTTAAACTTTTCTTATTCCTGTTTTACCATTATTTATGATTACCAGTGTGACATCAGAATCTGTCCCGGAATCTTTATTTTGATTACAAGCAGCACTTTTGAAATGAGTCTGACCTTCTGTTTTACCTTCTGTCAGGAGCCTTGAGCTATAACAGCAACATTTCAAGTTAAATACCATTACCAATAGCCCAACACTTCATGCTTTCGCATGCTAGGTGGATAGGTTGTAAATCCAACTACTCTAGGGAGGTTAGCTACTACTTCAAGAAAAGAAAAGCTTCATCTTTGCTGGCTAAGGAATCCAATAAAACTATGTTTAAACAGCATTCCTAAGACAGCATGGATAGGGTTTGCCGAAGAAAAAAATATTTTGAGCACTTGTGGAATGAGTGAGAGGCCAGCACTGTCAAGTTCACTGTGTGATGATTCATCAGCTGTCCAACTTATCGGAGGGGGCCGTGCCCATTCACGTGGTTCTGCCAGTGTGTAATGTTGCTGACAACAGTCAGACACTATGGTGATGAGTTCCAAGAATATACACAGATAAATAAATATATGCAGACTATTACTGGGTTTAGTCATTAGTCTGAGCTCAGTATGAAAGATTAAAATGAAAGGATGCATTACCTTAAAGATCTGCTACTAAGGATATTAATATTCGTTTGTGACTCTCCTTACCTCAGCAGAGGGCACTATGCCCGCTGTTCATTAGTAATGAATGTTCTAATCTTAGCAGGCCTTTAAGTTACTTCTGAGATGGAAGGAAAAGCAACAATGCATAAAATTCTTGCTTAATTTAAAGGAAATATCTCTTAAACTCATGAAGCTCAAGATCCTACGAGCAGCTGGCCAACAAAAGTCATATCAATCAACCAGAACTACAGAAGTGTTTGAAATAGTCCAGATTTTTTGACTTTCAGAGGATGGTGCAGGGCCCATTTGTTTCACCAACCTATGAAGAGAGATTGAGGTATAGGCTGATGTGCAAGGGTGTTAGCTTTTGATTCATAGATTATAATGTGAGAAGGTACCACCGTGATTATCTAGTCTGACCTCCTGTATAACAGGCTATAAGACTCTTGTGAATTAATTCCTGTTTGAGAATAAGCTGCTCTTTGGTAGATGGGGTGAGTTGATTGAATTGTGTATTTTGTTTGTAATTTTTAATAACTGGCAGGTTGCTCAGAGACGGTGTATGGGCACTTTTTATTATTCTAAATATAAGAAAAAGAATGGGGGGGAAGAGAACTGTCCTTAGCTAAATGAGGTAATAGAGCAAAAGAAAGGTTAAAAAAAAACTTTAAAAATATTAAGTACCATCTAGTATATAAAATTAGAATCATTCATTTCATCAGACTTAATAATAAACATTCTAGCTGGACTATCTTGAAAGCCAGACAACAAACTGTTCCCCAAAAGTGCAAACCATGATGAACCAAGTTTGGGAGGTTACTGCTATTTATCCAGTACATTGTATCCAAAAAAGAGCCCAGCTTGCCTAGGTAGACATACTGCTACCCCCCTTATATCCCGTCTAAGACCCTGCTTCCATGACATCTGCATTGAGGGGTTACTGAATATACACAGGTTAAATTTTTCAGACCTGGATCTCTAAATTTAGGAACCTAACTAAGTGGCCTGATTTTCACAGGTGCTATGCACTCTCATTGGCCTCAACGGGAACAATGGGTGCTCAGCACCACTGAGAGTCAAACTTCAACTTCGTTATGTGCACAAGTATGGATTTAGATGTCTAATTTAGGTTCCAGTTGTTGAAAATCTTGGCCATTGTGTCTCCCAGATATTAGCTTCCAATATAGACCATTGGATTGGGGTCCTCAAGGATGACTGGCATAGGCTCCTAAGTCTGCAGTTGCATAGACCCCCAAGGACAAGAGGTGATGGTCCTCCCCAAGATGGGAGTCTTATTGTTTTAGCACTTTTTAAGGGTTCACCATTCTGATGCCTTTGGAATGAGCCATTAAACTGCTGGTATTAATTTGACCTCTGTTAACGCACAGAGGACCGACTTTGCTAAGCAGCAGTTCTGCAGAAAAGGACCTGGGGATTACAGTGGATGAGAAGCTGGATATGAGTCAGCAGTGTGCCCTTGTTGCCAAGAAGGCTAACGGCATATTGGGCAGTATTAGTAGGAGCATTGCCAGCAGATCGAGGAAAGTGATTATTCCCCTCTAATCGGCGCTGGTGAGGCCTCATCTGGAGTACTGTGTCCAGTTGGGCTCCCCATTACAGAAAGGATGTGGACAAATTGGAGAGAAGTCAAATGGAGGGCAATGAAAATGATTAGGGGGCTGGGGCACATGACTTATGAGGAGAAGCTAAGGGAACTGGGCTTCTTTAGTCTGCAGAAGAGAAGAGTGTGGGGGGATTTGATAGCAGCCTTCAACTACCTGAAGGGGGGGTTCCAAAGAGGATGGAGGTCAGCTGTTCTCAGTGATGGCAGATGACAGAACAAGGGGGGAGGGATAGCTCAGTGGTTTGAGCATTGGCCTGCTAAACCCAGGGTTGTGAGTTCAATCCTTGAGGGGGCCACTTGGGGATCTGGGGCAAAATCAGTACTTGGTCCTGCTAGTGAAGGCAGGGGGCTGGACTTGATGACCTTTCAAGGTCCCTTCCAGTTCTAGGAGATGGGATATCTCCATTAATTTATTTTATTTTTATTTATTTATTTAAGGAGCAGTGGTCTCAAGTTGCAGTGAGGGAGGTCTAGGCTGGATATTAGGAAACACTATTTCACTAGGAGGGTGGTGAAGCACTGGAATGGGTTACCTAGGGAGGTGGTGGAATCTCCATCCTTAGAGGTTTTTTAAGGCCCGGCTTGACAAAGCCTTGGCTGGGATGATTTAGTTGGTATTGGTCCTGCTTTGAGCAGGGGGTTGGACTAGATGACCTCCTGAGATCTCTTCCAATCGTAATCTTCTTCTTTAATTCTTCTTCTTCTTCTTCTTCTTCTATGAAACAAAGGAACTATAGCTGAAAAATTATTCAGCCTGTTGCAAATGGCTGAGATGTTTTCCCACTATTACATTTTTGGGGTGGGACCCAAGATGGTTTTAGCTGTTACGTTTTTCAAGTGTTTGTTTTTAACACTTGGTGACAATTTTTTACAGAATGTGCAAAAGGAAAAATTACACATTTAGTAGCTTAAAATAAAAACACTAAAAATGTTATATTACTAGAGAAAAACTGTGGTCATGAGCTATCCCCTTCCCACTAATCCTGTCAAGTGTGGGGCTGGTGATCAGTGCAGAAATCAACATATGGAAGGAGAGTGCACTTTTTTTTCTACCTTCCTGACCCCTCCCCCAATCATATGGAAATATATGTTTGTGTGTATGAGCGGACACACGTATGGCTATTTTAAAATCCAGCACAAGGAGTTAGGTTGAGGCATGCATTTTCCACTGTATATGGTGGTAAGAAGGCAGAAATTACAAATTACAAAATGGTTAGGATCAGATTCCCATGTATAAACAAAAGTGGCCTGCAAGGAGTTACAGCACCAAATGGACATAAAATTCAAACTGCTGCTAGCATAGGAACCAAATCAAGCTGCTTAAATAAAAGAAAAATGTCAATGCAACTGGAACATAGCAGCTTGTATTAAAGTGAGAAGTAGGTTAGTCACAGACTGGTCACTAGCAGGCTGAGGTGGGAACAAGATGAGGTTAGCTGGATTGATGCATTAGTTTTTCTCCTGTGTAATTAAAACATTGGCTTGGGTCACAAATTATATTATTTTGCTGGTCATCTCTGTGTTCTCATTTATATATAAGGGGGACTGGGGAAAATGCTGAGCCCTCTCCTCTGCTAAGAGCAGACTGAGAGCTCCTCATCTGCCTTGTAGCACTGAGAAGCAGCACTCTTCCAAGTTTCCCCCACCTCTTCAAATGGTGAAGGGATAGCTCTCCCTCCTATTCAATTTCCTTTGGCCACTGTTTAGATACATCACAAAACTATTCCATAATTGGCCACAATTTGATGTCTATAATGAGAGAGACCCCGTGCCAGAATAACAGGAGTGTGGTACACTCAGAGGGGTGGCACAATGGCAAAGATGTGTGATGAGACTTGGATAACACTTGCCTGCATTATGCAAGACTCTAGCTATTACTGTCACTCCCTCACTTTCATGCACACTGAGGCACAAATCACTGTCCCTCCAAGCTCCTTGTTCGGAAGCTGACTGAAACTCCCCAGCTCAGCTTAAAATTGCAGAGCAAAGCTGGAGAACTGAGTGGGGTTGCATCACCCAGGGTCAGCCAGGGAGCAACTGTCTGGCAGCCTGAACCCACTCAGGGGCAGAATGTCCCCCAAACCTTTGGGAATAGCGTTAAGGAGGTGCTATGAAGCTGAAGAGCCTCCATGACCAAAGTGTAGTATCAGCTTTAGTCTAACATGATCTAATTCTCGTAAAACCAAGTTGCATTTTATTCCATTTTCTGTTTACCTCCATGTCTTTAATTTTTATTTCCTTCAAAATTTGTTTTAAAGCTTTGCTACTATTGAGGTCAGACTAATTGATCTGCAGTTGCCTGGATTGTTTCCCCCTCCTTTTTTTTTTTTTTTTTAAATATAGGAACTATGTTTGATATTCTCTAGTCGTGGTATTACCCTCAATTTGACAGATTTATTAAAAATCCTTTCTATTGTACTTGTAATTCCATGTTTACGTTCTTTCAGTATTCTGGGATGGAGATTATGCGAACTCCGAGATTTGAGTTCATTAAGATCTTTGAGGTTTGCTTCCATCTCAAATGTGGTAATTTCCATTTCTATACACTCATTAATCATTAACCATTCTGCCGTTGCCCTTATGTTCTACATTATCACTCTTATTGAAAACTGAGGTAAAGTGTTCACCTGGTTTTTAGGCTATACCCAGATTATTTTTAATCTCTACCCCATCCCCACTGCATAACAGCCCCACTTCCCTTCTTGTCCTTTTTTATTTATATGTTAATACGTTTATTTATCTATTTTCTTTGCAAGGTGTAACTCTGCTTGGCTTTTGGCATATTCCTACACTCCCTTTGATTATCAATCCCGTCTTCCATTCCTTGTAGGCTCTCTTCTTACTACTAATCTCCTTTTTCAGGTGGTTGTGAATCCAGTCAGATCTGCAGCCCTTCCCTACACATTTTTTCCACTTGTTTGGGATGCAATTCCAGACAGTTTTTGCACCTTTGACTTAAAGAAGTTCTAAGCTTCCACCACATTTAAGTTCCTGCGCTTTTCAGTTCAATAGACTTCACTAACTAGTTCCTTTAATTTCTCACTCTGCCCTTGTAAAGTAAAAAATCTTAGTTACTAACTGGTTTTGATTATTCTTCCATCTAATTTAAACTAAATCAACTCGTCATTTGGATATTTGGATACCATGGATATTTCCTATTATCAGCTCTTCTATAATATCTTCACTACTTACCAAAACCAAAATGAGCATAAATGTGTAGGGTTGTGAATATGGATTCCTTTTACAACTCTTCCAAGTGGTTTTTTTTCAAATGTCCAACAACAACAAATTGACCCTTGAAAGAATAAAGATATTTTTTGTAATTGTTTGAATGTAGTGCTCCTGAAAATCTCCAGACTGCTCGCACCAATGACAGAAGTCCTCTCGTGATCCACAGAACAGGGACAGTATAGACAGTAGCAGTGTACCCTTTCCCACATTGTTCCATTAATGTACCATACCTTTAACCTGAGGGGATCTACCCCACAGAGTGACAGTAGTTAGTTTCCACAAAGAATCAGTCCTTGACCTCTGTACTGAATCTGCCAATGAGGTGACATTTTTAGTATTGTTTTTTATGATACTGACACCTGTCCACTGGGATGTGCAGTGAAACTACTAAATTCACTTCAAATAGGCTACCCAACAGATGTCAGAAGGGGAGGGAAATAAGACAGAAGAGAAACATTGGCTGAAAAATAAAATATTTAAAACTCAAACCTCACAATCACAAATCACTTCATGTGTCATTTGCTAAGTCATATGGTTTTGTGAGCACCTAAATATCTGTTTTTAAGTTCTGATTTACTCACCAGTGTCTTGAAACTCTATGAGCTCATCTTGATCTCTTTTATTAAAATGGTGAATTTTTGGGAGGGTCGTTTTTCTGAGATTTCCGGTCCTAGTTTTAGGACCTTAAAGAAATTCTTCAGATAATATGGAAACATTTTAAACTACTTAGCAATATACTCTATTCTCAGAAACCATTATTTTGAAAGAAAGTCATATTCAGCTTTTCATTTTTTCCTGTCTTTCCTCCTATTTTGAACCCTTTATCTCTGGGTTGGTTTTAGGAAATGGGGATTTGTATCTACCAGTTTCTGTCAATTTCACCCACAATAGCTGTGGAAATGACAGTTGAAGCAAGGAGGGCTGGAAGGAGCTTTTGTTTATGGCTTTCTTCTCCTTAACATAAGCTAAGTGATTGTGGGACTGTGTACAGCCTTCCTCTTTTTCAGGAGTTCTCTCTACATCTAAAAACTATCAAAGCTAGAATTTATTGATCATGTCTGATGGATTACAGCTATAGAGTAACTGTTCTAAAATTCTTTGTATAGAGTCTTTTAGCTCACAGCCTTCCTTCATTAATATTGAACACTGCTAACTACAAAGCAATTTCAGCCTTGCCACAGTCAGCCTTGCTACAGCACCTGTTAGAGAAAAGGTACTGTAATATTTTTGCTTGTGAAAATACATTTTTCTTTGGGACTATTGAGGGTTTTTTAATTGACTTAACAAAAGTTTGAATAAATGATGTAGATAAAGGTCAGTCAGATTTAGCTTTGAAATAGCTCATTTTCTCCAATATTAAGATACCACAATGCTACGAAGACCCTCAAATAACATAGAACACTTTGAACTACATCTCTAGTTGTCATCAAAGAAGATCCTTACTTCCATCAGTTGCTCTCTTCATTTCCTCTCTGTTCTCTCAGTAGCCATTAAGAGGAGGATGTAATAAAAGGCATTTTAGAACTGCATGGTGATCACTTTTCAGAGAAAAATTGTCTTCTGAATTAATCATGTATCACATTTTACAATAGTGCTTTTAGGACATGAGAAAGCAAAGAGAAAACCCTCAAGGAAAGTTAATGCAACCTCCTTACCCTGGACACATGATTTAATTCTTGTATTTTATATGGGGGATGGCCGTGGATGCTACAGGAAGCATTACCCACTTACATTACACCTCACTTTAGAAGATGATGCTATCCCATTGCACTGAGACAAGATCCTTCACATGTGATACTGTTTTGGTTTCTTATGTTTAAATTCAGTATACACAAACACACACATATGTTTTATTGACACATGAACCTTAGACGAGAATGTTGTTACTAATGTACAGGTTGTCCCAAATTCTCTGCTGCCCTGAGCTTCCACTCAAAAGAACCCATATTTGATGGTGAAAGAGGACAAGGGGGAGACTGTGAGGAAGCCCATTAGAGCTCCCTATTTGTCAGGGCAGATCTGAGCTATGACCGCTAGCTCCAGAATCCCTCACCACCCTGACATTCCCCCTGGACCGGAGCCAAGAATATGTGTGAGGGAGAACGGGGGCGGGGGGCGAAAGGACAGTGCAGATGCTGACCTCAACACATCTGTGCCCAAGGAATTCTCAGTTGTGCATGCCCAACTTTCTGACCCCTTGGTGTTGCTCAAATGGCCCAAAGGGGCCAGAATGCAACTAAGCACTTGTCTACACGGTGGGGTAATATGCTCTATAAAGGTATGATTCCTAAAGCCACTAATGTGTTGCACATTAATTAGTCCACGTAGATCCTGCTGGTGAGCAGTAGATGTTCCCTACTGCACTTTAACGTAGTACTGTTTCAAACGGCACTATGTGAAACATATCAGCGGGGACTACACAGATCCATTAATGTGCATCCACAACAGTGTATTTTAGAAATCATACCCTATGTACAGCACATTATCTGACCATGTAGACAAATCATAAGAATCTGGCCTGCTGTGGTTTTAGTAGTATGTTGCTGGTGAGCTCAAAAAACGTTCTAAAGAATTTTAACTCATATGCTCATCAGCGGTAAATTAGGAATGTAAAACTCTTCATTTAGCCACCTCTCTTTCAGTGGAGTTCTCATGATATTGTAATAAAGGTCTCCCACATTCATTTCCCCTCTTAGTGACTGATAAAGTATGCTCCATGTGCTATCAGAGGGCAGGGGTGAAGAATCAGGAAATCTATTCATTTGGTTTTCCTTTAAAACAAAAAAGAATGTGTTCTCATAACCATCACCAAACAAGGAGGAATAGCTATTTGTCAAACCAGTATTAAGGAAGGATTTGTCCGCAGAAAACTATACCAACACAGTTAAAGAGGTATAACCTTCCTAGTGTGGACACAGTTATACCATATGAACATGCATATACCTATTTATAACTATGGGGGAATAAGTTATACTGATATAAGAATCTCTATGGTGATATAAATGGGTCCACACTAGGAATTGCACAGATATAACTATTTCAGTAAAAAAATGACATCCATGACCAACAGTTTTACCAGTACAAAAACTGTGTGTACACCAGAGCTAACATATTTGCTGCATTATACTTTGTTCCTGAGAAATATAACAAAAACCTGGTATATAAATTCGATAGCACAGTGTTCAAGGTATGTAATTTAAAATAGAATTGGGAGGGAAGAGGTGAAGACCTTGACCTGAATTTGGATTATATTTGTACCAAAGTAAATCAGGAGTAACTCCATTAAAGCAAATGTACTTACACCAGTGTAAAAACTGTTGTGAGGACAGAATTGGGCCCCTCATAAGAGGAATTTCCTACCTCCTCCCCCCGCCCCCCCAATACCTGAGACTTCAGGCAGTTTATTGCATTCTCTAAGGGGGGAAAAGTAGATTTTCATGAGCCTTCACGAAGCAATTCCTGGAAGGGCTGATTATTGTGTCCAAAGAGGGGGATTGAATTCTCTCACCAGCAGCGAAGTCAACCAACCTTTTCTTCAGTTTGAAAGCAGAATTTTAACAAGCCGATTTTACAAGCACATCATGCTCCCTTTCATAGAGGCTACATTCAGCGGGGTTTAGCTTCAACCCTTTTAAGGTGATTTTGCTACTCTTTCTGGGCATTTGATAGTGCCTCCAGTAGAGACTGCTTTTCCATTGATTATATGTTGTCTTTTTTGTCCAGTGTTCTGACTTATATATTGTAGCAGCTGCTCTCACATAACTCTTTATGTGCATGATTGAAAGACCAGCTAACTTTGCATTTGTGTTTGTTCTTTTTTCATTTGCAAAACATAATGGTCAGCAGGTGTAAACTGGCATAGCTCCATTGAAGTCAATAGATCCATATCAATTTACATCAGCTGAGGATCTGGACCAATGCTCACCCACTAACCAGGATGTGTAATTGCTGGGCCACTGAGTGATGGGGCCATGCATGTCATGCCCCCATAGGTTTGAGGGATCTAGAGCTGCTGCTGCTTTCCTCTCCTTCTTCCCCCCAGGGGAGGGAATGGGTTGATCAGGTTGTGAGGTCAGAGCCTGTTCCAACTGCTTCTACTGCCATTGGATGAGTGGGATCAGGGCAGACTGACTGATTGGCTGTATCCTCCAGAGGCAGTGGGGATGAAGGAGGGGTTGTTTCTGCCTGCTGCTGGCTTGTTTGTCTTTGTTTCAGCTTAACCAAATCATCACTCACGTCATGCATTCTGTATATGCCACATATTTTACAGAAAAAAATGTATTAGAAATGTTTTAGAAAATGTTTTAAAATGTTGAGATTCTCTTTTTTGTATTCCTCTGCCTGTAAAATGCACATAGAGAGAAACATAAAAGTATTGTATTTAAAAATACTTTTTAAATGATCTAAAATAGCATTTCTGTACATAAAAGTATTTTGACTTTTAAGTCCCATATCTTAGGACCTTCTAGGGATGCTGTAAATTGGATTGGAAAGAGGAGATCTCCTCTTTTCATTGGACGAAAGCTCCTATTTCTACTCCTGATGGCTTGTGAGATCTGTTCTTAGGGTACGTCTATACTTACCTCCGGGTCCGGCGGTAAGCAATCGATCTTCTGGGATCGATCCCGGAAGTGCTCGCTGTCGACGCCAGTACTCCTGCTCGACGAGAGGAGTATGCGGAGTCGACGGGGGAGCCTGCCTGCCGTGTGTGGACCTGCAGTAAGTTTGAACTAAGATAGTTCGACTTCAGCTACGTGAATAACGTAGCTGAAGTTGCGTATCTTAGTTCGAAGTGGGGGGGTTAGTGTGGACCAGCCCTTAGACTAGATACCGTATACTGACCACATTAGGAATCAGGATGGAGTAATTTTGGAGGCAGAATTCTACATTGGTGAAGAAAATTTTTGGGATGGGTAGATTTATAAAAGAAACTGGGGGCTGTTTGAAGCCCTTCAGAATAGCTGCCCTCAGAGCTGAGTAGCAGCTTAAGTGCCACAAAGAGTCTAGAAGTAGCTGTGTGGTAGTGGAAAGCTACTTCTTAGCCACTTTACCCTCCTGGCCTATAAATGGTGATGAGCACATGCCCCCATGTAATTTATTTTTTGAGTGTGATTCCCACTGGAAAGAAAGAGCACAAAGGATCAAGTCAAATAGAAAAAGAAAATCTCTTTTTTATGCAAGTTGTTAAAGCATCTATTAAGATCTGTTGAAACATGTGTGTCCCAATAGGTATTCACTCCCCTGAAAAAATTAAATTATGCATTGAAAGCTAATTGCTCTCATTATGCTAGTTAGGTAGAACACTCTTAGATTTTTCACTAATGGTGAGGTCAAATACAATCAAAAAGCTATTTTATAAAGAGTACTGGGAGGGGAATTTGCCTCCTTCAAGGATCTCAAACAGTATGTTAAAGGTGAAGGTGGCGGTTTTTGGCCATGGGCCTATATAACAAAATGTTTGAGTATTGTTCTCTTTGATATTGGCATACTTTGTGACATTTGGTTTCTCCTTTCCAACAGTGGGATGGAGTAGGACCTCTCCCAGACTGTGCAGAACCACCAAAAGGAATCCAGATGCTGTGGCACCCTTCAATAGTCAAACCCTACCTCACACTTCTCTCTGAGTGCTCAAATCCAGACACACTGGAAGGAGCAGCAGGTGCACTGCAGAACTTAGCTGCAGGAAGCTGGAAGGTATGGACTACTACTCTGAACTTTTTATAGTCTAAGAAGCCCACATGGATAAGAACAAAGGTATTATAGCTATAAGTGCAACTCTGAGGGGGGGAGAAAAGCCACACATTTCAGAAAACTATCTGGAAAAAGGAGTCAAATTTGCACTGCAGAATTTCATGTTTGTTATATTTATTGTCAATAATCATATTTCCTAAGAAATCCCAGCACACAGCATTTAAAATTGATTCGTTAGACATTAGTCTAGTTAAATATGAAAAATTATACTGAAAACCCAATATCCAAAAGAATAAAAGCAGTGACACTACAAATCTATGCAGATAGTGTCATGGAAAATGAGTAAAAAATCTCACGGGTGACAACTGAATGAGACCACTTTGCAATGTCAAAGCACTGGTTGATTGCAGTCTGGTTATGAGAAACTGAACAGAATGTAGCAAGATATAATGAAGTGACACAAAGACAAGAAACCCTGGCATCCATTTTTTCCCTTAAAAAATCAGTAAAGACACAAAACATTAAAATAACATTATGGTTAAGAGTAAAAACAAGGCAAGGAAATTCTGAATTCATGCTATCTTACCAATGTGTACATATTGTTTGTGCCTCCACTTTCAGGTATGTATGATCAAAACATCCCATTTTTTGGTCTCTAAATATTTGCAATAAACTGATTAATAATTTTACCACCAGATCTTGAAAATATATTTAAATTTTAAATAAATGTATAAATGTTTGTGATAGCATCCTGGCCTGAATTTTTTACCAATTTCTGTGGCATGCATTTTCTTGGAGATAACTTGATCTGATGGGATGAGAGTCCAGACCATCTCACACTGCTCCATTAGTATAACCCCACCCTTACATTAATTCTCCATTAAGACCTTTCAGATTGCACACGCAAGTTGAGGAGCACAATATTCAAACTTGGGTGCTTTGAGGATATCCAGTTCAGTATTTAGGTGCTCAAATGCCTATTTTAGGTGTGTAAGTGCCAATCTAATTTAGGCACCCCCTTTGAGAATTGAGTCCTGGCACCAAAAACAGCTTTTCGCTGAACAGAACTGTGTTGAGAGTTGAATTAGAACACTCCATAGCTCTGAAGAGGTATATGGCTTTTAATTGCTCTGTTCCACCAGCCTTATAACATTCCATTGACCATCACACTCAGCTCTCTAGTGAAATGTGTAACAAAATGTCTGCTCTTTGACCTGATCCTGAATGGTGCTGCACAGCCACTGCACCCGTAGAGTGACAGAAATGAGGTGAACTGCCAATGGATACAGAAAATGAAATCCACTCCTCCAACCAAAGACTGGTGAAGGGGCTGCTACATAGCCACAGACCTACCATAATAGTTGGAAGGGCTGTGGCACTGGATCTGATGACCAGTCCTCATTATGGCCTTCCAAATCAGCCTATATGGGGCTGGCACAGAGGTAACATACATTTGTTTGTATTCATCTAGTACTTAGTGAGTGTGTGTGTGCAATAAAAAGAGAGGTCCTGCTCAGTTCCATTGAAAATGGTATCTTGGAAGAATGGCTTTGAACTTCACCATTATACCAGCTGAGATCTCAGGGAGAACTTGCTTGCTCTCTTATTGCTCCATTTTTCTACAGATTCACTGATTCTATTATGAACGCCACATAGAAGGCAAAATGAATATATTTAATTTGGCATCTCATACTAGTCATATCTGTGAGGGGAATAACACTCCTTGGGTTTATATCAGCACTGAAGATTCTGCCTCTCAACCTTTCTTTTCTGCTGCTGAAGTTCTCTGAAGATAAAACTACTGACATAACAGGAACCAAACTCTTAAAAGAAGAGGTTATTCCTAGGTTATTCTTATGGGAGGTTCCCATTTTTTGTGTGATTTCCCACAAGAAATTGTAATTAGGCACAAGGAGGGATGGAGTGGGAAATGATCTTAGCTTGAGATTTTTTGGTCAGAGCTAGTCTAAAGTAAAATAAAAGAAACAAAAAGGAAGAAAGTCAGCTGTGCTAAAAACAATGCTGCTGTCACTATTATTGCCATTTGTATTATAATGATGCCCAAAGGTCCTCAAGAGAGCATCAGGGTCTCAATTGTACAAATGCATATGAAAGTTTATAGTCTAATTCAGACACATGCATTATTTTTCGAGATCTGATTCACTCTTTTCCTTTCTCCAGCTGTGCAATTGTCTAAACCTGTACTGTGACAGAGAAGGTAAGGCCTTTAAGACAGGCCAGATGTTCCAAAACCCCATGAAGGGAGAGTGAAGAGATAAGAGAAAACCTGGAATATTTTTTAAAAGATAAAACTGTCTGGGGGGATTTAGATACTTATCTTCCATTGGTATTAATGGCCTATATGTGTCCAAATCCCCTAGTCTGCTTTGAAAATCTCAAATACAAAGTATAAGAGTCAGTCTGTAGCTCTGGTGATTATAGCCAAGCTGAAATCTTTTTTTAAATACATAAAGCAATAGTTTTCCATTCTAGGGCATATATTTTCCCTTTCATATGTGCATATATGTCTTCTAAAGTTGGCCTCCATGTTTTGTGGTCAAAGACAAAGCTGAAAAATGTAGGATCAGGTCCACCCATGACTCCAATCTCTTTGAATAATGAAACTGTCAAAGAAGTCAGCTTTTGCTATTTGGGTTCTATACTCACCAATTCCTCCAACTCTCACACAGAGCTTCTCCACTGGATTGGCATCTCAGTGTCTGCCATGGGTCCTTTACAATGAATGTGGAAATAACATCATCTTGGCATGACAACCAAGTTCAGGATCTATTTGAGTTTCCTTTGGGCACTCATTATTGTTTGGTCTTTACCAAGACTGTGATGATGATGGGCGATCACTCGTTACCGAGTATGATCATCTTCCATTGGAGTTATGGGTCCTCAGGTGACTAATAAGGCCAATCCTTGAACCACAAGTTCTAATACAATGAGAGCAGATGTTTGCAGGCTCAGCAGGAGGCTGTTGACCATGACTGGAAGCCAGTCTCTCCTTCCTCCTGTGCCTCTTGTCCTCTTTGGCTTGTCAGCGAGCAAGTTCAAAATGCAGGGGCCCATCAGGATTTCACTCCATTTTAAGCGATCCTGGACAAGTGTTTCCCAGGTATCAATGTCAATATTACATTTTTTTAGGTTGTCCTTCAGCAAGTCCTTATAATGCTTCCATTGTCCACCCACGTTACGGTACCCTTCTTTCAGCTGAGAGAATAGGACCTGTTTTGGGAGGCAATGGTCTGGCATCCGGACAATGTGACCAGTCCAGTGGAATTGCTGATGGATTATCATTGCCTCGATACTGGTGGTCTTTGCCTCTTCCAGAACACTAATATTAGTGCGCCTGTCTTCCCATTTGATCTTTAGAATCTTACGAAGGCAGCGTTGATGGTGCCTCTCAAAGACTTTCAAGTGGTGTCTATTGGTTGTCCAAGTTTTGGACCCATACAACAGTGTTAGGAGAATAACGGCTTGATAAAAAAGCTGTTCAAATGTCGTGATCTTCAAAGACCCTGTGCTGTAAATGAGAAAAAGCTACACTGGCACTGCTCAGGCGATGTTGAATTTCTGCATCATCTGCCTTGGATGAAAGATGACTTCCAAGGTAGAGGAAATAATTGACATTCTCCAGTGCCACTCCATTGATTTTGATAGATGGGGCATGTAATATCTCATTTGAGAGGGCTGATAGAGCACTTTAGTCTTCTTGATATTAAGAGTGAGACTAAGACATGCATAAACATTGGCAAACACGTTCAAGATAGTTTGAAGATCTTTCTCAGAGTGGGCAAAGATTGCATTGTCATCAGCATACTGAAGTTCCACAATAGATGTTGTGGAAATCTTACTCTTGGCTTTCAGCCTGCTAAGCCTGAAAAGCTTTCCATCCATTCTGTAAGTGATTTCAATGCCAGCTGTAACCTTTCCAGGAATTAGGTAAAGAATGACAACAATAAAAACCACAAACATGGTTGGAGCGATGATACAGCCCTGTTTGACTCCTGTTTGTACTTTGAAAGGTTCACTCTGGGAGCCAGCGCTGCTCAGAACAGTCGCTTTCATGTTATCATGAAGCAATTTTAGGACATTGATGTATTTATCAGGACATCCAATCTTGGAAAGTACAGTCCAGAGGGCACGGCAATTCACTGAGTCAAAGGCTTTAGTTAGATCAATAAAAGCCATGTACAGTGGTTGGTTTTGCTCCTGACACTTTTCTTGCAGCTGCTGTGCTGTGAAGATCATATTTACAGTTCCACAACATGGTTGGAAACCACTCTGTGACTATAGTAAAATTTCTTCTGATGGGGCAGAAAGTGGGTTGCAAGGATCCATGCCAGAACTTTGCCTGCAGTGGCTAGGAGGGAGATACCACGATAATTTCCATAATCCACTTTATCCCCTTTCTTGAAGAGAGTGACAATCAAGGCATCCCTCATTTCACTGGGTATCTCCTCCTTTACCCAGATTTTAAGGATAAGCGGGTAAAGCTTCCGTATTAGCTCTGGTCCACCATTTTTGAAGATTTCATCGGGCATCTCCTCAACTATGTCATAGTTCATACCCGAGATCGTAGTGACGTACTTCTCACAAGAGCAATGACAAGTGCTGATGACTGTTGGACTGGTCATCGCCTTATTCGATCCACAATGAGAGTTAAGATAGCTTCCAAATGGAGTCTGCAAAAGAAGCAGGTCAGACACAAACTGAAAGTTCAAGATTTGAAGGACCCTATTAAGCGTGACCACTTGCAAGCAGTCTTAGAAGAAAAGCTCCCATCAGAGTTTCCAGAAGAAATTGAGGAACACTGGAGCCAGTTGAAAGCAGTGATCATCAATGTCTGTGAGGAAACCATAGTCTACCACACCAGAAAACATCAGGACTGGTTTGACGAGAATGATGCTGAAATTGAGCAACTCATCAATGAGAAAAGAATGGCATTTTGTGCTTGGCAGAATGACATAAATTGTAATAAAAAGAGAGAAGCCCATGCCAAGGCGAGGGCAGAAGTACAACGTAAAACCAGAGAACTTAAGGACAAATGGTGGACTGAGAAAGTGCAAGAACTCCAAAATCTCACGGACATCCACAATACATGTGGTTTCTTTGTGCCACCAAGGCACACAAGACCATCAGGGATGGTCTAGAGATTATTTGGTCCTGCCATGAGGGCAGCGGATTGGACTCGATGACCTCTCAAGGTCCCTTCCAGCCCTAGAGTCTATGAATAAGGCTGTTTATGGGCCAATTTGTCATTGTATGAATCCTCTTCGCTCTAAGGACGGAAGCACACTTCTGAAGGACAATGCAGCCATCAATTCTCGCTGGAAAGAACATTTTGAAGATCTCCTTAACCATAATTCTATGGTTGTAGATAAAGTCCTTGAGCAAATCCCTCAATGACCATTTAGGGATGAACTCGGAGACCAATTTGTATGAGGTGCACAATGCCACCATGCAGATAAAGAACAACAAGGCATCAGGTCTTTACCAAGACTGTAAGGGCCCAGGTATTCACTTTCCTATGCAAGAAGCAAGAAGGTGTATATATGAGGTGTTTTCACATTTCAAATTGAATTCTTAAAACTCAGCTTTTTGCTGCTTAATAATAATCTCGTTTCTACATCACTCTGGTATATGCATTAGCCTAAAGTGCATTCCACAGTCCTGCCCCTAATATTTTTTTATACTCTGAAGGCTGAGTCCTGTAAAAGGAAATTCCCAGGGCCATTTCTTTGTATAATTATATAATGTTTTTATACAGGATTTTTCTGTGGGTCTGCTGGCAGCATCTTTTTCTGCCTGGTAAGAATAATAAAATGGCAGGTTCTTTATGGTCTTGGCCAGAGTCCAAGTTATACATATCCAGTTATACATTTACCAAAACTTTAATAATTTGTTTTACATTTTCTATTCTATATTATTGTAAATCATTAACATTTCATCAACATTACACTAGCAAAACATAATCCTTATTTTCTACCATTCAGCAATTTTCTTCATATTTTAACATTATAGTTCAGTGTGCGTGGGTCATCCTAAATTATTCATTAACATGACCTTTATTTTTTATTTTGAGTAGGACTGTTTTGGGGAACAACATGACCATAATGTCAGCGTGTTCTTACCTTTTCTAAACGAGGGTGTTCAGGGGACTTCCTGCTCATGCTTATAAATCATTAAAAAGTCTTGTCAGTAATTTTACCTGTTGACGGATTTTAAGCAGCAGGCTGTAGCTTTATGAAACTTAACATCCTGTGGAGATGGGGTACAGGAGTGGGGGGCAGGAGTGGGGGTAGGGGAACACCCTGACATCAGCACCACTCTTCCCCTCCACCTCCTGCACAGCAAGCAGGAGGCTCCTGGGAGCAGCTCCAAGGCAGAGGGCAGGAGCAGCACATGGCAGTGCGGGGAGGGACACCTGAACTCCCCAGCAATTGATAGGCTACTGGGCGGCTGCCACACAGGAAACTTAGGGGACCCGATGAGGGGTTGCCAGCCCACCCTGGTTCCAAGCCCCCCACCAGCTAGCTCCAACGGGCTGCTCTTCCTGCATGCAGTGGACAAAGCAGGCGGCTGCCAAACAACATTATAAGGGAGCATTGCGTAACTTTAAATGAGCATGTTCTCTAATTGATCAGCAATGTAACAATGAAACAACATTAACTGGGATGATGTTAAGTGGGGAGTTACTGTACCAAAGAGGGACTTTGGTCTGCAAAGGCTTCAGGTCTCCCTTTTTACCATAGGCCCGAGGTCCAGCAGTGAAATCCCGGGTCTCTTATTTATGGCCCTTTGGCCTTTTATCTGCACTGGACACTGACTGCAAGTTATGATGAAATAAACATTCACACAATTCCTAATATTTAATTTCTGAAGCCTATACCTGTTTAACCTAACTGTGTCTCTGTGACACTGTGCAGAAGGTAAAAAAAAAACTACCAGGCCTTAGCCTATTTGGCCCCAATAGGAAAAATTCCTTCTTGACCCGTAAAACAGGTGGTTGATCAGACCTATACCATCCTAAAAACACAGTTCCTATATTATATAACTATGAGGAGACAGGGTGGGTTCAACTAAAATGGGGCAAGAGGTACAAGAAACCCCAGGCAAGGGTTTAAATTAATTATTGTGAGGAGCAAGGAGCCAATCAGCTCCTCTCTCTCTGGCTGGCCAACAGGCAGTGGAGTACCCCGCCTACAATCCATGTTTCATTCTAAAGCTGTCTGTCACCTTGTGGATCCAATCCAAGTCTCCCATCCATTAAACTGGTGGGTGGCATTTCTGAAGTCTCCAAATAAAGGACCACCTCAGCTGTAATCTTCTCTGTGTTACCGAGTTAAAGATGAAGTGTGGTATCTTTGGCTAGGGATTTCCTTGCTTTTGTTAGGCCCCTAAAGAAACCACTTTTTTTCTTAATTTATATTTCTTTGTTTAGTTTTTGAACAGTGATATACCTTATATAGGACATTTCCTTTGATAACATAATCGCCTGTAGTAAAATAGCTGCCATAGCTACTTCAATCCCCTTTCAGTTCCCTTTGTGTCCCAACTATTCTCTCTTGACTGCCTGTATAGCTTGACGCTTCTTAAAGCTGAAATACTTTCTGTTCATGCTTCAAAAATGTCCCTTAAAATCAGTTGCATTTTAGAAATTAAATGTATGTGCTGCATGCAGATAATCTGCACATGGTATTATCCCCATTTCCCGTTGTACTGCTTCCTGTGACTGCCTTTAGAATCTTTCTCTTGAGTCTCCATTGTTTTTTATATCCTCTCTCATCTCACCCAGTGTCACTGCTTTTGGCTTAGTTCTCTACAAGCCTCGTAGGGTAGGAACCTATCATTCCTCCATCAGCTCTTCTAAAGCTCTCTCTTTCTATTTCCCCTGCTTGATCACTCAGCATAGATGGGTAGCATAGTATTCTCTTGATTAGACAAGTCAGTGTTTATAACTAGGTACCTGCCTCTGATCACTAGCAAGTACTGTACATATAGAATTAGATTTCCAGGTCACAGTCTGATCTCTTGAGATAGCCAGATGAGATGTCTGGCTTTATTCCTTAAGAAAATATCTGCCTTTCTGAAGAAATCTCTTTATAAGAGTGAGAGACCTATTAAGCAAATAATTTGACAAAGAAATTGAAGACATAAAAGAGAGCGGTTCAGTCAAGAGCTCAGTGCAGTTATCTCTCAGGATAGCAGGCCAAAATGTTTCCAGAACCCTCCTGTCCAATCACACAATCATAATTATTCATTATTATTGAATACTTATTGTCTAAAGCATCATTCATCTAGGTTATCAATCTTCTACCATTATCAGGCCAGGAGACATTGAAGGTTCCCTGCCAAACTTTTCTGATTACTCTAATTGTGTAGGAAGACAAGGTAGGTGAAGGAATATCTTTTATTGGACCAATATCTATTGGTGAAAGAGACAAGCTTTCAAGTTTGTCTGATTGTTTACACACACACACCCCCTTTGAAGTTACATCAGGCTTTTTATTCCAACAGGAAAGTTATTTAGTTCAAGTAGAAAGTCTGCCTGTCTGCCTGTCTCCAAAACATTCATGTGATAAAGCCACATACTATACAAAGGAGAAGACATTTTATAATATATCAACTATTTAAATCAGTGCCAACCCAAACTGATAAAACCCCCACACTTTTAAAGAATCAAAAGATCTATGAACTGTCAAGTCAAGATCTGTCAGGAATTCTTTACTGGATGGAAATTTGTCCCAGGCAGATATATACACTAATAAATATAGAAAATTATGAGCTTTGTGGGAGAGTAGTCAATGTTATTCAAGGAAGGAGGATGTCTTCCACTGTCACAACTAGTACATAACACTGTAATCCCATAAAGGCATCAAGGGCATCATCCTGAGGAGTGGGAGAACAGTAGTCTGTGATTAACCCGTTTACAGACTGACTCTTTATTACACCCAGAATGTTTGCTTCCCATAAGATTTGAAGGCTTATTCTCAAAACTTTGTAGGTCTTAAAAGATCCAGTATTTGGTGGGGATTAAGGTATCTCTCAAGGAAAGAAATTAGGTTATGAATCCAAACAATGTGTTTGAGCTGTAGGAGTGACAGTAGCAAAGATAAATGGGCACCAGGCTTCCAAATTCAGTTCCTTCAGCACAGATAGTATATTTTTCTCAAATATTTAAGAAAATTTCTTTTTTACTTCACCTTGTCAGATTACTACTTTCTATTTAAACCTAATGGAGGTCATGGGATAAGGGGAAAGCAACCAATAAAGAATTTTCTCTAGAGCTGTTGGTCTCATACTGTAGTCCATAGACCCTGGACATACTGGTATGTGGAACCTTTTCTAATTGCCCACAGAATGAAATAGTGCGAGAAGTAAGGACTGGGGAGATAGGGTTAAATGAGTGGAGTGGAGTGGAGTGTCCACGAGAGGCTCTCTCTCTCTTATGAAATTTTCAGTAGCTTGAAAAGTTTGGCGAACCATGCTTTATGTCAATTAAAGTGATTGCACAGGTGCACCAATGGAGATATGTGGGTTAAAAGATAGATCTGAGATTTTAAAAACAGGCTATTCTCTTTATTTGTAGTGAATAAAACCCTTTCTTTTTCTACTTTTGGGTTGTTTGCATTACCTTTTAAAGATGTTGCCTACAGAGCAATAAGGATCACAGGTCCCACAACCTGCAGTTTCATTCCCTGCCTCAATGTGGCTTTGATTACCTCTGTGATAGCCTACATCTCAGATCTTCCCCTTACCCTTCAGAGAGTTCACAGATCCTTTGAGGGATGAAATATACATTATGCTTAGGATGCAAACTCCAGCTGAAATTGATGAGTATTTGAATTCAGTTGTGTGTGTGCGCGCGCGCGCACCATAGAACCCCAATACAGATTGGGAGGTGGGGAGGTCTCAATTAAAAACATCAGCTTTGTTTAATTTTTGGCATTCCAAAATTTTCCATTTTGTGCTGAATGCATAATTTCATTGTGGGGGGGAAATTCTTCCTTACTTTGTGTTTAGCAGAAGAATATAGAAAACCACCAAAAATGGTAAAAGGAGGACAGTAATTTAATCTTTCTAGATTTTTTAAAAAGAAACAATTTTCCTCTGAATGGATCATTTTTACACTGAGTTTCAGCCTAATTTGATCTCAATTCCATGAGGCATAAAGTACTGGAAAGGGTGCTTTGTAACAATAACTGTGCCAAACTAAGGAATAATTTTCCAGATTACTGTATTTTTCTTCTTAGGGTACATCCAGACTACCCACCATATCGGCGGGTAGCGATTGATTTATCAGGGATCGATATATCGCGTCTTGTTAAGACGCGATATATTGATCCCTGAACCTGCTCCCCGTCGACTCCGGAACTCCACCGGAGCGAGCGGTGGTAGCGGAGTTGATGGGGGAGCCACGGCTGTTAATCCTGCACTGTGAGGACCCAAGGTAAATCAATCTAAGATACTTCGACTTCAGCTACGTTATTCACGTAGCTGAAGTTGCGTATCTTAAATCAATCCCCCCACCTAGTTTAGACCAGCCCTTAGTTACTGTGACTAAAACAGAAACTCTGAATAAAAGTGGAAGTAGAGATGTACTGTACATCTTTGGAGTGATGTATAGTAGTCATGCCCCACAAATTCCATTATCTGTAAAGAGCATTGCTGCACAAATTGTGACTCTCATGCATGTCTTTGAAAATTTAGCTGCCATCTGATTCAACAGAAATAGATTTTTTTTTATTCTTGCTCTCTCCAGAGCTATACGGTTCCCACAGGAGTCTTTTCTCTTTACAAGCTGAGCAATTATTTGATCATTGATATTACAACTGATTTATGAAATAATTGGATGATTAAATATATTGGCAGAGCTTCTCATTTACAAGGAGACAACAAATCATTTGTCTCTTTCCATATTTTTATGTTCATATCTTTTATACTTCTTTACACTCATACTAGCTATTGACCAGCAATGTGGAAATGCAGGAATGTTTCATAATGGCTTTAGGCAAACTAAAAGAATTGTAAGTACATGCAAGAGTGATTCCATTTCTCAAGTCTGGGAGAGAATAAAAAGCAGTTTGGAGCATCTCAATTTCACAATTCCTGAAATATACACATCACATCATCATTGCTTGCAGACACTTTGTCCTAATTGGCAGTTTAGCTAAAGAGAGACAGATATTTCTCACTGCTTTCTAAATGCAGCTTCATATTTAAGTCTCCAGAGATTCCTCATAAGATTAATAGACAACCCCAGGTTTCCACCCTAAGGTGTATGACTTATATACATGGATGTAATGATAGTGGCTACATCACAAAAATAAGTCTGTCAACTTCCCTAAAGCAGGATGAGTTATCCTGCAGTGCTGCAGAGGTAGTTAGCTCAGGAAAAATGAACACAGAGCAAAACTGATCCTTTAAAAAAGCGTTTTACCTGGAATATTTATGCTATGCTAATTAATGGGTGCCTTAGCTGCAGAAAAGGCATGCATGCCAAATAGCCCTATTGAGGAGGAAAATGTTATTTTTCATACTCTGTTGCTCCAGCATGTTCCTAGTTCAATGTCTTTGCTTTCAGTGGAGTTAAAAAGTGTGTCTCCATTTTGTTGCTCAAATGTCCCTATTTCTTCTAAATGATAAGCAAGAAGCTAGTGCAACTTTAGGTCTCCTAAAAGAAATGCTTATGATTTCCAATAGACAACTGGAAATGCCAAGAACCACTTTTGTTTACAGTCAGTATAGTATGGTACGTTTTGTAGAGGTGTTCACAATACAATGGGAATTTGATACCATGATTGTACATCCCCATTGTCATTACTTAACATACACTCTTTTGTAAAAATCGAGGCAATCCTTATTCAAAGCAAGAGACTTGGGCAAGGTGTCCTTACTGAGCCAAGCGATGTCCCTGGATGTACAATCTACTGGCTTGAACTCTTACCCACAGGCTGCTCCAGTTATAGGCAGCCGAGGCAGCTGCTGAGGGAGGCAGATTTCTGGGAGTTTAGATTCACTCCAGTTCCAAATATGGTGTGGCTGCAGGGGGGGAAGAGGCTGGGGGTGCTGCCAGGGTCAGGGGTTAGCCACCAGCCAGGGCTCTGAGGAGCAAGAGGAAGCCCCCTGGTGGGGAAGCACCCCCGCTGCTCCCCACCCTGGCACAGTGTGGCTCTGGCGCAGAGCGGCTTGGGGTTGCTACTGGCAGCACCGTGAGCACTGCTGGGGTTTGGGCCACAAATGCAGCAACCCACCAACTCCAAGTCAGCACCCTGCCGCAACCACCAATTCCAACTCTGACATGTCCAGACTTTGGAGACACTGCCACCATGTGCTGGGGGGCTGGCTGGGGCCAGGGTTTCAGGGCTGAGGTGTGAAGACCCCCGCTCTGTCCAGTGGGATGGAGCCTGCTGGTCCCTTTGTTGGGGCATCAGCCCTCCCAGTCTGGGTGGTTTCGTGTAAGGCGGGGTCTTTGTTTCCCAATAACTGGAGCCCAGTGGGCTGAGAGCTGCCACCTGCTAGTGCCCAGGTCCCATTGTGGTTGAGCTGACTAGCTGTGACTACCGGGGAAAAAGCCACTGTAGTCCAGGGGTGCTGAGCTGGGTCTCGCTCCCCTTGTGAACTCCAAGCAGCTGGTGCCAACCTGCCTAGAAAGGGCCATTGGGAAAGGCGACCCCTGCTGGGGGATCACCTACCCACGAGCTGGTCTTGACCACTTGCACAGCCTAGGACAGGGGCTGGGGGGACTTTCCTCCTGGCCTGGCCCAGCTCATCCTGCCTAGGTGTCGGACCATTCCCATCCCGTGGGGTCTCTCATCGGGACCCAATGACCTCTGCAGTCCCAGGCTGGGGTCTGACCCATCAGCTTTCCACCTGGCTGCACAAGGTTTAGGGGTGGGGTGGCAGCAGTGGCAGCCGCAGGGGAGGTGCTGGGGGTCTGCTGTGAGCATCTAATAGGGCTGGAGGGGGTGGCACACTGCAGTTTTGCCTAGGGCGGCAGATTGTTTTGAGCACCCTCTGTTTTCACCTCAACCAAACAGTCTCACCACAGTCTAAAATAGTCTCCCTGCTAACTTGCACTCTCACTCTGACAGTCACCACTTAATAGTAGCAGACATATTGGATACATCCCCTGGGAGATGCATAGGAAATACAGAGCTGGTAGTTTTGTAAGCATCAAGGAGCTATAATTTTTTCTTTTTACAGCTGCAGCTGACAGTGCATTAATCTGACAGGTAAATACCTGGCTATTAGAGAAGTAAATTTAGAAGTGTCAATTTGGGGTATTCACAACATCTCATATTTAATACTCTTTTAAAACAAAATGTTGCCCTGATTTTAGGAAAGGTTATTTTTCTAGGACATATTTTTAATTGAAAGTTACTGATCCTTGAGATTGAGTTTTGATTTCTCAGCTGGTGAATGTTCATTAAGTATTATCCCACAACGTGGTTCTAGAGAACAGAACAGAGGAAGGAAAGAATAAAGTAAGATGTAGCAAGAATCCTTTGCTAAACTATTTGTTCGATCTTGTATTTACCCGTGACACTCTCAATACCTTTGCCCAGCTTAACTGAATTTTGTTATTCAGTAGACAAGGTGGGTGAGGTAATAGGTTTTATTGGACCAATTTCTGTTGGGGAGAGAGACAAGCTTTCAAGCTACACAGAACTTTTCTTCAGTATTGAGAGTGTCACGGGTAAATACAAGATCGAACAAATAGTTTAGCAAAAGTGATTAGCACATATTTTAAAGGGATCTTTCAAGATGAAGTTGCCCATTAACACCCCTGTAGTCATAGTACAAAAAGTGAGGAGGCGGGGGTTAGTGGGTTACAGATTGTTGTAATAAGCCATAAATCCAGGGTCTTTATTAAAAGCGTGATTTTTAGTGTCTAACAAAGTTATGAATTTAAGCTCCCAGCCTCATCTTTTGACAGTGTTGCGCAGCTTTCCTATAAGGATGAGGACTGATAGGTCAGATATAGAGTGATAGCTTTGTGAAAAGTGTTCATCCAGAGGTGATAGGATTTTTTTTTTTTTTTTTTTTATCATTTTCATGTGTGAGTTCATTTGAAAGCATAGTGATTGTCTGGTTTCACCCATATAAATGCTACTGGGGCATTTAGTGCACTGGATGAGGTACACCACACGTTGTGATAGGCATATGTAGGAGCCATGAGTCTTGATAGGTGTGTCATGGAGGGTGTTGATCATTGTAGCAGTGGAGATATGTCTGCAGGCTTTACATCTGTTATTCTGGCAAAATCTGTGCTGCTTTGAGTTGGTGTGCCCTGGTCTGTGGGGAGCTTACTTCTGATGATGAGCTTGGAGAGGTTGGGGGGTTGTTTGAAGGCTGGAAGAGGGGGGTTCATGAAAGATTTCTTTCAGGACAGGGTCCACATAGAAAATGGTTTGTAGTTGTTTGATGATTCTTCATATGGGTCCCAGTGTGGAGTGGTAGATAACAACTGTGGGTGTGCAGTCGGAGGAGGTTTTATTTCTGTATTGAAGAAATTCTCTCAGGGTATTTGGGTGGCCAGTTCCATGATGCAATCTACTTGTCTGGTGAAGTGTCCTTGTTTGACAAAGGCAATTTTGTGAGCGTTAAGGTGTGTATCTTCGCAGCATGTTCTGTGATATCTGAGTGCCTGGCTATAGATAAAAGATGTCTTGGGGTGGTTATTGATCTATGAAGGTAGGTGTGGTGATCCGTGGGTTTCTTATATATAGTTGTCTGAAGGGTGTTGAAGCTGATTGTGGTATCCAGGAAGTTGATGCTAGTGTGGGAGTGTTCCAGAGAGAGTTGAATAGACAGGTAGGGGATGTGGAAGTTGTGATGGAAATCTATGTGGGAGTTTAAGTCATCTGTTCAGAGGATGACAATATCATTGATGTATCTCAGGTATATCACTGGTTTTGTGTTGCACTTATCTGGAATGTTTTCTTCAAGGTGGTCCAGGAGGTTGACATATTGGAGAACCACCCTAATACCCTGGGCTGTTCCCATGGCTTGGACAAAGTGTTTGTTGTTGAATGTAAATTCAGAGTGTTTGTTGTTGAATGTAAATTTGAGTGAGACTGAAATGGATGAGTTTGATGATGTGTTTGAGGGTTGTCCATTGTCTTGTAGATATTTAAGGCAGGTAGGGATGCCGTTATTGTGAGGGATGTTGGTGTGTAGGGAGGCAACATCCCTGGTGGCAAGAATGGTGTTCTGAGGGAGGTTGTTAATGTTGAGGCATTTGTGGAGGAAGTTGGTTGTGTCCTGGAGGAAGCGGGCCCTCTGTGTGGTGAGTGGTTTGAGAATAGTTTCTATGAATCTCGATATTTCTTCAGTAAGAATGCCATAGCCAGATATGATGGATCTGCATGGGTTCCCTTGTGAGTGTATCTTGGGAAGTATGTGGCAGGTCCCTGGGGTGGGTTCGTGAGGGATGAGGTTATAGAGTTATTAGAAAGGCAAGTCATAGACTAATATTCTGTATATGCTGTTTTCTTTCCCTTTCCCCTATTTCCCCCCAGATGACAGACTCTAGAATAAACGTGGGTTCATAAAATTGCAATAGTGAAATCCTTGTATGTCTATATACTTGCCTATCTATTAATACTTTTATTATGTCTGTGTCACATAAGATGACAGCATGTAAAATGTGCCTGTCACTGTGATATCTAGGTGCCATATGCAGACTTTAAACCAATTATCAATCCATCCGCAAAGGACACTCCTATCAAACCCTCTTCGGTTTAAACCACTTTTATTTAATGGCATTTGTTTTGCCTTTACTTACCTTTGGTTTCATGACAAACATTTTTGAGCATTTCCACTACAATTGTTATTGGTGCATGCAAAAAATATGGCTTGTAGCGTGACCTGAAAATGGCAACGCTGGGGTGCATTCTAATCTCCACTGCTATAAAGAGTTCCATAGCTGAGGGCTCTCCATCAAGAAGCCGTGCCCCCAGCTCCCAGGAGTTCCTCCCTGGGCTCTTGCAGCAACAACATCCATATTGAGCCTTGATGTTGCAGTGGGGAGAGGAGAGAGAGGCAATCATTTAGATAGACCCTAGCCCATTAATTGCTTTAAATATTAGGACCAGGACCTTGAAGTGAATGTGCATCTGAATGGAGAGTCAATGGAGAGCACAGAACATAGATGAGATGTGCTTAGTAATCTTTTTTGCCTGGAAAGTGGGCAGCTGTGTGTTGTGTCTGATAAAGCTGTCACATAGTTTATACAGGCAGCCCCAGGTCAAGTGTGCTGCTGTAGTCTAACTTATAGGCAAGGAAATTGTGGATAAGAGTAGCTAGTTCCTCATCTCAAAGGGAAAAATCACAATCTCCTGGTTAGCCAAACATGGAGGATTTGTGACTACTCAAAGCATATTAAACATATGCGTCAGATTTTGCCTTTGGTTACATCTCTGCAACTTCAATGAAGTCAATGCACTGTGAAATCAACACATATGTTTACCCCACAATATGCACTAGAGGCAACTGGTGTGATTCAGGAGAAACACAGAGATACAACTTTTTCTTATTCTGTCAAAGGGACAGAAGTATTCAGCAAACCCATGGGCAGTGGGTATCATAGGCTGGGGGAGGCTGAGCCTCCCCAAACAGCCAGGTGTGGTCCCGGCCACATTCTGCCCCAATCACTCTCCTGCTTCCCACTCTGCAGGCAGCAGTGGGCAGTTCTTCCCCTGTGACATGGCCCCAGCTGGGGCTGGCACTGGGTCCGCACTGTCCGCCCTCCCGGCGCTCTGGGGCCGGGGAGGCTGGGGTCATGCTGCTGGGCCTCCTGGTGCTTTGGGCCGGGGGGCGGGGAGAAGGGGGCCTTGGGCTGCGCTGCCTGGCCTCCTGGCACTCTGGGGCTGGGGCTGCACTGCTAGGCCTCCCGGCACTCCGGGGATGGGGGAAGGAGGCTGAGGGTGCTAGCCTGGACAGGAGCCAGCGGCCACAGTAAGGTGGCTCTGGGCATGAGGGGGGCATGGAAGGGGCAGGGCCTCGGGTGGAAGGAGCGGAGCTGAGGGCTAGCTTCCCCGAGCCAGCGGTTCACCTGCCGCCCCTGAGCAACCCTCTATACTGTACATTAGCCACAGTATATATACTGCCATCTATTGAACATGTTTGTTATTCCAAAAACCAAGCCAAAGCGTTGGATTGCATTTTTGCCTAATTTGTATTCCTTAATATTCCTATTACTGCTTTATCTTCAGCTACTACTGGTTACACTATACCCTAACTTTCCATTGATTTCATTGATTAATGGAGCAGTGACACTATAATGGATAACCAGAAGGAGCAGCATGGAAAGTACTAGGGAAATTTGGAAGCTGTTTATAAAACAGAAAAAAACCCCTCCGTGAGCTTTTTCGTCTTGAATTCCTTCTCACAGTGCACTCCAGTTCTTAAGTCACCATACACTGCTGCCAGAGTGAATCGCAACCTGGAGTCACACATGGATATTTGCATAAAGTGCATTATTTTCTTGGATAACTAAATTGATATGGAGTATAACAGTGTCCTCAAAGAACAAAACCCAGAATTACCTCTCACTGTTAAACTAAAAAAGCTAAAACCTAAGAGGTTCTAGGCATCTGCAGCCTCCACTGGATTCAGATGATTTCAGTAGTAGTTGTGACTGCTCAGCAGGTGTTCTCAACACTTGGCTTAAGAACTTTAACAATCATGTAACCAAATATATATAAAAGGAAAGGGTCTGATCTCACTTATTTCATCAGTATATATCTTAAATACAGTTCTTATCACTCTAGAATTAGGCACACAGCCAGAGAGCTATTAGGACTTAAAGCACTGCATGCATGTAGACAGCAGATTCACACCCCTCAAATATCCCACACAACCATTTCACATAGAAAAATGCAACTTGTTCCGTCAAAACCAAATAGCCTTTTCCTGAGATCAGGGCCGGCTCCAGGGTTTTGGCTGCCCCAAGCAGCCAAAACCAAAAAAAAAAAAAAAAAGCCGCGATCGCAATCTGCTGCGGCAATTCGGCGGGAGGTCCTTCACTCCCAGGCGGAGTGAGGGACCATCCGCCGAATTGCCGCCGAATACCTGGACCTGCCGCCCCTCTCCGGAGCAGCTGCCCCAAGCCCTGCCTGAGATTGTCTCTCACTAATATCATTCTGCTTCACGCATTCTGTCATCACATTCTGTCTTGTTGCTAGGGGCCTGGATATGTCAAGCTTTTTATAAAACTGTTCACCTTCCAAGACTATGTCTGGCGCTCATAAAATCGAATTAATTGGCTCATCCATACTGTAAGTCGGGTAAAATAATGTAACTTTCAGCATCTTGTGAACTAGATGGGCTCAAAGCAAAATCCTAGATCCTTCATGGTTGAGTCATATTTCTAATAACAAGGCTGATCCTGTGGTCCCTACATATACATAACTCAGCACATTGAAATCAGTGTGAATTTTGCACACACAGGCACTGTAGGTTTGGGCTGATGTGTTTTAACAGTAAAAGCAGTAGTGTAACTCCCTCCTCACGTCCTCTCCTGAGCAAATTGCCTATGATGAAAGAAATAATGAAGTGCCTTCTTGGGTTGGGATCTAACATTCCTCAAGTTGACAGCCAGGAAGCATGCTAACTTCTTAAACAAATTTTGTAACATTAAATGGCATTAGGAACAAGCAACCGTTGTTCAAGTTTGGCCAGGGCATACTCATGCCAAGCAAATGGCTTGCAACTCAGACAGTAAAGCAGTAACTAGGTGTACAAGGATTTAAAGTTTAAATAATTAAATTTAAAGTTTAAATCATTAATTTTTTCTGTCACCAATCAAAAATCAATATGGGTTTCCAGTTCAAGTGTTGTCTAGCATCATAGATACAATAATTTTCTGTCTTTAGATTCTACAGCCATTACTCCTAACTCTCTTCCTTTACTCCTCAAGATAGAAATCTTCATAATCACACACCCCTCCTTTTCTTGACAGCATTCCACAATCTCTTTTTCAATCTCCCTCATGCAATATCTCTTTACAGTGGTCAGTGTATATCCGTGCTGCCGTCCGCAAAGAAAAAGGCCTGCCGATCCTGGTGGAGCTACTTCGAATAGACAATGATCGGGTGGTATGTGCAGTTGCTACAGCTTTACGAAACATGGCCTTAGATGTCAGAAATAAGGAGCTAATAGGTATGTTTTTTCTAAACAATCTAAATATTTTCTTTATGTTTTTTTACATTTTATAGCTGGATGAAGAAGGTGAGAACAATGCTCTCCTTGTGTTTTGAACAGAATTTCTTGACCTCTTTCTTTTAACGTGTCATATTCAAGTTTGTGTGTGATAGCTCAGTGCTATAGTGTAAAGAATCTTTTTTTAATTCATCTGACAACACATTACCAAAATATTGTTTAGTGATTCAATTGCACTGTAATTTTTTTTAGGCTGAGAGCAATGGCATTTGTATCACAAACACTTAGGAACTGCCACAGTGAGTGAATAAAATCAAAATAACATTAAATTATCATCATCCCTATGCTAAGTACCATTTGTAGTTGTTATCATTGTAGCGCTTCCATCTTCCAGATGGAGGATCCAGGCAAGGGCAACTACTTCAGATCCCACGATTATTTAGTACACCTTATACAGAGGATTACAAAGCGGAAGCCTCAACATAAGGAATTAGTGGAGAGTTCCAGAAATTCATTGGCCAGAGGTGTACTTTCAAACGTGCCTTAATTCATGAGCGCATGTGCAGCTAAGGAGGGTAACTCGCTTACCTCAATTACAGTATTGTCTTTAATCTCCAGTTGTATGACAGTCATATTTCTTGTTATTTAACTTAAATTCACCCTAACATTGTCAATTTAGATGTTACAAGACATGACATTTTTATCTCGATGTTTTATTTATGCACAACAGAATAGCAGTCGAAATATCCATACTGGAAATAAATTATCATAATTCTCTTACTTCCTGTGTAGATTAAGAGGTATTTTTAATGTATTTTTGCTGATTCATTAATTCTTAATTACACTCCCCCAAATATTGGCGCATATAAGCTGCTTCCCCTTACCTCCCCCCCACTTTTAATCACAGAATCATACGAGCAGATGCTTTGACCTGTGTCCCTTCTATTATTTGTATTACAATACTATGAGGCACTAACCAAGACTGGGGCCTCATCACACTAGGTGCTATTCAGGCATATAGTATGAGAAAGTCTCTGCCCCCAAAGAGCTTACAGTTTAAACAGACAAAGGGTAGGAGGGAAAATAGTGCTGAAGTGACTTGCCCATAGTCACAGCTAGTTTACGGCAGAGTCGGGGATATAACCTAAATCTCCTGACATTCAGCTCATTGCCCGCTCTACTAGACCATGCTGCTGGTGTAGTTTCACCCTTATGTTGTTCTTGAACAAACTGATGTGAAAGTTGGCTTTGGATAATTCATTGGGTCCTCTGCTTGCAGCATGTAAGTTACTATCTACTCTTTCTTGTTTTTTCACTGTTTATTGACTTCCAATAATTTTCTAAAAAAAGAAATTAGAGCTGGAGAAAATGTATTAGTCTGTCTAATCTGAGCATCTAGCAGACCATTTTATAATAGAGAGATCTTTCTCCCATGGACCCACCTCATAATCACTAATATCTCGTTAAAGGCTGGATTATCAAACTACTTTACTCCATGGACCACCACTAAGAGTTTTGCAGAGCACTGTTAATTCACAGACCACATCTTGGCAACCACTGCTGTAGTCCATTAGTGTAGAATTGTTCCCTACAATATCCCGGGCAGTTCTTTATGTTCTTCTCCACAGATGACTGTTATCACAAAAAAACCCATGCCCTTTACACATAATTTTAGGACGGAGTGGTCTCCCTTCTTAACTGCAGTTAACATCATTTCATTTACTAGTCCACTTCTCCTGTTGCCTTTTCTATTCTTTAATTTTTAATTGAAATGTTTGTTTCTGTTCCAAAACTGAAAGTTCCACTTAAAACAATAACATTTCATATGTGTAAATGATGGTGTCTTTAAATGAGAAGTTCCAAATGCAAACGTGTTTATAAAATATGGATAATAAGACACTACTTGCATCAGCTTTGCATTTGAACGGTTTCCAGAATTCTTGGAGCAAAGTCTTGAACAAACAAATAAAACTGTTTTCAGAGTAGCAGTCGTGTTAGTCTGTATCCACAAAAAGAACAGGAGTACTTGTGGCACCTTAGAGACTAACAAATTTATTAGAGCATAAGCTTTTGTGAGCTATGCATCCAAAGAAGTGGGCTGTAGCCCACGAAAGCTTATGCTCTAACAAATTTGTTAGTCTCTAAGGTGCCACAAGTACTCCTGTTCTTTTTGCAAATAGAACTGTGTATACAAAAGAAAAAAAGTTGCTTGAAAATTATTACCTAAGGAAAGAATTTTATAAACCAAACAGGGATGGATGCTTGAAGTTAAAATATTTATGGAAAATCAGAGTGATTCTGAGAAATTGCAATTAGTTCGTTAGTGAGTTGAATCATATTTTTCCTAGAGGCATTAGTAGGAATATTACACTACTCGAGAAATGTAAATTTGCCAATATGACAGGAAAGTTATTAGGATAATGCCTGTAGCACTTTTGGCCGTACTCTATACATCTAGTATTTTACTTAGTTAGGTTAGTTGTTTGTTTGTTTGTTTGTTTGTTTGTTTATTTATTGATTGGGGGTTTTTGTGGTGCTCACAGGGCCGGCTCTAGGCACCAGCATGTGCTTGGGGCAACACTTTCCAAGGGGCGGCACTCCGGACCCTTTTTTTTTTTGCTTGGGGCGCAAAAAGCCGGGAGCCGGCCCTGAGCGGAGGTGAGCTGCGGTGGTGGGGGGTGCAAGGAGGGCCGCAGGAAGTAACCCTGGGGGGAACCGTTCCCTCCCCCCCCAGCTAACCTCCGCCTCCTCCCCCGAGCGCGCTGCCACTCTGCTTCTCCCCCCCTCCCTCCCAGGCAAGCCTGGGAGGGAGGGGTAGGAGGAGAAATGCGCCGCACCCGGGGGAGGAGGCGGGACTGGGGATTTGGGGAAAGGGCGGAGTTGGGACGGGGCTAGGGGAGCGTGGGAAAATTTTTTTGCTTGGGGCAGCAAAAAAATTAGAGCTGGCCCTGGGTGCTCATCACCATACAATCTGAAATCTTAAGCATAAAGCTTAATGAAGTTATCCTTTTAGCACCTTTGCGAAGTACAGAGGTGGAATTAACTCCATTTTACAGATGGGGAATTTAGGGACAGAAAGATAAAGGTCTGTATTTTTAAAAGTGGTCACTGTTTTGCATGCATCAGTTTCTGAACACCAACTATGACACCTTTGGCCTGATTTTCAGCGATACTGAATATCCGCAGTTCCAAATGAAGTCAGCTCATGTTTGGGTACTCAGCAGTTTTGAATATGAGGCCCAATGTATGTTGCGTTGGGGATACAAAATATATGGCCATTTTTGAAAATGTATGGCCCAAGTGTCTTGGTCAAGGTCACATACGATATCTGCAGCATCGCAGGGACCAAAACCTAGATCTTTTGAGTCCTAGTGTAGTGCCTTGACTCTAAGACCATCTTTCCTCTTTCTCATAAATTCTGCTGTTTGGACATGGTCAGTATGATACTTTGCTAGACAACTTCCTAGGAAAGCCAAGTGCTTGAGGAAGCCGTGTTGATGCATTCCTGTGTCGGCAAGAAGTAGTAGCATGTATTTATTCCTCAGTCTCAGTGAGTCAGTACTGACCCAGAATGGTGGTACAGTGTAATACCAAGCTAAAGATGCCCCTTCTCTCTATACTGAAGTGAAACAAAACCCTGGATTGACAGCCTTCAGATTTTGGGGCTGGAGATTCAAAGTCTAGATCTGAAACTTGTGGCTTATGCTCAACTCTGAAAAATATAAAATGTAATATAAACAAGAATTTCATATTTTACATAAAGTGCACAGTACTGTATTGTATGTACCAAGCTGTACCACTGTGGTAATACAAATCCTGCATCTAAGCTAATAAGTCACTTTGAAAAGTCACCTTTACTCTTCTGCAAAACATCCATTTGTCAATTCAAATACTACAGCAACTTTATGCACAAAAGGGTGAATACCATGCATAAAATGGAAGAATGATGATGGTTTTTAAATTTTCAGAGAACGATTGAGCCTTTAAACATTTTATTTAAGATCTGTATCTCTCTAGTATATGCTTGCTATGACTTAATACCAGCATTTTTATATAATCTGGTACTTCTAGTTTTTGCTCTTAGAACAGCAGATAAATACAATATCTCAAGTACCACATTGTGGTTGGTAGCTCTCGATAGATGTTGACGTTTTAGTGGCAAAACTATATGTATTTTTGCCTATCTTTATTTCTATTAGATTAAAAAGACATTCAAAAACTAAAGCCTATCACCACTGAGTAGAGAAGCTGGCTGCTAAGAGATCTAATTTTCCTTCTTGTTTTTGTTAAAATGTAACTGAGCATAAGAACATAGGATTTGCCTTACGAAAATCACAGCAACTATCCATCATCTAGTCTGGAAACCTATTACTTCAGAGGAAGTCAAAAATAAAAATTGCTGTAGATCAGAGGTTCCCAAAGTGGGCGATACCGCCCCCTGGGGGGCGCTGGAACGATCCAGGGGGGCAGTAGTAGCCTCGGGTGCAATTGGGGGGCGTTGAATAAAAATAAGGGGGCGGTGGAAGCATAAAGAAAGAAGAGAATATAAAAAAAATTTGAAAAACCGTTCGTACATGTTTCATCTGTTGTGTAACATAGAGTTAAAGTTGTAGTGATTACTTTATTTTCCAAATAAATTCACAAATTATAACCGATCAGGTGTCAAGTCCGCCAACAGCTCTTAACAAGCAAGTGTTGGCAGGCGAGCGTATCGCGCATTGTCGGGAAGTCCAGCATGCATCGGCAGGAATATGTGCGTGTAATGACTTGTTTACAATACGATACTATAAATAGGCGACATGTATGAAATCTAATTTAGATTGTTTCTGAATTGTGTAAAAAGCAGTTAACAATAGTGCAATAAGTATTTAAAAATTTTTATTCAAATTCGATACCTTCGATCTTTACGGATTATGGATCACATACAAAGCAAATTGTATTATTGTTGTTTCAATAAAACAGCAATTTACACATGAGTATTTTTATACATTTTCTTACATATCTACCATACGTTTCTGTGTCTCTAGTGCTTACTAATAATAAAATCGTAGCAGGCTTGTGTCGGTACAGTACTATTTGAAGTGCACAGTCAATATATTTGTCATATTTTTTATTACAATATTAATGAAAACAGGGGAATGCAATCATAAAAAACTGTTAACTATTAACATTTATTTATATCTATTGAATCATCTGTGTTAATTGGTAAATAAGGCGTGTGTTAATAAGGAACAATTATTTAAATAAGGGCAAACTAAATTAAAACTATTAACTGATTTTTAATTGCATATTGATTGTTTTTAAATTAATTATTTCTTGATAAATTTAGTTTGATATTTGACAATTTAATATCAAATACATATATCTAATGCTGAGCTTAAAACCTCCAGTGATGGGGATTCCACAACCTCCCTTGGAAGTCTATTCCAGAGCTTAACCACCTTTATAGCTGGAAAGTATTTCCTAATATCATGTTCCTAGGCTATGACACACACACACCCTCATAAAATATTTAATTAATCAGGTAAGTGCTGTGATCTAGTGACATGAGTTGTAAAGTGAAACCAGAGAGTTTGGGGTAGGACTAGACTCTAATACCAAGCACTTAGACCATAATAATGGATACAGTACTATTGATGTTAAAGCAAATGAGACATGGAGACACTAAAGCCCATATTCAAAGATGTTGACGTTAACAGAAAGACTCTCATTGACTTCAGTGGGCTTTGTATCTAGTCCTGAAGCAGGATGATCAAACCCACTGTGTGGAGAGGGCCAAATTTTGATTATTATTCCTGACCTGAAGCTATAAAGTTAGGGCCATGTATTGCATTACTCTTGTCCACTGCTCATTTCCCACTTATGTCAATAGGAGATATGTACAAAGACCTAGGGTAATGTATGACCCTTCTGTAACTAAACTTTTAGTCACTGATGTTACTTTTCCATTCAGCATCACTAAGTAGGGGGAAATGATGGTGAGCATTTTTAAGACTTGCTATTTCTGCACTTTTTAAAACACATTTCTGAGTCATGCGCAAAGTATGTGCAGTTGTGTACCTAAATTATTTTCAGTCATCCCTTTAAGTTTCATCATTGGGTTTGAGACTGAGCTTAACATTGGGTTGAGATAAATATGGGCACAACTCTGAAGAGTCGTTTCACAGTGCTACACTGATTCACAGTTGGAAGATTCCCTTTGCAGCCATAAGAAATGGAAATTTCTTTTTTTTTTAATGAAAGTTTACACTGTACAGAATATAAATCTGTCATAGAGGCCAGATAGCTATGGCATCTATCCTGAATTTGGCCCCCCTGTCTTACAACATGGTCACATTTTAATAGCATTCCTTTGTTTCAATATCTGTATCAGCTACAGAGGAAATATCTTATTCACTTACCAGGTTGCAAGAAACAGCAGCTACAAGAAATCCTAGTGTATATTAATACACCAACTGGATGGGTAACTGGATGGGTTGGGGGATTTTTAAGCATTTTACCTCTAGTTCACGGTTTCTGATCTGGTCTAATTCAGTAGTGGCCAGAACTCAAGACCACATAGGAGTTTTTCATTGGATTGTGTGAAAAGAATGGACGGTTTCAGTCTTCTTCCTGTTGGATAGAAATCTGTATCATAAAAACTGCCAGCAGAGTGGGGCATTAATTGATACCTTTGGCTGACAGTCTTAACAGTATCAAAAGAGAGCCAAAGGATTTGACTGGTCAGTAAGAGTGAGCAACACTCTACCCTCTTCTTTCCCCTCTTGGCATATAACAGTAGGCCCCCTCTGTTTCAGGTTTAAGGCACACTGGCAGTGTAGTGTGGGAATGTCTTTGCTGCTAGTCGTCATGATGTACCTGTTCTGTGGGGAAATAAAGCAGTTCCATCTCCAGAGGGCTGTCATTCTGGCACTTTTCACAGTCACTAAAATGTACTTCTAAAAATTAAATAATCAAAATAAAAAACAAATGAGAAACTAGCAGAGTGTGCTGGCTACTAACAACGTATTATCCTTCTATATTTACTATATAAAGGGACCCTTTCAGCATAAAGGATTTGTGCCAAAGAAGTCTAGTGTGGAAGCAAACATTATACTGGGCTTCTCTCCCATTGGTTAAAAGATGATGTTCCCTCCATTCACTATAAATAGACAAGGAAAAATGCCTGATGAAGTGGGCATTCACCCACGAAAGCTTATGCTCCAATACATCTGTTAGTCTTAAAGGTGCCACAGGACTCTCTGTTGCTTTTTACAGATCCAGACTAACACAGCTACCCCTCTGATACTTGATTAAAAGAGCAATTTATGAAAATCCTGGTTCTAAGTGAGTGAGGATGAATTCAGACCCCCCCAAAAATTCATGACACATTAAGTAGAACAAAGATATCTTATCATTTTCTGCCAGACTTTTTCTTTGTTGTTGTTTTAATAAAAGCAACTCCAATCCAACTATCTTTATAATGACAGGCATAATTCTGAAGAAAGCCTTTTTGAAAAATGTTAAAAACTTGTTGTAATGCTGTAATGAAGTTTACTATATTATCCAGGGTTGACCTGGAAGGGAGTTAGGGTTGTTGAAGTTTAATCAAGAAAACATAGAACTAGAACTGAAAATAATTTCTGCCATTCTGTACTTCACCTACAATATAGCTTCCTTATCAAATATAGTTTTGTAGTCTCAGTAGCCAAGATTGGACTTGTTACATGCAGCTTTTGTTCTTTTTAACTTTAAGCTCTTCAGAATCTTTGTGCAAACATCTGCATGGATTTGAAAAGAAACACAATGTGTTTTTATTGAATTAAGTAGCTCAATCTCTGGAATGTTAAATTAATATAAATTCACAGTGCACATGCCAGAAAACATTAGTCATTGTCCTCATCTGTGAGTATTTGTTTGTAGAAGGTTGAGGATAGATTATATACTGCAGCTTACTGTTTAATTTAAATCAATTCTTATCGCATTTCATTTACTATGTTTAATAATTGAGGTGCACAAAATAAATAGCACAGTGCAGAGAGTCCTGGAAAAGACAAGAAGCCTGATATAAAAGACAAAAAAACTGATTTAAAGAGGCATGAAAGAATCATGGATGAAAATAAGTACTTTTCCCTTATTTTCTGTGATGTCATCAATATTGATTATATTGAGAAAGCGAAAGATACTAATTCAACAATATTTAGAGGGTAAACACAAAATTATGCTTTATAGAGATTTATGATACATTTATATCAAAGTCAGAGGTGCCCAGATTCAAATGAAGACATAAGCCAAGAATTGAGAAAAGATCAAATAATTCATACAAGTTGAAACGTTAAATAATTGCCAGGGATATTATTTAAAGGGGAACTGTCAAGTCTAGACCTACAGTATGGCCAAATGTCAGTGGTGAAATTTTGCTGTCAGGAAGCTTCTAGCGCTTAACTCATAAGGTTTCATCAGCTTTTGTTGAGGGCAGCTCAGCTTTTACTTAATTCTCTCCGACCTATCTCAAACACATTTCTGATGTGCGGACCTAGTTGTTGTAGGGAGCTTAAAAATCTGCACTGTAAGTGCATCTCTTATGAGAAAAGTAACACTGTAAAAATATTACCACACGGTTCCATGTTTTATTATCTCAACCATTTCTGTATCCTACAGTATATGCTCAGTTTGCAAGTAAAAAGATTGGAATTTTTGGAACTGCAAGCATGTCACATTCCACTTGGGCCATGAAGGTCAAGCTGGTTTCCTTGCTTCTTATGCCTCATCACCAGTTGTAAAACTTTTCCAGGCCAAATTAGGCCACCTGTTATTCTTGTACTAATCCACTGCAAAAGTTGGAACGTATTCAATAATTCTATTGAAAATACACAAGAAGGAGCAAAAGCCGGCTCATACACTCTTAGTTCTATAGTCTCTGCAGGACAACAGTAGTAAAAAGCGGTAAAAACAATATTGTTATCACTCAAGTCAGCCGAGATGACTGATTACACATACAGATCTGTGGAGTAACAGAGTGCTACTTTCATTGTTTCCTCTTAGAGTAGAGTCATAGTCTAAGAAATATATATAAGCTAACAGTTAAATATGTTTGTTAGATCAAGATGTCTCATTTTATTAACCACAGATTCTGCTTCCCAATCAAAAAATTCCCTGAAACTATAATGATCGTATTCCTGACAGTGATATAACCTTGTCTGAAGCATATGTCTGTTTCTGCTAGAAATACAGGGTCCCTGTGGATCATCTGAAATGACTCTATGACAGATTATCCAGACAATAATCATTTAAAATGCTACACTCAGTACGTCAGATATGTACTATAAATTCTGCATGCATGTAATCAGTGTTATCAGGAGGTTAGATTTTGCAAGAAAGCACTAAAAGTTGCAACATCTTGTGCATGTTGTCCAGAAAATCCTAGTTTGCATGAGACTGCCAAAAAAGCAAACAAGTGATATACCTTTTCACTTCATTGCAGTGTACCTTACAAGCCAGAAAATGCTGCAAGCCACACCTTGTGTTACTTTTGAGAAAAGCAATTTCCATTCTGTACTCCTGCACACATGGTGATAAAGTAGTTAAACTGTAACTATCTATTTCTCTCACCTCAGAAGACTGACATTTTAAACAAATGATGCAAAATTAATTTTCATCCCTATTTCTCAGTTTATTCTTGCTGAGAAATGTTATACATCTGGTCTGAGGAAAATGAGCATAATGGGTATAATTGTCTACAACATACGGAAGTAGAAATACATCTCTCACAAACTGGTAAAGTAACTTAAAAATGGAATTTAAATCCTCCAAGTATTGTTCTAAATCCACATAGTAGTTTTGAAAAGTAAAGTTTGTGTGACATCTATACATTAACAGATAAGTATATAAAAACAGATGTTTTCTGACAATTCGTTATCAACTCTGTATCAGAGAAGGATTTATTCTTACAAAGGTGTGGAATAACTTGGCCTCCTGAAATGGATATCCAGTGAAGCCAAATGCAAATGATAGAAATTGAGCATATGGCATTTTGTGCTTAAAGCACCTTTTTTGGACAAACTACAACTGCTTTTAAATACACCTGTACAGGCTGCATGCTACACAGAGAAGCGGTGAAACGGGGCCTGTTAGGGGAGAACTACCAAATCCATATTAAGGCGGAAAGCAGCTGCTCCAGTTTATTCTCTCCTCTGTTGCCAAGACCCTGCAAAGACCTGCCTCCCTCCATGAGATTGGAGCACTGCATCTCCTAAGAACTTGGAAGGTGGGAGCAGTCAGGGGAAGGATCAGATGCCAGGAGCAACTATTGCACATTACTTGCTCCTCTTGCAAATGGGTAAATTTCCAAAACAACCTGCAGATTACTGCTGATCATTCTAAGAGTTAACCCCATATATGTGGCTTCAAACCTCCACCCTCACCCCATCCTAACTTGGTGGTAGCTGCCTACAGAGGGCCACTTGGCAGCCCAACACTTGAATCAGGCAATCACCTGGGTGCTGGGGGTCAAGGAAATTGTGCAGAGGCACCTTCCACCTCTGGTGGGTTGAGGTAATGCATTTCTTGGGACACCTTCAGGATTCCAATTCAAAATAGCCATTGCCCCAGCACCCTCCACCAGTTCTCAGCTATTTTGGGGTGGAGAGATGTGAAACACCCTTTCATATCTCTCGCTAACGGGAAAATTGGAAGGAAACTAAGTGGGTAGAAACTCACAAATTTCCAAGCCTCTGGAATCCCATATAATAGTAGCATGTGACCCAACATATGAGGCTCTAGAAGAATCTCATGGATCATCAGATACATGTTTTGAATCACAAAAGACCCCACTTTCCAAGCACAATGACGTTTGAACGGGTTAGCTGAATTTGGCAAAGAGCAGAGAGTTTTCACAGAAAAGTGCATCATGAGCACCAATACCCCACTTGATGTTCTTTTTGTAAGAGGGATCTAGTGTCCTGAGTAAATTCCTACTCATTTATTTGGAATGAATAGTGTTTCTCTTCCTGGCCCAGACTGTTACAGAGCATTATGTAAAGTGTTAACAGCTGCCAAATTCCATCAAAGAAGTGGGTTTATTTCCAAGTTGGATCAAATTAATTCTGTTCTGTATACTCCTTACCTACATTACAGGGATCCTGTTAAATTTAGACTTAATGTTAAGAACCTTGAATGAAAGCTGCTATAGAAGTGCAAAAGCATCATCCTTCCAGTGCTGCAAAAAAGTCTCCCCAAACAATTTTTGATAAAACAGCAAATTTCTTCTTTTAGCCTGGCTAAACATGGTGATGTATTTAGGCAGACTGTGACTGGCCTTGCAGTAGGTCACAGTTGTGGAGAGATCCGAGATCATATCAGCCACATTCGTTGTGGGGAGTAGAGACACTGTGTCACTATTATGGAGGGCAGAGGAAAACCTTTTTCAGGAAGTGTTTTGAACTAGGGACTGCTTACTTGCAACAATTAATTCAGACACTTCCTAGGGAGAACATAATTTTCTATCATTTATAATTGTTTTAAGTGTTACAAGCTGTTGTTACCTGCAAAGTCACTAATGCCTCAAGTACCCTTTCACCTGCAAGTGTCAAAACACACTAGTTAAAATTTTACTGAGCTGTCTGTGTTAGGCCAGAGAAAGAATAATAGAATGCTGATGGAGAGTTTACACATTTTCTTCTTACACTTAGTCGTGTACAGCATAGATTTAGATCAGGAGTGCAGGATCTCTCCAAACCTTATTGCTGGACTAACTAGAAAAACGGAAGTTACATTTTAGCTTTATGCTCTTAATTAGGGAAAGTTCTGTTGGATATCAGTCCAAGCAATCTGGCCTGCAAAATCCAGTTGGTGAGACTTTCTTGGTACTCGGACACTATGGTGATGGACAAATAGATTTAGCTAGCATTCTCAACAAGGCAATATTTAAAACTGATCTATATTTAAGGGCTATACCCAAATTGTTTTCCGTGGTTGCAGAAGCTGCTGCCACTTCAGAGATGGTATTTCCACCTCAAATACAGATGTTTAATATCATATGTCAAAGATGTCAGGAGAGGCATTGATCATGTTTAGTACAACCTCTAATATCCTAATGTAATGGGGGAATCTATTAGTCAGCCCCACAGAGGAGGAGGGAGGAATTGAAGGGACTGTATATTCACAAACTAAATTCACCCTGGGTGACAAGCTTCAGTATTGAGTTCAATGAAGAAGGGGAGATGGAACTTTTGGACCATTGATTTCTATCCCACTCAACAACAATTTTGAGAGAGGAATTAGCCCATCTTCAATGGGGCAAGACCCTGACACACAACATTAATGCAATGGTTTTAGGCTTCCACTGTCAAAGAGTGCATAATTTTCCCATCCCCAACCACAGTTCTCAGTAATTGAAATTGGAAGAGCCCCAAATCAAGATGTTTTTAGAGCATCATCCCCACTACTTCCCCCCCATAAAAAGTGCCTCAGAACTTGTTCTTCCTCCAGCTGAAGTGATGTAAAGAGCTGAGTTGTTACCACCAAATGGATTTAGTGACTCCTGTAGTGCACATGCCCTCAGCAGCAGAGAGAAGGACAGAATTAAAATCAGAGTAGAGGTGTTACAAAGGTGTGCATGAGGTCATCCCACTCTGCCCCCCAACCAGCTGCACCATTCCCTGACATGAAGCTTAGTTTTTTTTTTTTCCTGCAAAATTTGCCTTCTGACTATGTCAGTCCAGTGAAATCAGTATGTGACGGGTTGGATCACAGAAACCCCCTTGGCAGCGGCCACCTAATGTGCCAAGTCTACTTTTATTCCTGTTTTCCCTGCCACCTCAGAACTCCAGTACCCTGTCTTGCTGAGCCAGACACTCCCATCTGCTCCAACACAGACCCAGGGTCTGAATCACTGCAAGTTTACCTGAAAATAGCTCACAGAAATTTGCTTGTCTTTAGCACTCAGATGCCCAACTCCCAAATAAATCTGTTTTACCCTGCATAAAGGTTATGCAGGGCAAACTCATAAATTGTTCGCCCTCTATAACAGTGATAGAGAGATATGAACAGTTGTTTGCTCCCCCAGGTATTAATACATACTCTGAGTAAATTACTAAATAAAAAGGTGATTTTATTAAATTCAGAAAGTAGAATTTAAGTGGTTCCAAGTAGTAACAGACAGAACAAAATAAGTGACCAAGCAAAATAAAATAAAATGCGCAAATCTATGTCTAATCAAACTGAATACAGATAATCTCACCCTCAGAGATGCTTCAGTAAGTTTTTTCTCAGGCTGGATACCTTCCAGGCCTGGGCACAATTCTTTCCCCTGGTACAGCTCTTGTTCCAGCTTAGGTGATAGCTAGGGAATTCTTCATGATGGCTCCTCTCTCCGCTTTGTTCTGTTCCACCCCTTTATATATCTTTTGCATAAGGCGGGAACCCTTTGTCCCTCTGGGTTTCCACCCCCCCCCCCACTGGAAAAGCACCAGGTTAAAGATGAATTCCAGTTCAGGTGACATGATCACATGTCACTGCAAGACTTCATTACCCACTTGCCAGCACACACATATACAGGAAGACTCACAGGTAAACACAGCCATCTGCGGATAATGGTCCTTGTTAATGGGAGTCATCAAGATTCCAAACCATTATTAATGGCCCACACTTTACATAATTACAATAGGCCCTCAGAGTTATATTTTATATTTCTAGTTTTAGATATAAGAGTGGTACATTTATACAAATCGGATGATCACACTCAGTAGATTATAAGCTTTGTAATGATACCTTACAAGAGACCTTTTGCATGAAGCATATCCCAGTTACATTATATTCACTTATTATCATGTTTTTATAAAACCATATAGACTGCACAACGTCACACAGTAAACTCAACCTTTTGTATGAAAATCTGAATTGGCTGTCACACTAGAAAAGTTCATTCCTCTGTTTTACTAGCAATTTTTAATATACTACACATTTGTTATTTGTCAGTTTAAAAAGAATCCCTGGATTTTTCATATGGTCAGACTGTTGGAGTATGTAAAGATACAAAATATCAAACTACAGGACTGAAATAATGGTCTGAGATCACTAAGGAAACAATCAGTTTTACCACGAACCATGTTATCTTATCTTCATATAGAGTGTTATAGGTAAGAGAATGATTCTAACACTTAACATCTCTATGGGCTCAATTAAACAAAAATAAAGAAATCTGGCTTTCCTCCTGTGCAAAAACACAGAAGCCTCAGAATCAATGTGAAAGCTTCACACGGTCCCTATTAAACTATAATAATCTGAAGTTACTGATATGGCTTTAGAGTACTCTTACATTATTTATTTATTATTATTATGTATTTGCTTCTAGTAATGGCCGCAAAATGCTAGTTGCTATACAAAAATAAAAGAAATCACAGTCCCTGACCCAAAGATCTTACAATCTTAAATATATTGACTATATAGTATTATTTTAATAATAATTTCTCTAAATTCAGACATGTATCCGTGCAATCTAAGGAAGTATTTGTATGCAGTACTTTTGAAATTCATACTCTCTATGTAGAAATAACATGTACATAGCGTAATCTTAAAGGTCTGTTTGGCACAAGAATGCAATAAATTTTTTACTTATTTACTGAAGACTGACTCTTTCTGTAAAAGAAATAAAGGAAGCTAATCACAGAATAATAAAAATGTAGGGCTGGAAAGGACCTCAAGCAGTCATTTAGTCCATTCCCTCTGTGCTGAAGGGGGGGAATTGCCAAAAAACCGAACATGTCCAGGAAAATGCCGGCCGGGCACTTCCCCTCCCGCGGCTGCTCTGCTCCTCCCCTGACTCTTCGGCTCTGTTTAAGAGCCGAGCTGCCCAAGCGCTATGGGCTTCAGGCAGACCCCT
>NC_048299.1:126569279-126744963 GCF_013100865.1 Trachemys scripta elegans | reverse complement strand
AGAGCCGAGCGCTACGGACTTTGGGCAGCCCCCATACCTCCGGACCCTGCGCCGCCGGAGCCCGGGAGGGGAAGTGCCCGGCCGGGGGCGCAGGGTCCGGAGGCATAGGGGCTGCCCGAAGCCCAAGTGCTACCGGCTTCACGGTTTGCCGGGCAGCCTCCAGACCCTGCGCCCCCGGCTGGGCGCTTCCCCTCCCAGGCTCCAGCTGCGCTGGGGAAGCGCCAGCCAGGGCGCAGGGGCTGGGGGCTGCCTGGTAAACCGTGAAGCCGGTAGCGCTGGGGCAGCCCTTTTCGCGTGGCTGGGAGTGGGAGGGAGGAGGGGGCGGAGTTAGGGTGGGGTTGGGGTGGGGAAGGGCGGAGTTGGGGTGGGGCTGGGGTAGGAAATGGGTGGGGCCAGGGCCCCATGGAGAGTTCTCTTTTTTTCTTTGTTAAATATGGTAACCCTACTTCTGTGTAGGTGCTAGCTGTAGTCACAGAGTAACAAAAGAATGCACAAAGTTTTGCTCTCAACTGCATTCAGGCTTGGTGTATACACAAAGTGCCACAGATTTAACTAAAAGTGTGTTTTTACACTGATTTAGTTAAACCAGTTCAGAATGCTCTGTGGACACAAATCAATTTAAATCAGGTTTATGTCAGTTTACTTTGCGTTGGTAAATTTAAACTGAGATAAGTGTGTGCACACAAGGATTTGCAGCAGCAGCACAATTAAATTGGTTTTTACACCAATTTTAATTGCACCAGTGTAGTTTCTGTGTCTGTAGAGAAGGCCTCAATATGCATTTGTAACAGAGAATAGAATTTGATCCCATATATTATGTTATTTTAGGACAGGTTTCAATGTGCTTTCAGGCCCTGTGACTTCACTGGGGATGTGTGAGAGTTCAGGAGTTCACTCACATGGTTCCTTTTGCAGAATCAAGGCCTCCATGTGGTTGCTATTAAAAATTCAACAATTACCCACCTGTTTCTAGTAGCAGAGCAGGATATAATGCCAGAATCTCAGATACTATGTGGTAACTGTTGGTTTTTTAGTAGCAGTCATTGTACTTGCAATATTTAGAGGAAGAGATGTTCTGGAATGTCTTCTTTTTTAAAAGTCAGCTTTCCTTCACCTTAGGGAGTTGTTTCTTTTTAAACCTGCAGTATTAATTTCAGCTTCCTTTGTTGTAATAGGTGTACCTAATATTAAATTAATCTCAATGAGCATGGATAGAATAATAGCTTATTACTCTGATAAGATGTATCATTCAGTTCTGTAGAGATAACAGAAATACCCATGAAAAAGAAACAATTGAGACTATTCACCAAGAAGATGATTGCTTCACAGTAGGGGTATATAGTAATAAATAATAATAAATATGTATAAAGTGCCTCATGCATGAAGGCATTTTCCTTCACTTTTTCTCTTTTATTGTAGTAGTTCTTTAAATTGGTACTCTGTGTACCATACTTTTCTCTAAATTGCAAAAATGTTCCAGTATTAAATTGATGAGCAGTTTTCCAAATTTAACCTGTATAAATCTACCCAATTTTTGTTTTTTCGATCAGCTCAAGGAATAGATAAATGCAGAAAACCTCATTAATTTTAAAAGTATATGGAATGCCACATCTTTACTCACGGTAAAAGAAAAATTGGTAATTGTGTGATTAATACTGCTCACATGGAACATAATGGAAGTTTTGCCCACAATGATTAAGCAACATTATTAAGGTACAAGGGTTAGGTCTCAAATACAGGTATTAATCCTAGCAACAGTTTCTCTTGGATATACAAGCTAAAACATTAAGAAGAGCTCTACTTTGAACCACTGGGGTTAGCATGAGTAAAGGAAAAGAAAGGGGAAATACAGTTTATTTCTACCACTTAAAGATGTAGGGTAACTGTAGTGGTTTTGAGTAGTTTCTCCTTGTCAGCCTTGTAGGGAGGCCAATCTGCCTCCCTATGCCAGCTAGTTATCAATAGTCAATTGGCAGGGGATTAGCAAGGTATAGTATCAGTTAATGATCTAGGGCCATGTAACCTGAGGACGGGATCAGATAATGAGCAGTCTGTCACCCAAGTTCCCTTGCTTGGGCACACAGCAACCACAGTCTGACTCTAGCCCACTGAGCAGGCAAAGCAGTTAGCAGCCGTCAACCGAGCTTCCTGGCTTGTGCAGACAGTAAACAAACAAAGGCCTTCTGGCCTCAGGTGGGTAGGCTGTCCCTCCAGGGGTGGTGTCAGCAGCAAGAGGTAGGGGGACCTGGCCCACTGTATTCCACCAGGTCCCAGCCCAGAGCCCTAGCAGTAGCAAGTAACCCCGCCACTTGGTCAGCAGAGACCCCTTCGCAACAAGCTGACTCAACTGCTGGTTACACAACCAGACTAATGTCTGGTTTCCCTGAGCCACTTCCTACCCCAGCGTGGTCATAGAACTCCATCATTAACGGCTCCACTGTCCCTCAGGATACTCTGTGCCTGCAGACAGCAATCCCAGTGGCTCCTCTCCATCGTTGGTCTCCCCCACAGATCAGGTGCTGCACAGCGTGGTCCCTGGTCCAGGGTTTGGCAGAAAGGGAGGGGCATCTGCCTCTTTCCTTGGCATCCTCCCAACTGAGCTGGAGGCCCTGCCTGTTATACTTTCTGTCCCTCCCCTCTGCTTCCAGCACAGGGTGGGGAGAGGCTGGCCTGGTTCCACCCTCCAGTGTGATGGGTTGGACCCTCCTTCTGGGATGCCACCTGATATACTGGGGTTTCAGTGAGCCCCTCTTGCTCCACCACCCTAGATTCCCTCTCCTTGTTTTGCCGAATTAGGCTCTCCGGCCTCCTGCAGCACACACACATAAGTGCAGACACAGACTGAAGTCAGCTCTTGTGTGAGAGGATTCACCCAGCACTCATGTGCACACCCCTTTTGGGGAATAAACCCAAAATAATACTCTCCTGCACTGTATAGAAAGATCTGCACAGCACAAACGCATCAAAATTTGTCCTCTTCCTCAATGTGAAGAGAGATATGCATGCCTCCTTGCCCCCCCTCCCCATCCCCCGGTTAGAAATTGCACAAACTGGGTTTAATAATAAACCAAACAAATTTATTAACTATAAAAGGCAGATTTTAAGTAGTTAAAGGGATAGCAAACAGAACAAAGCAGATTACTAAGCAAATAAAACAAAGCACTCAAACTAAGCTTGATTCACTAAAGAATGGCTACAAATGGTGATTTCTCACCCTAAAAGTTGTTTCAGGCAGATTACAGAGATTCTTGAAAGCCAGCTGCATTGGCCTGCAGCTTGAAACTTCAGTTATTTTTACTCACAGGCTAGACAACCTTCCAGCCTGGGCTCAACTCTTCTCCCCTCAGTTCAGTTCTTCTGCTCATGTGTTTCCTACTGTCTCTTTGGGTTAAGAGGCAGAGGAGAACCATGATGATGTCACTCACCTGCCTTATATAGCTTTTGTGTATGGCGGGCACCCTTTGTCTTCTAGTGGAAAAACAGTGGCATTCCAAGGGGTGAGGTCCAGTACCAGGTGACTCAGACCCATGTCTCGGCAGGGTTGTAACAGCCATTACTCGCAGGCTGTCTGGAGTATCCACAGGAAGACTAAGCTCTTTCACAGTCCATTGTCTTTTCTGATGGGCCATCAGCACCATCTGGCTTTTCATTGTTGTACCTGAAGGACTAGTTGGTGGTGTCACCCAAAGTAGCACATTTGAAATACAGATACATGGTCAATATCCCTAACTTCAGATATAGAAATGATACAGGCACACAAATCACATTCAGTAAATCATAACCTTTCCAATGATATCTTACGTGAGGCATCTTGCATAAAGTATATCTCATTTATGCCATATCCATATCATAAGCATATTTCCATAAAGAATATGGAGTGTAACATCACAGTGGAGAGTGGTTCCTGCCAGTCAGCCTGAGAGGTAGGCCTCTCTGCCTCACAACAGTAACATTTTCAAACGTATGTAGGTGACTTAGGAGCTGAATTCCCATTTTCAAAAGTGACTTAGGTACTTATGAGACTACAAAGTGCCTCAGACATTTAGGTGCTTTTCAAATGTTACTTCTAGCTCTTTGTGCATGTTAAATGGGAACAAATTCTTCAACCGTGTTATTTGTTAAACATTTTTAGAAATTAATAGAATTTTCTATTCTCAGTCTCAAACACAGTTTAAAGTCACACTTAGGTATACTGAGGATGGACACGTTATAAGAGCAAAGATAGTACAAGTAGACACCTGGATATGTCTAGAAGTTAAGGGGGGACCATTGAAATTCAGAGGCATCTGATGCTGTCAAGTGAAGTCAGAAGTTTAAGATACTCAGCACTTTATAGGAGATGCCTGGCATCTTGCAGTTTTTAAAGTGTTTTTGGATAAAGTTACTTTATAAGAGCCAGATTCTACGCCTATTAAAGTTGATGGGAGTTTTGTGTTTGATTTCAGTGGGAGCGGAAATTGCCATTGTCAAGTTGACATTGTCATTTTATTGGTAATAAAGAGAGAAATACTTATGCCAGATTGATAGCATGCTGGAGGAGATGAAATGAGGTGTTTCTGCAATGCCCATTCAGAGTCTTTCTGTCCTGAAATGTGTTTGTGCCACAATGGGGCCTCCTTCAATGAAGCATATTATCACCAGGTTTACACTACAGACCTAAGTCGGTATAACTATGTTGCTCAGGGATGTGAAAAATCCACTGTGTAGACAGCACTATGTTAACAGGACTTCAAGGCTGTGTTGCTGCTTCTGCACCAGGCACACTTCTTAGGGTTTTTTTACATCGTTATAACTCAACTAGGGCAAAACCTAGCGTAGATGCACTGTAATAGTGTAAACCATTACTTGCAACACTGCAAAAACCCCTAGTCCCGATAATGACTTAACATGTTGTTGCATAATTTCTCTGGTACAAAAGTAGAGCAACAAAACAGAAGCTACACTTTTCGGCCAAGCACAACTCTTTTAAGTTACGAAGGTTCAAAAGTCACAGTCACAGCATAATGAGATCAAATAGGTTTGCAAGTCAATGTGTGTAACTCCTCCATAGGTATTAAATCTTCAGAAGTTAAAGGTGTTATCGTCTATTATACAGTATTATACTGCAATGTCTAAATCAGGCACCAGAAAAAAGGGCATCTCTTGCTCTCTCTTGCGAGCCACTAACAATCCAAGATACAAAGTACATCTTCAGCAAAGCCTTTGAGATGAGCATTCTAGGGATGGAATTTAGTGCATTATCCAGTGTAGCTAAATCCATTCTTCTGCTTTGGGATTGAATATGTATTTGCCTTATAGCGAAGAGCTCAGACTCTTCCTAGGGAGATTGAAATTCCTCTCATTCACTTGTAACCCTATTTAAGCATCTTTCATTCTCTGGGACTACTCCGATAAGCTATCCTCAGCTTACAGAAACTTCAAAGCCAAGAAAAAAAATATTAAAAAAAGAAAAAGAAAAGAACAGTGCCTTAGTTCAAACTTCAGTGGAGACAAAATTGATTAGGAACTGGAGATTAACTTGATTGTAGCCCTTTCCACATTCTTAGAGCAAATCAAGTATTGCCTCTTTCTTCTAAAATTTATTTTACAACTCAAGGCATCAGTAACTATTAACCAGGTTATATCAATAAGATAAGCATTCTAGAAAGAGGGATTTGCTCTTTTACTTGTTAGTAAAGAAAGAACAGTCATTCACAAAGTATAAATGTATGAGAAACAAGACAAAATAAACCATGAAAAAGGCAAATAAATACTTTGTTTAAATCAAGAGAGCCATAAAAGACATCTGTAATTTGAGAAATTCAAAAGGTTAATTTGCTCATCCAGGTTTCCTTAATTCCTCCCAAGTTTTTTTCCTGGCTCATCTTCAGCGTGTGGCCTTGAGCAAGCCACTTCACCTCTTGGGCCTCAGTTTCCTCAGCTGTAAAATGTGGATAATCATACTCACCTACAGTGTTGTAAGGTTTAATTAACTGTTGTATGGAAAGTACTTTGAGATCATCAGCTGAAAGGTGCTATAGAATGCAAGGCATTAGTAGTAGTACTTATTAAAAGGGTAAAAGCTTGGATAGGATGATCATTCTTGCTATACCAGTTGTAATGTTGGATACGTTTGATCTATTCCTGTCTGTTTTTAAATGGGGCAATTTTGTTGACATTCTATAAGTAAGCTAGAAATATATATAAACATTTGAATAATATTCTAGTTTTAATCTAAGTGAGATAGGATAGCAAACAACATTACCAGGTGTGGAAATGGATAAAAAAAGAGCTAATCTATTCATAATGTCAGGCAAGATTGTTGGGTTATGATGCAAAGAAACAAAAATACAGAGGCAAATTGATGTAGACATAAGAAACACTCAATACAAATAATGAAAGAATAAAATCTTTAGTAAAAATACTGGAGTAACAAAATAAATGGTTTGTCTACATCAGGGGTCAGCAACCTTTCAGAGGTGGTGTGCCAAGTCTTCATTTATTCACTGTAATTTAAGGTTTCGTGTGCCAGTAATACATTTTAACCTTTTTAGAAGGTCTCTCTCTATAAGTCTATATTATATAACTAAACTATTGTTGTATGTAACGTAAATAAGGTTTTTAAAATGTTTAAGACGCTTCATTTAAAATTAAATTAAAATGCAGATCTTATCAGTTTAGTGTGATCCTTGCCTTTGCTTTTCCTTTCTGAGTTTTCCAATGTCTGGCATGTATTTGGATACTTTAAGCTTCATGGAGGCTTCTGAGTGATCAGTTGTTAACCGGCTCCTAGAGGGACAGAGGACAGATTTCATGTGTGAAAATACCTGTTCACACAGGTATGTGGATCCAAATGCTGAAAGCATTGCAAACACAATTTTCTTCAAACACTTAAATTTCACTTGCAGGGACATCCAGCAGGTCAGAATAGAGGCCCCATTATCTCTCTCAGTAGCTTCAACTGCACTCCGCAGATCTCCAAATTTTGATGCCCACAATTCTGAGCTTTTTAACTGAATGAGCTGCATTTCGAAATCTTCAACACCCATCCACTGAAATACAGACAACTCCAAGTCGCTTTCATTGCAGTTTTCAGGTTTAATTAGAAAATAAAGCATTGGGCCAAATCACTGGAAATCTTGAAATCTGTCAGAAAATTCTGATTCCAGTTCTTGCACGTACATTCCAATCTCATCGACACTGACAGTGCAACGTGTCGATAGCTCTTTTATGTGTTGGAAGTAGTGGAAAGTCGAAGTTCGAATATCCCGAGAAAAAACTTTTACAAAAAATGCCTTCCAGACTTCATAAAGATCCAGAACCATTTGCTGTGCACCCTGGAGACAGAGGTTGAGTTCGTTTAAGTGAGCAGTGATGTCAGTTAGAAACATGAGCTTATACAGCCATTTGTCATCATCCAGTTCGGGTAGTTTTGTCCTTTTTCTGACAAAAAGTCCTTGATTGCATCAAAACAGTTTACAAAGCGCATCAAAACCCTGCCACGACTTAGCCACCAAATGTTGCTGTGAAGTGGAATGTTGTTATAAGCACTGTCCATCTCTTCTAGCAGTGCTTGAAACTGACTGTGAGTCAAAGCAGGTCGAGCAACAAGGAAATTCACAATTCGCACCACTGTGTTCATTTCGTTATTAAGCTCTGAATTAGAAATTTTAGCACACAGGTTTTCTTGATGGATAATACAGTGAAATTTGATTGTCGGGCGGCCAATTTGATCTTGAAGTAACTTTACAAATCCCTTCTGTTTTCCAACCATGGCAGGAGCACCATCTGTTGTCACACAGAATATTTTTCTGATGTCGACTCCTCGTTCTTCAAAATGGTTTACAAAACTTTCTACTATATCTTCGCCCTTTGTTGTGCCATGCAGGGGTTTTAGGCAACAAAATTCCTCTTCGATTTCATTGGAAGCACAATATCTTGCAACAGCTGCCAAACTTGGAATGTTGTTTATATCCGCGCTATCAACTGCAACGCTAAACACTGCTGTGTCTTTTAATGCAGTTGTCTGCTTTTCGTTAATGTTTTCTGCATTTTCCTTATGCGTCTCTCAACAGTTCTGGCAGAGACAGGCTGTTCTTTTATTCTAGATATGATCATATCTTTATTTGGCAAATCATTGAACAAAATCTCTGAACTGCTGAGAAAAACTTCTTTTATATATTCCCCATCTGAAAACGACTTTCCGTTTTTTTGCAATGCACTGTGCAATCTTGTAACTTCCTTTTGTAACTTGATTTTTACTTAAACTTAAGCATTTAAAAACACTGCTTTGTTTCTCATATCCTGCTATTGCCTTTTTGATCGATTCAGTCTGGTCTAGTTTGTCAAGAAAGGTTTTCTCGTGCTTCATTTGAAAATGTCGTTGAACACTTGATGTGCGATAAACAATACTTTCACAACAGAAAGCACAAACAGCACAGTCTTTCTTTTGAATAAATCCAAATGTGTCCATCCAAGAAGGCTGAAATGAATGGACATCTAATTTTGCTTTCTTAGGAGCTGGCATTTTGTCAAATGTACCACTCAACTCACAGTGGGGGGGAAAATGGCGACAGAGGGCACGCACAATGTCAAACACAGTGCGCTGTTCCACGTGGCCTGATATAAGCAGCAAATCAGGACTTAAAAATATCCCAGTGTTGCTGGAACAATTTTTAAGGTAGGAGTGCTGAGCTGCACCCCCACTTGCCCATGTCTGCACCCCTCACTGCCCCAGGCTGGGGCCAGTGGGCCACAGCAGTGGGAGGCTGCAAAGTGCCAGGCCAAGGTCATGAGCAGAGCCCCGGGTCGGCGGACGGTATCCCAGGCCAGCAGCGGGCTGAGCGGGGCCAGTGGCCGGAACCCCAGACCGGCAGCAGAGTGCCACTGAAAATCAGCTCGCATGCTGCCTTTGGCACATGTGCCATAGGTTGCTGATCCCTGGTCTACATGAACAATTAGTTCTCTGTAAGCTGGAGTGTGAATCTACCCTGCCCTAGCCTGCTGCAGACTAACTGTCCACATAGACCCTGCTGACTTGCATTAACAGTTTGTTAATGTGGTTTGATCTAGTGGTTGAGTTATAACCATTCATCAGCTGCTTCACTATCTGAGATCTTAACTCGTATCTTACTCCGGGCATATAGTTGGAGAGTTGAATATCCCACCCTCTGTCCTTCTCTGGTTTATGCAGTCAGTCATCTAGTTTAGCCTGCTGTTCACTCATTGGGAAGGAAGGACAGCTGAGATAGCTCTTTAAACTAGGTACTCAGACCTTTGGTCCACTCCAGTCATTAGAGGAGCCTAAAACTTTTCTTCTGCACTCAGCAAAAGATGCGCCCAGATTCCTTTCACTGGTTTCCCATTCTTCTGCTGCATCCTCAATTTCATTGATAATAACATCTGATCAGCATAACATTTCATGGCACCGGCTCACCTAACTTCATAATATTATATAATTTATCCTGGTCTCTGTCCCGGTCAGCCACCCCCCACAATTCCCAGGGGCAAAAGCCTCATTGTGTTTGGCTACCCCACCCTACTGCCTCAGAAGCCTGTGAAGGAGTGGACAGGAGTGCTGAGGACAAGTGAATTAGTGGGAGGGGAAAGCAAGATGGGTGAAAAGAGCATGAATGATTAATGCTGGGGTGTTGATATCAGGGGCAAGGAAGGGGAAGGAGGAGAGTGATAGAACTGGGTCTGGTGACTGTTACATTATTAACTCTACAGAACCTGCCTCCGTGTTCACCTTTCCTCCTCCTCATTACCCTCAGTCCCTTCTCACAGATCTTGCTGGTTTGTATGGTTCAATTCCTCCTGTGTGTTGTCCACAGCTGCGGCTCTTAAATGGTCTTCCAACTGAGGAGTGGTTATAGAGTTCCTGGTCCTCCACAGTTACCGAAGAGGAATGGGATATGTTGCCACAGCTACCACTCAAACAGCTTTCCATGCCTATCCCCTACTGCTCTGATGCCCCTCCCACCAACCCCCATATCTGGCTCCATTTCCCCTCTTCTTTCTCCAACTCTGACCCATGCTTCCTCCTTCTTTGGTTCCTCTACTCACCTGCCTTTTCACTTCCTTCCTGCTGCTTCTCCTTCCCTGCACACATCTGAGACTTAATGGTGCCAATTCTCAGGATTTTATTACAAGTCTCGAAGTAGTTGGTGTTTTTCTGTAAGCCTTAGCTACTGAAAGCAGGAGACTGCATGAGAATCTTGGCTTCCATTTAATAAAAAGTACTATTCTATCCCTCATGGTTGCAGAGAAAAGCATGCAAATGTGAAGCAAGGACCCCTAAAGGCTCAGAAACCAGAAGGAAAATGAAAACTCCCCAGCATTTTTTTAAATATTGTGAATATTCCACATGGCTCCCGGAAGCAGCAGCATGGCCCCCCTTTGACGCTTCAGCTGGGGAGCAAGGTCAGGGGCAGCTCCATGGGGTTTCCGGAAGCAGTGACATGGCCCTTCTCTGGCTCCTATCCGTAGGGGCAGCCTGTGGGCTCTGCTCTGCATGCTATCCCCACCCCAAGAGCCGCCCCTGCAACTCCCATTGGCCAGGAACTGTGGCCAATGGGAGCTGCAGTGGAGGTGCCTGCAGACAGGGCAGTGTGCAGAGCCGCCTGGCCGCGCCTCCACATAGGAGCCGGAGAAGGGGCATGCCACTGCTTCTGGGAACCGCTTGAGGTAAGTGCCGCCCAGAGCCTGCACCCCTGAGCTCCCCCGTGCCCCAGCCTCCTGCCTCAGCACTGATCCCCTTCCCGCCCTGCAAACCCCTCAGTCCCAACCCGGAGCAGCTTTCCACACCCGGAACTCCTCATTTCTGGCCCAACCCTGGAGCCCGCACCTGTAACCAGAGCCCTCACCCCCTCCCACATCCCAACCCCAATTTTGTGAGCATTCATAGCCTGCCATACAATTTCTATTCCCAGATGTGGCCCTCGGGCCAAAAAGTTTGTCCACCCCTGGGTTAAGTGCACAACACCAGTGTGAGGTGGATTGTATTATATCCATTTTACAATCAGGTAAGGAATGTCTAGAGCAGATAGGTGACTTATTCAAGATCATACAGCAAATCAATGGCAGAGTCAAAAGCAAAGTACAGGAATCCCAATTCCCAGTCTCATGCCTTACTAGACAACACTGCATCCCTTGTTTTCCTTTAAAAACTAATCCAGTCTGGTGGGTTAATTGGTAACCCTCATTTTTTAATTCAGGTGAACTGATTAATTGCATACCACTCCTCCCCGCCCCTGTAATATTAATTACAAATTACTACTATACAAGTGACACCAAAACTAGTTTGATACTTTTTATAAAATTGTGTAGTGTTCCCAACCACAGATTGTAGCAGCACTGAATCACTAAGGGAGAAACCCTTGCACCCTAAAGAGGTTAGGGACAAGATTTCCTCTTAGGCAAGAAGAGCTGGCTGATTCTACAGCAGAGCATTTTGATTTGGGCACACACCTGTCTAAGAATTGATAACAAAAGCAATAACGAAAATGTACATGACAATTTAATCATGGTTTGGTAAAAGTACTGATTCTTTAAAAAGTTTGCCTGAGCACAGCAAGTGACTTTACATAAAAGAAGAAATGGTTAATTGTTTGACAGTTGTTGTTTATATGGAACTTGGTTTTTATTTGTAGACAGCTTTGATTTTCAGTGAACTTCTTTACTTAGAGGCTTATGTTAGTGAATGGTATTTCTGTGTATATAATGTCAATAGTCTTCTGATATCAGTTAATACAACAACAAATTTGGTGAATCAGACAACGGAAAGGTGCCTTTTCTAGCTTGCCCATTTCTGTCATCTTCCAGCTGTGTGACTCATATGAACTTTGCAGTTTATTATTAGATGACAGCACCACTGAGATATCAAGAGGGGTAGCATAACCACATATATTAGTCCTTTGGCAAAAAACTATACTACTTTATTATATTAGACTTTGGAAAATTGAAAGATATGTGGTATTACAAACACTGAAAAGAGACAGGAAAGTTCTGGGATAGAAAATAAAATAATAAATTACATTTATGTAACAGTTTATGTATTCAAAGTGCTATACAAACAGTAACTATTTGATTCTTATATTATCCCTGTGAAATACAGGTAAGTTGTAATGATTGTTCCCATTTTACAAATGGAGAAACTGAGGTGCAGAGGTGATTTGGTCAAGGACACCCAGCGAATTGTTCGCTAGGAATTCCTGGCCACCTATCAGGATGCTATCATCCCTTAACCGGAGTTGATGCAAACATTCCATGTTTATTTTACTGTAGTTCATTGTCATGCTTCAACATACATAGAGTGAGAATCTGCCAATAGGTAACAAAGTAAGAGCTCCTAAAACCAAATAGGGGAACCCTACTGTCATTCAGATTTTATGATCTGTGGTCTTAAGCGCATTACGTGTTGGTTCCATCTGGACGGCTCTCCAGGGGTTCAGATTTGCAAGCTGCACCGCTGTGTGTGTGACATATGATCACACCATGATAGTAAATCACTGGAGCCACTCTGGTAGTATGTTTGCTCCTGAGCCCACCTCAACAGGCATGGTTGTTTCCCAATTTACAAAAGTGATCTAAAAATAGCGTGAAGTTTGGACTCCCATGGTAAAGAAAATAAACTTAGGCGTAGGCCTAAATGACAGCTAATAGCTTTGGTTAATTTTAATTCCTAAATTAGCAGATGCTTTTAAGGAGAAATGTAGGTTTTTAAAGACGCCTACAACTATTTAGTGGGAAATAAGTTGCATCAACAAATTTGAGATCCAAAAATAAACAGATCTGTTCTGTGCTTGTTTATATGTTAATCCTTACATGCAAACACTTAATTTTTCACCAGAAAAGATGGTTCTTCAGATATTCATATTACTAAGAGGCCAACTCAGCAGTCTTTGTGCAAGCAAAACTCCTACTGAAATCAAGATACCTGATCCTGAAATCAATAGGAATTTTGCCTGTGTAAGAAGGAGGATTGAGCTCTTAAAATTACATCTTGATGTTAATAAGCACACACACAAAAATATATTTAAATCTATATTTATATAACAGTAATAGCCCTTTTTGACAGTACGGAGGTAGGTGAAATAGGGAATACTTGTGATATATACTATGTATTATATTTTATTCAGTCCACACATATTTATATGTAACTTTATGCTATGTTATTTTTTATTAGATGTAATTGTAGAATTTACTTTGAAATTGATTAAAATATAAATTCAGTGCATTCACTAATATAGTGTCTAATTCTTCCAAAAGTCATAAGGAGAGCAGAATTTGGCTCATCATCTCTCAGAGAGAAAAAAAATAATCTCAGGACAAAGAGGAATAAACATAAATGACATGTTTACACTAATTTGTTTTCAGAAGATGATTTCATAGCTCAAAAGTAGGACTGATTCCAAGAGCTTTTTGGGGATGTTTACTTTTAATATTTGAAATAAATATGTATGCAGGATATTTTGCTTCAAACATTTTAAAAAATAAGTGTGTAGATTCCAATAAGTCTGGTGACAATGAGAAACATTCAGCTTAGCACCGACTATAATTAATAGTTGTATGATTTGTATTAATAATAATTGAAAAAGGAACTGCTCAATATAGTTTGTCCAATATTGAATCACAGAAATGTAGGGCTCAAGAGGTCATCCTGTCCATCCCCTCGCACCAGCACAGGACTAAGTATACCTACACCATTGCCAACTGCTGTTTAATATATTCTTTAAAACCTCCAAGGGTGGGGATTTCACAACCTCCCTAAGTAACCTATTCCAGTACTTAACTATGCATATAGTTAGAAAGTTTTTCCTAATATCCAACCTAAATCTCCATTGCTGTAAACTAAGCCTATTCTGGTCCTACCCTCAGTGGACACGGAGAGCAGTTGAGAGCATCATCCTCTTTATGACACCCTTTTACATATTTGAAGACTGTTACCATTTCCCCACTGCCTTCTTTTCTATAAACTAAACATGCCTACTTCTTTCAATCTTTCCTCATAGATCATGTTTACTATCATTTCTGTTTCTCTCCTCTGGACTCTCCCCAGTTTGTTCACATCTTTCTTGAAGCTCGCAAGTGCCAAGTAGAGCAGAAGGATTACTCCCCATTTTGCAACATGACTATACATTAATTTTGTCTTTATGAGATGGACATTAGACAATACATTAATTTCAAAGGCTGCATAATGTTGCTATGCACTGTCAAACAATCACTACATTTCAAACCAAAATTGGCAATGCTTCGGTGATGAGTAAAGCAATACACAGTATTTTTCCAACTCCACATTCCACTCCCAATCTTTGCATGAATATGAAATTTTTGAGTGGAGCAGGGATAGAATATGACCTTTAAGGCATGATCCTGCAGTCTTTCCTCAGGCAAAACCTCCATTGAAATCAGTGTGTGGAGTAAAGACTTCAGGATGATGTGCCTGATTCACCTCTCCCTGGCACCAGTTTTCTCAAGTTTGAGATCATTTGTGTTACATTGGTGAAAAATGGTGTAGCAGGGTGAAGAGTCAGGAACAATGTCTATAGGACCCTGTCCTGTGAGAGGTTTAGTGTTTTCTGCAAGATGCACAGTGACCTCAGCTCCCTTTGATTTCAAAGGGAGATGAGGGGTTTCAACATTTAGCAAGATCAGATGCAGCGAGTACGCCAAAGGCGCGGGACCGGCGGACCTCCCACAGGCATGCCACTGAATCCGCGTTACCAGCGGACCGCCCGCAGGACTGCCGCCGAAGGCTGCCTCACTGCCGTGCGTGGGGTGGCAAAATACATAGAGCCGCCCCTGTTTCTAGGGAAGGATTGATATTTTGGATTTGTGTTAAACTAACTGTTGCAACAGAAACATCTCAGCTAAAGGAGCAGAATCTTTAACTACCCCATGCAAAGGAGACTAATGCTTGCAGAGACAGTAATTAATGAACAGCCTTTGGGCCTGCTTCTGCTCCATTTGACTCAATGAGATCAGGATCAGACCTAAAGTTTGTTGGATGTTTTAAATATCTGACATTCTACTTAGTATTCTTCTTTGACAAGATTATATGTTCTTGGTTTCCATATACAAATTACTTCGTGGCATTTTGTTCTGAGTTTTTAATTTTGATTTTTGCTACTGGAAGCACTAAATAGTCATGAGGCAGCTTGTTCCCCCGCTCCCTGTGTGGAAGACTCCCTCTCCCTCATGGATCTCCTTCCCCTCAACAGCAGCATGCCTCCTTCTCCAGGAACCAGCAGAGAGCACTCCACAGGTTTAGGATCCTTGTCCTGGGAAGAGCCAGAAACTGAGCACACAGGGTACAGGCAACCCCCTTGTTAATAAGAGTCCCCCATTTAACTCCACAGAGCTTACATGAAAAAGATAATACAGCCTTGGACTGTCTTATCTATTCTACCTACCCCCTCCAGAGCAATTGTCCCACTCTAAAAGAGGTCCTAAGAGCAGCTGCAGTCAGGGGTTGTCCTTGGCAGCACAATGCCATTGGTATCATACTTCCACCAGCATGGATAGATCTGGATTCTGGGAGACACCTCCAATTGTGTAATGGTCCTTGTGGCTTATTCGCTGAGGGCCAAACCCTGAGTTCCCACCTCCAATGGAAACGCCACAAAGCAATCCTCATGGAGCTTTTCTTCTTTCTTAGTCCGCTGCTGCAAGTTTTACAGCAGAAGGCAACAATCCAGCTCCATGAACCATAGTTCACGGTGTTAGTAATATAGTATGCAGTATGACAGAGCCCACATGCATATTTGGTAGATCTAATATTCTGAATAAAGAAAAGAAATTACCTTAAGCACAGGGTCTTCTTAATTTAGGGACAAAACAATAGGACACACTAATTTTGAAAGGTTTTTTAAAGGATATTGTAAAAATGGCATGTTTTATGGGCTTTATGATTATTTCAGTGACTCAGGGTTATTCTAGCAAATAATCAGGGTGCTACTTTTAATTACCAAGAAGCAAACATATATGGTTAACATGAGTGAGTAAATTCATATCCGTGTATTAGGCATTTACATCTTTGAAGGTGACACTGCTAAAGAACTGCTCTCATGGAGGAAACGTTTTTTTCTACAAATTTAATTTATCACTTGCAATGGAGCAGTGTGTCAGGAAAATCACTTACCTGGGGGTATGTCATCCTGCAAATCTCCTGTGGTTAGGAGGTCTGTGTTGTACCAGGCCTCCTGCCTGCTCCATTTCATTGTAAGCATTTATTTTCTCTGCTGTATTTTTCTATTTTCGGTTATTTAACCTCTTGATAAAAAATAGTTTTTTAGCTCTTTAGTTCTGAGCCCCCATGTTACTCATTGCACATATGCACAGAGCGGAGTTTACACTCAGCCATTTGGGTTTGGGGAAAACAACTGGGGTGGGGGTGAGCTGTTGACTCCGGATTATGTTTGCTATCTGACTCCACAGAAGTCCATCTTTGGGGACTTTGATTATTTTGATTAGACATTTGGGAACAAGCAGGCCGGCTGGTTTCTGCCAGATTCCTTCCCCCAAATCTATGAGGGAAGCTAGGGCTGGTTCCTGCAATTTTTTGCTACTTCTTCCTCCATATTGTGGTACACTTCTGGAGAGAGTAATCCAGGAGAAGCCATAGATTAGAGGAGATAAGAACTTGGGGGCCTAGTCAGCAGGGGACCTACATGTGGATGCCTGCCTCTGGAGATTTCCTAGTTCCATGTTGATCTCAGAGGATCCACAGATTTAGGGGGCGGAATCACTGTTCTCTTCCATGAGGGCAAACCCCATCCCCGCAGAAGTACTCAAAGGGAATTCTGTGAGTACCTACTCATGGAAATTCAATTCCTATAAAGGCTATTCCCATGTAGGAAAGCATCAGACCCTCAGTTTAAAAGAACAATAATTTACTGTAGATTGTGAGGGAATGGGCTTAGGCAGATTCTCAGAGGAAGTGTTTCTCTTGGGGCTATCATAGCGAAGACGTGGCCACTTGCCAGCCTGAAGGTGCAGAGATGGTACTCTGAAAAAGCAGATTGTGTCACAGCTTATAAACAAGTAGGACTTTTTGATCTCTTGGACTCCAGTCCCCTGAGGAGACTGCAGTAGAACCGCCATAAACATGTTCCAATATAAGGTCCTGGGGTCTGTCTCTCATGGGTTCTCCCTCATCATCAGACACCACTGAACTGAGAAACCACTTAGGAGAGCTGAAGCTGCCCTTCATACACCAGGGTGAGGATCCTCTCAGGCCATAGCCCATAAAGGTATTTAAACCTTTTAAATATCCGTAACTTCAATCCACAGTTTTCTGCCCTACCAGTAGGAGCACAGTGTCAATTTCAACACCATAGCATGTCCTCTCAAGATATAGCTACTGATTTGCCTTATAACATAGGTACCTGGAAATTATGAGCCCTCAGCCCCCACAAACTGCAGTGGATAAGGGGTAGGGTTAGTATGTTGAGGTTGGGGTTGTATTCGCTGACAGGGACAGCTGTAGTGATAATTTGTCCTTCTCCTACCACTTTCCATCCAAGAATCTCAAAACCCGTTACAAACATTAACGAATTAAGCCAGACAACAACCCCTGCAGGGTGGGGTACTAATACCCATACTTAGTGGCTCATTAGCTACCACATTGATAGGCATCTTAAAAAGTAGGTGATAGAATAGAGGATATGTACGTACCTCTCAATCTCCCAAGCCATCAATGTGAGAGGCCCCGTTTCTAATAAATGTAAAATGGCACTCTGACCTTCCCATGCCCTTATTTCAGGCATGGGAGTGGAAAGCAGTTGAGCAGAGGGATATGTGTATTTAAGAACCTTTGCTAACTTTTGGTTTCTAAGTTGAAGGAAAAAGGAAAAAAAGAAACATTTGCTTTACCAATATCTGTCAGTTGTCAAATCATGCTTAAAGTTAAGAAAGCACTAAAATGAGTTGACATTTTTTTCTTTTGTATTTTTCTTCTATTCTTTCTTCCCTGTTTTCTCTATTCTTTCCTTCCCCCAAACATTGACTTAATGTTGTTATTTCAGATTTTCACTGGGCCTCATATCCTAACCCAGGGATTCTGCCTATTAAAGTATAAATGATTTTAATTTATATACCACAGTAAAGCAATATAAAACTGGGATATGTACTCTGTGCACTGTTATTTTGCCACCATAGATCAATTAATCATGCTAACTGCTCCATGCAGAATTTCTATTGTGACTAATTAAGAAATGTATGATCGCTATAACATGGCCGTTAAGGGTTTTATCATTCTTAGGAGGATTGGTTTTAGAACACACTATTACTGTAATGGGATTTGCTTTTATCAGCTAACTCATTTTCATCAATTCACAGTGATTTTAAAATCAATTTTTATTAAGGAATTTGATCATGAGACTTGCATTTTGATATTTTTTTATCTTCAGATACAAATTTTTATGTATATTTCTAAACAGCAGAAGAATTGCTTTGTCTCTTATCATTACATTGCACTGGATGGGTGCAGGTGCATTCAAAATAATCAGTCTCTCAGACCACAATATGGGGCCAAATTCAAACCTGGTGCAAGCCAGTGCAACTTCATTGACTTTAGCAGTGTTGTACCTGCTTATACCAGATTCAGAATTTGACACACTCAGTTCATAAACTAGTAGTAGTGTGCTATATAATGTCCAAGCACAAATGAAGAAGAAAAGGATAAATATAAAGTACAAATAAGAAAATACTGACAGCTTCACAGACCATTGATACATCAGATGCAAACTGATGTCTGTTTGGAAAGCAACACAGCTTCACCCACTCTCCTGCCAGAATCTTGCATTTATTGGACTACAGTTCCAAAGCAAAGTGTAGCAGAAAAGCTAGGTCTTTATGGGCCCTATCCAATCTCCACTGGAATCAATATATGTCTAAGCCTATGGAGGTTCTCCCACTAATAAATAACATTTTTATGGCTTCATTATGGTCTACTTTGAAGATAACGATGCAACTTGAAAGAAAGGAAGAAATGTGTTGGCCAGTCTGGAAAGAGCTAAGTAATTGCATGTACATACACACTACTGTATTTACATAAATAAAAAGGTTCTGTTGCAACAGTTAGTTTAACACAAATCCAAAATATCAATCCTTCCCTTAAGTTTTTCAATCCATGTTTGTAAGGAGAATGGAAAATATATATTTAAACTGACAGGGTAAAGGAAAAAGGAGTTCCCATTCCCTCATTATTAGGGAACTATTTTCAAGGAACCCTGTAAAACCACACACAATTAAACCTCAATAAGGTCTAGTTTGAATAAAGTCTAGAGCAGTTGACTCCCTTGGTGTTGGTTCTTCCTTTTTCAAGTGTCGTTCTCTAGCTAACATCATACCAAAGGAATGGCAGGACCTCATCACAGACATCTACCAACTCTGAGATACTAAAAGTAAAATCTACAGCTGGGTGTCTGTCTCTGTGCCTTGGCTCCCATTTCCTGGAACTGCCTTGATATAGTCATTTCACTGTATTGCCTACTCTATAAATGCAAACATCGCAGAGTAATGAAACAGCAAATCTTAATTTTCAGTTTATGTTTTTTATCTCTCTTTTGGTGATAGCTATAAAATGGATATTATTTGCATATCATTTGTTTCATGCTGCTGCATTAAACTGCCTGGGCTTAATCATATGCAAAATATATTTACACATGACTCCACATTTGAGCAATGAGACACAGCAGTGTGTGCATTCATAGCTCATTAATTCATGGTACATATGCATTATGAGGTATCATTGCAAAGGTCTTCAGCTAGGAAAAACTTTTTCACTAGGAGGTGGTGGAGCACTGGAATGGGTTACCTAGGGAGGTGGTGGAATCTCCTTCCTTAGAGGTTTTTAAGGTCAGGCTTGACAAAGCCCTGGCTGGGTTGATTTAATTGGGAATTGGTACTGCTTTGAGCAGGGGATTGGACTAGATGACCTTCTGAGGGCCCTTCCAACCCTGATATTCTATGATTCTATAATTCTACCAACCACTGGCCCAGGAAAGCACCCCCTTTTGTAGCTTATACTGCTGTTAGTTTATATGAAAGGATGATGAAAGCCAGCATCATCAGGGATACGTTCAAATTATGACATGATTTTGTTCAAAATGGCAGAAAAGGCTTCAACTATATTGAATACTCCTATGAAATCAATATATTTCAATGGTTAAGAGGTCCTGATAGCTGTGAAGGAGAACACCTTTGAGTTTGCCTTTCAGCTCCCCATTTCCTCCTAGTGATAGCACTTCTTGTTGAATGGACAAAGTTCACATGCCTACTGAGACCAGCTCTGTTGCCACAAGCTACCAGCACTGGTTATGCTTCCCGCTCTTGCTCTGAGAAAGACTGGAACTCCTCATGGACCAACATTAATCAGACCATAGCAGCTAGGTTATCCTGCTCCTGTAGGAGTTAGCATATTTACCATTCCCCCAACCACTGTGGGGTGGAAAGACCATCTCCATTCCCAGATAGCCTGCCCTGAAAGCTCTTTGGACTGCTACTGTCAGCACTAACCAATAAGTGGCCTAAATGTTGCAATTCTGTTATGGGAGAGGAAAAGACAGTATGAACCCACAGTATAAAGAGAGGGACAAATGCCTGTTGGGATTAAAAATGGATGATGTAGACTCCTAGAATGGATGTCAGATATACAAAGCGAGAGAACACTGCAGTACAAGAGTGATACATTTTAGGAAAACAAATGTTTAAGAAATTTCAAATCTAGGTCTGTAGTCCTTACTTAGGCAAAACTCTCCTTGACTTCAGTACTGGACTATGGACTATCGCAGTACACATGCTAACAGACAGGTGGATGTGGAGGGACTGAACAGACATGAATGAGGTAAGAAGGGGATTTCAGGTCAACTGAGAGATAGGCTGAACATAGATCAAGTAAGTGTGAGGAGAGAGTAGGAGTCAGGTTATAGGGAAGTCCATGCAGACCTCAGGTAAACAGGAGAGTGCAAGGGAACATGAAAACTCATTAGCTGAGAAGCAAGGGAGCGAGAGAGAGTTGGAGGACAGACATCAGTCAGTTAATGGAGATGGCCAAGGGAGTAACATCACAGGGTGGGTGGGGAGAAGGGTGAATGATTGGCTGGAGGCAGGCAGGAAATTTGAATAGGAGGACTTTGGTTGGGAGCAGGAGATCTGTAGAAAGCAGGTGGTGGGGGAGATATACAACAGAGAAAGCAGAAAATGTAGAGGATTATGGATTATAAGGAAGCAATTTGCTCAGAGTCTTTGTTTACATAGATACCAAAATGTGCCCCTTACATGGCAAGTTGGAGTGCAACCATTAAAATACTTTTTGCTCGTCTGTCTTTGACCCCTTCTACGTGGTCCCATCATATCACCTGCTATTAAGCCCTGCCCTCTTTATTAGGGTTGTTCCCTTTGTAGTTCTTAATGCTGCCCCCACGCTACATCTCCGTCCAGTACAATATACCTGTATAACTAGTGTCTTTAATCTTTTTTTAGAAAAATTAAAAGCCTGTAGGTTAGCTACTCTGTTATACCCTCAATTCCCTGACAAACAAATCCCAATTGATATTCCTGGCACAGATATGAACTTTTCACCCACTTTAATCACTCTGAAAGCTTGAGACACATTTTCCTGAAACTAGCAAAGATGTCTGTTTGTACTCCCTATGTGGCTCTACCAACTGTACTACATACGACTGCATTTATTATTGATCAAAAGGTACAAATCAATGAATGGTACATAATGTACAATGGTATCAGTGAAAGCATTGTTCCTTCTCTCCTATGGACCATGCTGAATACCATTCTCGTATCTTGAAACCCTTTCTGATTGCCATCAGAAGTGCTGGAAAAGCATCTTTAAAGGCAAGTGATCCTGCTCATCTAACTTCTGAGGGAAGAAGAGAAACCCAGACCTCTCCCTGGCCCTTTATTGATTCTCATAAATGTCTGACACATTAAAGATGGTGCTTCTGTTTTTTAAGTGCAAAAAGCTTGTGTCTGTCTTTCTGTCTTCCCATTAACTCCCTAGTTCAAAAAGTTTCAAATAAGCTTCAGATAAACATACAACAGGGCTATATTCTGCAGTACTCTTGGCTCAAAGCAACTGCAAAGCCATTTTAATTGACAGGTTCAGCTGGAATGAAGCAGCCAGGGCACATGATTGATTCTGACCCACAAACTTTGGGGCACTCACTCAAACCAAACTGAGTGACTGATCTTTCTGAAGTTCGCCCATCACTCAGTTTGAATGGATTCACTTAAACAATCTCTCTGGGAAATTATTAAACTGTGCTCATTTCTTTGACAGGGACAACTGTAATGCTGTATTTTGCTAATGTTGTATAGAGAAGTGACTTTAATTTGCATGTGCTCTAAGATGCTAGGGATCAAACAAATATTTATGCACAAGATACTTATAGCATATGCCAAGACAATATATTATGTGAATTAGAAATAGTTTTATAGTCAGCTACATTGCTTTTAATGAGAGGCTAGAGACATATTGGTAATGCTTTTACACTTTCTTATAATCTCTTTAATGGGCTCAGTGCAGGTTTGCAATTAACAAAATGAAAATCAGTCAGGATGCTGCCTAGACACAAACCATCTACACTACCCTTTATTATAACTCAGAGATAAATCCATTGTTAAATTGGCATTAAGTTTGAAAGGGCATGTTAATAATTTAACCTTATAATATAATATAGTTATTGACTATTAAAAGCCATTAACCATTAACTATTAAAATTTACTTGTGAATATGTCCCCCTCTTGATTACTGAAGCCTTTTCCAGTCTTCCTTTGAGAAATACAGTCTTGCCCCCATAAGTCCATTCATTAATCTATATGGCATACTACATTTTGCATTCTTCCTTTAAGGTCTGCTCTGCCAAACTGTCTATAAATTCAGTTTACCTTTAGAAACTTTTGCTGCTTTCTTCCATAGTGCCCTCTTTGCATGTGAAGATGTCCTTAAAAAAATTTGCAAAGCCACTACATTATCCTCCCTTAAATCACACGAGACTCACCTCTGCTGTGATGCCTCCAAAATATTAACTAAGCATTTTGTGGACTGAGACTGCTGTTTGCTACTCTAAACATAATTATTTCCCTGTTTCCTTTTCCTTCTTGATCTGTTTGTTGCATCCAACTGTTTTCTCTCATCATATGCTGAGATTGTTATCTCTTTGGGATAGGGTCTGTTTTTACATGTGTCTACAATACCTAGCACAACGAGGGCCTGACTGGCACCACTATAATGATACAAATAATAAATAAAAAATAATATCCAGAAACAGAAATTAAATATAATGAACTACTTACAAAATATTTTCTGTTGTAATTCTGTGACAACTATATTATAATGGAAAAACTGTGAGGGTAAAAATTACAGTTTACTAGACTATCCATTTATTACACTGACATTTGAGATCAAAAGTCACTTCTTTGAATTAAATAGATTGTTTTAGCATATTTCCTAAATTATTATTAAAAATAATAATAAAAGCTCTCCCAACAGTATTCTTCCCAGGCAGGCTGTGAAATATTGCTGTGGAATGATCTTACCGGCAGGATAATGAGAAATACATACTTCTATCCCCAATGTAGGACCAAGAGATAAAAGCAGCCTAGAGGGCAAAATTCACATATTTCTAATACCAGAATATATACTGGCTCCAGGGTAGGATTTTCTTTTAGCATCACAATAATATACCGAAGCAGCTTTGCCACCAATATTATTATCTCCCTGCAGGACAAGGATCCCCATATAGCTTTGAGAGACATCATGCTAAGATATTGCTTCCATCAGGGCAAGATCTACCTCCTGGACAGGATTCTTAGTTTTCTAACGACTTAGCCTTATATCAAGAGTAGAATCAATATCTATTTGAGGACTCTGGTGTTTTCAGTGAGTTAATTTTGCCCTCCTTGTTGCCCCAAAGCAGGAATCCCACCACTGACATTTGATACCAATACCACTGTGGCAGGTTCATTTTTCAGAGATGGGTCTTCCATGCCTCACAAACAAGTAGCTCTGGACCAAATTAAGGTCAGTGGAGTTATAACAGCAGAGAAATTGTCTCTAGGAAGCTGTAGGGCAATATTTCGAGAGGTGGAAACTAATTTGTGATCATTTTCTTCTTATTAAATCTACTGGAGGAATAGATTTTCTATGCTGTATTATTTTACTCTGAAGGCAAGTTCTGTCTCAGGATAACTATAAATTAGTGTCATCTTCAGGGGGGAAAAAATCCTAATTTAGAGAAGGCAGAAGAAGGCTAAAGCATTAGAGAGACGCCATCTTGGAAAGTACTGTAAATCCTAATCTGGAATGTTGCGGGTTTTTGTAACTTTTACTAGAAAATACAGCAAGTTTTATTATTGCAGAGACAGAACTGCATTGTACAAATGCTAGACTGAACCTACCTTAGACATAAAATGAAATCACTTTGGTGATGGGAAATCTTACCTTTGAAGAGTAACTTCATAATTTGTAGTGTCCTAGAAGAAGTTGCTTTCTGTGATTCTACCCCAAAGTTACATCTATTTAATTTCTCCCTCTTCCTTTAATGGATAAACCTTGGCAAATAAAGGAGATTTTTGTTGTTGTCATGCTGACTGTTATATTTAATCAAATTATGTAAATCCTCTTAAAATGTATCAAATCAGTTGTGGGTCTTACAATGTTTAATGTTAGAAAAAAATCAATTTATTTGTAGATCAAAGTGGTTCTGTACAAACCCTGCTGGAATTAACAATGCTATTTATTTTTAGTATCTTTCTCTCACAAATTATCATATCCTCAGTGCCCTGTTCTCCTCTCCTTGCTTAAGCTTGGTGAGACTTCCCCAGAGTTAGATATTGTATCTGCCACAAGCCAAATTCCCCAGTTTTCCTGCTGATAGTGCTAGATAAAACATTGCTGACACCTGAAGTTGGGTGTTTCATGACACATTTCTATCTGCTTTCAGGAGAGACTCACGATATTGAAAAAAAAAAAAGTCAGTGCAAATGTTCCACAATTAAAATTAAAAAGTCAAGACCTGCAAAAGTTAAGGATCAAAATTTGCTGTCATTTATGACAATGTAAACCTGGAGTAACATCATAAGCATCAGTGGCATTATCTGAGATTTGTGCCAGTGTAAATAAAAGCAGAATTAAGTATATATCCAATGATAAAGAGTCTGATTCTCCTCTCACTTACATCACTGTAAATCAGCAGCAGCATAATTGAAGTCATTGGAGGTACACTGATGTAAAACTGGTGTAACTGAAGGAGAATTCAGTCTATAAACCATATTAACATATTCATTAACAAGAAAAACAGAAATAGAAAATGCTATATGTGTGCAATGAAATCCAGTTACTGTGGCAATAAGGAGCTTCATTTTTGCATAATATAATTTACTTCCTTTTTTACTGTTGTGATACAGGAGGGCCAGGGAGCAGTGGGAAATGGTAGAAGGGAAGTATATAAACCCTAGGTTAATTAAGGCGGGGTTCCCTGTAGACTAGGGAGGGTTGCTACAGGTTAATTGGAGCACCTGTAATCAATTAAGGCCCTGTTAGAAACCTAATAAAGCCCCCTGCTTCAGGCAGTCAGGGGGAAGAAGAGAGGACTGGAGCTTGGAGGTGTGCTGTGAGACTTGGAGGAACAGAAAACTGGAGTAAAGGAGACCCTGCCCCAGCAGGGGAGGGACATTCCCTCCCCCAGCGTTTAAGGACTGAAGGTACCCCACCCAAGGGGGAAGAGGATAAGAACCTGCAAGGGTTGAGAGGGGCTGGGACTCAGAGTGAGGAGCAAACCCAGATCCCTCCCCTGCTTCCCTCCTTTACCACCTTCCTGGGCCACTAGTGGGGCCCTCGGTGCCCCAAGAGCAGGGATAAGGGGTGGTATTTTAGCCCCCCCACCAAGAAAAGTGCAGGACCCACCATACTATATTGACCATCTTGTCGCATGTGGTGTCAGGGGTGGGATCTCTGCGCTGTGAACATAATCCAGAGTGGGTCTCAACCACCCTGCCTCAAGATGGAGGATCTGGTCAAAGCACTGGTGCAAGCCACTGCTGCCCAGCAGGAGGCTACCCGGGTCCAGGCAGCTGCCCAACAGGAGGCCATGCGGCTGCAGCAAGAGACCAATCACCTGCTGATGACCCAGGCCACCCACGATCGGGCCATGCTGCAGGAACTAGTGAACCAAGTGAAGGTCCTTACGGAGCTGAGCCACGGATATGATGGGACACGGACCATACGGGCCAGCTACTGTCTGCAGAAAATGACCTGGGAGGATCATGTGGAGGCGTACCTGCTGGCTTTTGAGAGGACAGCTCTGAGGGAGGCCTGGCCCCGAGACCAGTGGTCAGGGATCCTTGCCCCATTTTTGTGTGGGGAGGCCCAGAAGGCCTATTATGATATGACCACAGAGGAGGCAGCAGATTACCCCAGACTGAAGGCGGAGATCCTAGCCAGGGCAGGGGTAACAACGGCCTTGAGAGCTCGGAGGTTCCATGAATGGCAGTACTGTGAAGACAAGACACCGCGGTCACAACTATTTGACCTAATCCATCTAGCCCGGAAGTGGTTACGTCCGGAGGCTCTCAGCTCAGAGAAAATGATGGAGCTCCTGGTACTGGACCACTATACGAGGGGACTACCCTCGGGCCTCCGAGCCTGGGTAGGCCAGAATGAACCCTCCACCTAGGACGAACTAGTCACCCTTGTAGAGAGACAACTGGCAGCCCGTGAACTGTTCGAAACCCCGGGAGGTGAAACACGGTGTTTTAGGAAACCAGTCCCAACCCCGAGGCCCCGGATCATCGAGAACTCCAGGAAAGCCATAGCTGGAAGAACAGGCACCAAGGAGCAGCCTGAGGCCCCAAAGGGACCTGGGGGTCCAGGGGGAGAGGGTTGGGGAAGCGAGTCAGAGGCCCAAGACAGAGGGCAACCTCCAGAATGAGATATCGCTGTTATGAGTGTGGGGAGTTGGGGCATATAGCAGCCCAGTGCCACAACAGGGAGGAGCCCATGCAATGTCATCTGGGGGATCCCAGGGAACAATGTGGCCTAATCAGCCTGGTGGGGGTTGTGATGGCCCAACATGAGTACACCAGGCCAGTAAAGATGAATGGCATCCAGACCATAGCTTTGGTAGACTCTGGGAGTGCTGTCACATTGGTCTCAGGGAAATTAGTGGGGCAAGACCAACTGAGCTGGCCAAGAGCACTGGAGTGACATGTGTCCATGGCACAGTAAATTTCTACCCCACAATTCCAATACGGATTGAGATCCAATGAAGTACTACCAAGATGACTGCAGGGGTGGTCCCCAAGCTCCCCTACCCAGTCTTAAAAATTGGCAGGGACTTTCCTGGATTTGAGAGCCTACTCCCCCCATTGAGTTAGGGAAGGGAAGTAAACCCCAAGCAGAATGTGAGGTGCCCATGGATGATCCTACCACAATTTTTGCTGGGTTTTCCCCAGAGTTATTTTCACCCCCTGGGAAGTCCCGGAAATCCAGATGGGAAAGGTGAGCAGACAAAAGATTAGGAACCAGGATCTTGGCAGCAAACCAGAAAGCTGCCCTGGTTGGGAGGAAGGCTCATGGAGACCTAGAGACGGCCCCCAGCACAAGCAGAAGCACCCCAAAAGAAGGAGGGGAACCCAAGTCAATAGAATCAGGCCAGATTGGTCCCGCATGCGAATGTTTTGGGCAGGACCAAGCCGATGACACACTATATGCAAACATGAGGGAGGAGGTAGTAGAGGTAAATGGCGTGCCAGTAGAAGGGAAAACCAAAGGCACAGGGCCATACTATATAATCAAGCAGGATCTGTTGTACCGGGTAGTGCCAATACAGGGGGGAAGTAGTAGAACAGCTCTTGGTGCCACGGAAGCACACAAGGGCTGTATTAGAATTAGCTCACAGTCATCTGTTTGGGGGACATTTAGGAGCAGACAAGATCCTGGATAGAGTCCTAAGAAGGTTCTACTGGCCGGGGGTACGGGCAGAAGTCCAACACTATTGCACCTCCTGCCCAGAGTGCCAGCTGCATAGTCTCCGACCTCAGTTAAGGGCCCTGTTGTTACCCTTGCCCATAATTGAAGTTCCTTTTGAAAGAATAGCAGTGGATCTAGTGGGCACTAGAAAGAACTGCCCGGGGCCACCAAAGCATACTTGTCATCCTGGACTACGCTACACGGTACCCCGAAGCCATTCCTCTAAGGAATCCCATGTCCAAGACAATCGCAAAAGAACTGGTGCAGGTTTTTGCTAGGGTAGGCATCCCTAAGGAGATCCTGACAGATCAAGGGACTCCCTTCATGTCGAGAGTAATGAAAGACTTATGTGCCCTGCTCCACATCCAAGCCTTGCGGACCTCGGTCTATCATCCCCAAACAGACGGTCTGGTTGAGCGATTTAACCACACTCTCAAGAGTATGATCCAAAAGGTGGTGGCCCAAGATGGAAAAGATTGGGATACCCTCCTACCATATCTGATGTTTGCAATACGAGAAGTTCCCCAAGCCTGTACTGGTTTCTCCCCCTTCGAGCTACTGTATGGACGCCACCCACGTGGCATATTAGACATCGGGAAGGAGGAATGGGAGGAACAACCCAACCCAGGGAAGAATGTCATTGCACACATAGCCCAGATGAGAGAACGAATAGCCCAAGTGACCCCCATAGTATGAGAGCATTTGGAGAAAGCACAAGAGGCCCAGCGAACCTACTACAATCGTCGGGCAAAAACACGGAAATTTCAACCAGGAGAACGGATGCTGGTGCTAGTACCAACAGCAGAAAGTAAGCTCCTGGCCAGTTGGCATGGACCCTATGAGATCGTGGAAGCTGTTGGGGAGGTGAATTATAAGGTAAAGCAGCCAGACCACCGAAGGCCAGAGCAGATCTATCATGTCAACTTACTGAAACCCTGGCACGATCGGGAGACGTGCCTGGCCATCCTGTCGGCCACACCCCAGGCAGATGGCCCACAAGGGCAGGTAAAGATATCCCCCGAATTAGCCCCAGAACAACGAACAGAGGTCATCAAAATGATCCAGCGGAACCAAGATGTGTTCTCCACACAACCAGGCTGTACGACGCTGATCCAACACGACATTGTCACCTGTCCGAGAGCAAGGGTGACCATAAAACCATATTGCATACTGGAGGCAAAAAGAGAAGAAATTAGGGCAGAAGTAAGGAAGATGCTGGAACTTGGGATGATTGAGGAATCCCATAGCCAGTGGTCCAGCCCTATTGTCTTGGTCCCCAAGCCTGATGGCACCCTGAGGTTTTGTAATGACTTTCGGAAGTTAAATGAGGTATCCCAATTTGATGCCTACCCGATACCACGTATTGATGAGCTGGTGGATCAGTTAGGCAAGGCCCGATACTTGACTACCTTGGACTTGACAGAAGGTTACTGGCAGATCCCCCTGGCTGAGGACGCCAAGGAAAAAACCGCTTTCTCTACACCTGACAGCCTCTTCCAATATACTGTCCTCCCTTTTGGGCTCCATGGGGCCCCCGCAATTTTCCAACGATTGATGGACAGATTACTTCAACCCCATGCCAAGTATGCTTCTTCCTATTTAGATGACGTGGTAATCCATAGTCCTGACTGGGAGACACACCTGGGGAAAGTGGAAGCGGTACTAGATACTCTTAGACAGGCTGGCCTCACTGCTAACCCATCCAAATGTGCAATGGGCTAGCGGAGGCGAGATATCTCGGGTATGTAGTCGGAAGGGGCCTGGTGAAGCCCCAGTGGAACAAAGTGGAGGCAATACAGAAATGGCCCCACCCAATCCACAAGTCAGAGCATTCTTAGGGATAGTAGGGTACTATCGCCGGTTCATCCCTCACTTCGCCACAAGGGCAGCACCTCTGACTAACCTGATAAGAGCTGGAGGCCCAGAGATAGTTAAGTGGACCGAGGAAGCAGAGGAAGCTTTCACAGACCTAAGGACAGCCCTTTGCAGCCATCCAGTGCTCATAGCCCCAAATTTCACAAAGGAATTCATCCTACAAACAGACGCCTCGGAGGTAGGACTTGGGGCCATCCTTTCACAGATGGTGGGAGATGAGGAGCACCCAATCCTTTACCTCAGCCGAAAGCTCCTTCCCAGGGAGCAACGGTACACCATAGTAGAAAAGGAATGCCTAGCAATTAAATGGGCCATGGAGATTCTATGGTATTATCTACTTGGGCGGCAGTTCACCCTTGTGACGGACCACGCCCCACTCCAATGGATGCACACAAATAAGGAGAGGAATGCACGAGTGACTAGATCAGTGGTTCCCAAACTGGGGTTCGCGAACCCCTGGGGGTTTGCAGAACGTTACAGGGGGTTCGCAAGAAAAAATTCATTAATGGTGGCCAGAGGACCCCGGCATTGGAGGCAGCAGGTGGGACCTGGTTGCAGGGCAGACAACCAGAGCCCCAGCGAGAGCAGGGCCATGCAGTTGGGGCTGGCAGCCCAAGCCCTGCCCCCATCAGCGGGGGAGCTGGCAGCGCGAACACCAGCTCTCCGGCAGGGCTGGCAGCCCCGAACCCTAGGGAAAGCAGGGCCGGGAAGTTGGGGCCAGCAGCCCGAGCCCTGCCCCCCATCAGCAGGGGAGCCGGCAGCCCAAGCCCCAAGGAGAGCGGGGCTGGGCAATTGGGGCCGGTAGCTCGAGCTCTGACCCCCGTCAGCAGGGGAGCCGGCAACCCGAGCCCCAGGGAAAGCGGGGCCGGGCAGTTGGGGCCGGCAGCTCGAGCCCCGACCCCCGTCAGCGGGGCAGCCGGCAGCCCAAACCCCAGCGCTCCAGCAGGGCTGGCAGCCTTGAGCCCCTTGAGAGTGGGGCCGGCAGACTGAGCCATGCCCCTGTCAGCAGGGGAGCTGGCAGCCCGAGACTCAGGGAAAGTGGGGCCGGGCAGTTGGGGCCGGCAGCCTGAGCCCTGCCCCCCATCAGAAGGGGAGCTGGCAGCCCCAAGCCTCAGGGAGACCGGGGCCAGGCAGCTGGGGCCAGCAGCCCAAGCCCCAGCGGTCAGCGGGACCTGCAGCACAAGCTCAGTGGAGCTCAGTTGACCGGGGTGGTCAATGGGGTCCAGCAGCAGGAGCCCCAGGGACTGTGGATCCAGCAGCCCAGGCCCTGGCACGGGGCCAAGTAGCCTGAGCCCTGTGGTGGGCAGGGTGGTAGCTGAGACCCCCATTCCTGCAGGTGGCAGCTCGGACTCCTGTCCTTCTCAGACAGGGGAAGTTGGCATGGAGGGCAGAGTTAGCAGGAGCAATTCTGTACGTGGGGGATGGTCCAAGCTAATTTGTCCCTTGCAGGACACCCTCCTAGGGAGAAACCTCGTGGCGGAAGAAAAGCTGTTTGGGAGCCAAACCAGCTGGAAGCACGTTGTAGCCAGTGTAGCAGTGTTAAGGTGCCTCTGTAATTGTCATTCTCTCTGAAGAGCTGTTTTGCTTCAGTGAGACTTGAGTGAATCTTCTCATTTTCTAGTTTGTTGGTTGTTAGCAGTCTCTCTGTGTTGTTTTTATTAGAACTTTTGTACACAGGTTCAATGGATAAGTGGCTGAAAAAGGAAAGTGTAAAGACGCAAGAATCAGCTAGTGTTTCCTCAAGTCCACACTGTGGAAAATCTACGTCTAATGATCATGATGGTCCTGGAAAGTCACTTACAAAGAAAAGAGAATATGATGATTATTATATAAAATATGGCTTTACATGCATTGGTGATCAAGAATGTCCAAAACCACTGTGTGATTTGTGGTGATGTTCTAGCAAACAGCAGCCTCAAACCTTCTCTACTTCGGTGCCATTTAGAAACTAGGCATCCTGCACAACTCGACAAGCCTGTTGATTTTTTTCAAGCGAAAATTAGCTGAGAGGAAAAGTGACATTACCAGTTTTATATCCAAAGCAAGTACTGATAACGAAAATGCACTTGAAGCATCATACCGCGTGAGCTACCGAGTAGCAAAAGCATCAGAAGCCCATACCATAGCAGAGAGCTTGATTGGTCCATGTATAAAAGACGTTAGTTCATTGCATGCTCAGAGAAAAGGCTGCAAAAAGGATTGACATGGTACCTTTGTCCAATAATACATTGTCACGAAGAATTAATGACATGTCAAATAACGTAGAGACCACAATTGTACAGAGAGTGAAAAATAGTCCATATTATACTATACAGTTGGATGAATCAACTGATGTAGCTAATCTAGCTATTTTGCTACTGTTTGTACATTATGTGAATGAAGGTCTGGTTGAAGAAGACTTGTTGTTTTGCCGACCACTGGAAGAACGTACAACTGGAGAAGATATCTTCAATCTGACTAATGTATATTTTCAAGAAAAGGAAATAGATTGGTCTCATTGCCTAGGCATTTGCACTGATGGGGCCACATCAATGACGGGGAAGTATACTGGTTTTGTAGCTTGAACAAAAAAGGTTGCATCAAAAGTCTCTTGGACTCATTGCAGCATCCATAGACAAGCCCTCGCAACAAAACACATGCCTGAGGGACTGAAGGAAGTGCTGGACAATGCAGTGAAAATGGTGAATTTCATAAAATCACGGCCAACAAATTCCAGAATATTTCACGTACTTTGTGAAGAAATGGATAGTATACACAATTGTCTGTTGACCCATACTGAAGTTAGATGGCTCTCACGGGGCAAAATCCTGGTTTGAGCTTAGAATGGAAATCCTAGTTTTTTTCAACAGCCACCCTTTCCACCTTGCCAGCTGTATGGAAAATAATGTCTGGCTCCAGAGCCTAGCTTATTTAGCAGATATTTTCTCAAGAATTAATGACCTAAATTTATCTCTTCAAGGTCTCAATATAACAGTTTTCAATGTGCAAGACTGAGCTGAATCCATGATAAAGAAATTGCAGTTCTGGGAAAGTTGTTTGGAAAACAATCAAACTGAGTGTTTCAGTAATCTTCATGACTTCCTGGCAGAACATAAACTTCAGTTGGATCAGTGCACTAAAACCAATATAACTGCACACCTAAAAGGACTTTGCACAACATTCAGGGATTACTTTCCAGCTATATCAGGTGATAATGACTGGATTTGCAACCCTTTTGATGATACCACTTTCTCAACACAGATATTGAACACTGAGGAAAAAGAGAAATTGATTGAGATCTCCTGTGATTACGAACTGAGAAGGAGTTTCAGAAATCTGTCATTGATCAACTTTTGGCTGAGTTTAAGAGTACCCCCTTCTGGAAGAAAAAGCTGCTGCAGTTTTGTTACCATTTTCAACAACATACTTATGCAAGAAAGCGTTTTCCTCGTATGCACATCTGAAAACGAAATACAGAAACAGACGTGATGCCGAACCAGACCTGAGACTTTATCTTTCTCCAAAGGTTCCGGTCTTGAAAGAGCTATGCAGAGCAAAGCAAGCGCATCCATCACACTGAGGAAATTTAAATTTAAAACCCTGAAAATATTCATTTTTAGAAGGAGGTTCACGAGATTTCACAATTTAGAAAAAGGGGTTCGCGGGCTGTTAAAGTTTAGGAACCACTGGACTAGATGGTTCCTGTCTCTACAACCTTTTCACTTCCGGATCCAGCATAGAGCCGGCAGCCAACACAGCAACACGGACGGCCTAGCACGACAACACTGTCTTTCGTCCCAAGTAGCCCAACCCCATGGCGTTGAGCAGGGGCGGGGGATATGTGATACAGGAGGGCCAGGAAGCAGTGGGTTGTGGTAGAAGGGAAGTATATAAACTCTAGGTTAATTAAGGCGTGGTTCCCTGTAGACTAGGGAGGGTTGCTACAGGTTAATTGGAGCACCTGTAGTCAATTAAGGCCCTGTTAGAAACCCACTAAACCCCCCTGCTTCAGGCAGTCAGGAGGAAGGAGAGAGGACTGGAGCTTGGAGGTTGCTGTGAGACTTGGAGGAACAGAAAACCGGAGTAAGGGAGGCCCCTCCCTCTCCCCAGGATTTAAGGACTGAAGGTACCCCACCCAAGGGGGAAGAGGGTAAGAACCTGCAAGGGTTGAGAAGGGCTGGGACTCAGAGTGAGGAGCAAACCCAAACCCCTCCCCCGCTTCCCTCCTTTACCATCTTCCTGAGCCACTAGTGGGGCCCTTGGTGCCCCAAGAGCAGGGATAAGGGGTGGTATTTTAGCCCCCCACCAAGAAAAGCGCAGGACCGACCATCTTGTCACACTGTGAAGTGTTAATATTGCAGTAATGTTACCATTTTGTTTGTAAAGCACTTTAGAAGCCATGGAGATGCAAACGCAATATAAATGTAAGCTCGTTATTGTTGATGAGAGCTGTTCCCTGACCCATTTTGTATCTGAGACATGTAATGGATTATTGCCTCTTCATTACAGTTTTTCCACAACCAGCTCATGTGATCTAAATTAATTAATTTGGATTAATTCACACTAGTAATTTTTATACATAGGTATATTTGTTCTTCTCCCGTATATTCATTTAAAATAGCTAATAAATTTTCGGAACAATAAAAATGTAGGAAACATGTTACAGTCTGACTTGTAACAGCCATGCTTGTTAACATCAGGACCTCTCAAATGAGGACTTCGATAATTTTCTGTTTTATGAAATCTGGACTGCTGTTCTTCCGACGTGCGTTGCTGGTTCAAAATAATGTTACTTTACAAAATGAATCAATTCTTTAATATTTTAAACCAGGTTTGGCCTGTCCAACTAGCATGTAAAAATTATTTTATTCATACAGCTGACTGAAATAGCCTTATTTAAAAAGTGAAATGAAGCAGAGGCAAATTCTACATTAAGATGCATGCAATTCCCATTGAAGCTGATGGAAACTGCATACACATATTCAAGGGCTGAATTTGATCCGTGGTATCGTTTTGATATGAATCCACACAAACTCAAGAGTTGAACCTGAATTAAATATTTCCCGAATTATGCACAATTATACTGAAATGAACTCTCTCAGCCAGTCAGAAGACAGGGAGGCTGCACCACATCTGATGTATAACTCTATACTGTTCCCCACTCCCACATCCCAGTTCTGTAATTTTCCGCTTACTGATCGATTCAGTATGTGCAGAATAGAAGTACCAGAACCACGAACTAGTGAACTGGACATTGTTCTGAATCCAGTCTCAAATCTGGAATGTTCATGATTAATTATTAGTCGTAGTATCGCCTTTATTATATTTATATTCTTTTTCTGCTACATTCGTAACCATGGTACCATTCTGATATGCAGGCATCCAGCAAAACATATATATACATACATTTATGCTTTCTTGTGGTGCAGTGATCCTTGTATTCCTGGCCAATTCCATAGAAAAACTTGCTCAAGGGCAGTCACTGGATATTTTCATACTCAGAATTAAGGACTGCGGTCACTAGCTGCCAAAGAGAGGGCAGCTTTAACATACAGTGCCACACAAGAGCTGAAATCCATGATCTGAAAGAAAGGGGTGCATAAATACCCCCCTCTAGTTTAGGTTGAGCAGTTGCTATAGGTAAAAAAGGAGCTTTGGCATGTCCTGGATGGTTGGTACAGGGAAAGGAAGAGAGAACCTCTAACTAATCTAATTCATCTATTTATGTGATTCTATGATCCTGATCAATGGTAGTATTAGAGGAGTGAAAACTGAAACAAATGGCATAAATAAACAGCCTTTTGCAAATCTACTTTGACAGGCAAGCATGATCTACCATATTCTATGACTGTAGTACTCAAGTGACTATAACAGATGTGCAACCATTAATTGGCTTGTGTTAAAAGGCATAAATGAATGTAATCAATGTTTTTTGTTAATGAAACACTTATTACTGGCTAGAACTACATATTAATATTTGCACACGACATTCTATATGGCTATTCTTTGGCAGATACTATTATAAGTATGTATGGGAAAAAGAATTGCACAGCATTCATATGACCCATTTATGTACTGCATCTGACATTTAAATGAAATTGCTGAAAAATTGAATAATGCGGATTACAATGATGAAATATTAGCTGCACAGAAACAAAAACATTTGAAGTCAAATGTTAAATTCCAAATTGCAACACACTGATAATAAAACAATTGCACACATTTTAGTGTATTATGCTTCCACTACAAGGAATTTTGTTGCTTGATCAAAAGTAAAGGAGTTTCTGGATCTGACATTGTCACAAAATTAATTTGGTATATTTTGATTTTACTGTGACAGTACATGGATTTTGGTGTGTACTGTATTAGTAATGCATTGTTCCAAATGATTGGATAGATTTTCGCCATTGCAGATAATATTGTAAAAAAATAACAATTTATGATGGAAAATATGACATAAGGACACTCAAAGGGCCAGTCTTCTGCTTCTTTTGATTTTCAGATTCAGACACCAAGAGTTCTGTTTGTAACTTCAGGAGTAAGCTTTTTAATAAGCACTTACTATATGCCATCTTATCAGGGCTTGTAATGTCTGATTGAGAAGATTGCTGATTACATTTCAGGCCAGAAAGTAATATGGATTACTTCCAGTTACTTGTCCTGACAATCGTGTCATTCCCATTTTGAGAGTGAGTGATGTTGTTGAGCTGATTATTTCACCCAAGATCCTGATCCAGTGCTACTGAAGTTGATAGGAATGTGTTCACTGACTTCACTGAGAGTTGGATGTGGGCCCTAGTCTCTTCACTGTTCAGCTTGTCTTCATCTTAGAAGAGCGGATATAATAAACTTTCACCCATACTGGTAATCCCTCCAGAACAGGGCTAAAGCGCTTTGATGTGGCAGTGTGGGGAAGTTCTGCTGCCTGTGCTGTACTTGTCCAGTAGTTACATGGAAAATTTCCTTCTCCAGGACTTCTGGCGTGGTATCTTTCCCATGCACTACATTTGTGCAAGCAACTTTTTAAAGATTTCTGTCTGTATTTAAATATGAAAAAAATTATAATGGAAAATCACAATGACTATGTCCTCCTGCTCAGTTTGATAGAAAATTTAAGTTATAAATGTTAAGTAAGATAATCATAGAATATCAGGGCTGGAAGGGACCTCAGGAGGTTATCTAGTCTAATCCCCTGCTCAGAGTAGGAGCAATCCCCAGACAGCTTTTTGCCCCAGATCCCTAAATGGCCCCTGCAATGATTGAACTCACAACCCTGAGTTTAGCAGGCCAATGCTCAAACCATGAGGTATCAATGCCCCTGATAAAATATATGGAGATATACCTTTGCTAGATATCAGACTGCAACACAATGCAGAGAAACCTCTCCTCCAAATCACTAATAGTCACACAACTCAAACGACAGGAATAACAATAGCTTTTAAAAGCATATTATAAGGTACAATAACATAATTACACCTAGTTAATGTATAGTGAAGCCTGCGCTCCAGAGAAGATCAACTACTCATTCACAAAGAACTCCAATTTGGATGGCTTCACTACCTTTGTACTATCCCTAGTAACTGCTACACATTGATGATTTTATTAGTAGAGATGCATCATCCCAGCCAGCTTGTCTTGGGCTTACGTAAATGGTGTTGCTATCATGGAGTAAGGAAGATATGGAATGGCCAATTTCTGCTGGGTTCTCAAATCTTTGATTCACACTTTCACACGTACTTAGCTTTACTGTACCTGTCTCCTTTTCACAAAGAAAGGATATAACTCACACCCTGAAGCTCTCACTGATATTACTAGGGACTATTAGTAGAGGTCCTAATGGGCAAAATGCTGCTTAAACAAATGTTTGTATAAATACGGCTAATGATAGGATAATACTGACAGCAAATTATAGACCTGAAATTCTGAAAATGGCCCTGACACTGCCTTGTGTGTTTTCCCTGGATCTCCCCCATCATTCTTCCTTTAAATTTCCTCAACATTCTCCCTTCATTTTCTTTCCAAAAAGGCAAGTATGCCATGCGGGATCTGGTCCACCGACTTCCAGGAGGTAACAACAGCAACAGCTCAGCAAGCAAGGCCATGTCGGATGACACCGTTACTGCCATTTGCTGCACTCTGCATGAAGTTATCACTAAAAACATGGAGAATGCCAAGGCCTTACGGGATGCAGGAGGCATTGAGAAGCTAGTTGGCATTTCCAAGAGTAAAGGAGACAAGTATGTTTTGCAAATCACCTCGCACCTTTTGTAACATCTTTAATAGGTGTAATTAGTACTAAATGGGTTTGTCTTGTCTGGTGAAATCGTTAGCTTCATTATTAAGTTTAATCATAAATCACCTTGTGTTAGTAACCATGTCAGATGTTGGAAGGGAGACAGGAAACAAGTAACCCAGTATCAAAGTCCCTGCCAAGGCTCATTTTTTGGCCTGCTTTCACTGGCAACATGCCGCATAGTGAATAATAATTATTTATAATAATGACTGGCATGAAACATTTTATCAACATCAGGTGGTAGCCTGAGCCATTAGGCCCCTGTGTAGTGGGTGATGTGCCATTGGAGTAACCAGGAGGACACTGTGAAAGGATTTGTGCCTCACAAAGGTACTATTCTTCTCCTACTCCCACTTGCTTTGGGAATGCCGGAAGTAAGTAACTTCACCACTTTGCAGGCTGCAGCTTACTCCCCACCATACAACGGTTACTCTGGCTGGCAAGTGGGGGGTGGAGCCTCAGCTCTTCCCACTCCTTCCCCCCCCCCCTTCCCACTCCCTAGCTTGTTAAGAAGTATCAGGCCTTCTGTCTGCTACATTAAATGGCACCGATACATGTAGGAGAAGACTCACACCTAACTATGACGCTATTAGCAATAGCTATGAATGCATTTTTTTTTCAGAGTCAGTGCACACTGTTGACAAAGAGATCATTGGTTCCTCTCCTTTTGCTGGGAGTGGTTGCCTACAATAGCTTGGTTACAAACAATATACATAAACTTCCAGAAGTATTGTTGCTTTGCCTGCTGTGGGACCATGTCAGTTTGAAAAATGGAAGATTTCACTCTAATGCATAGATCCTTCTATCAGAAGGGGGATGTGTTATCAGCACAGAGGCAGCTGCAGCCTCGGGGCTCTAATGTGGCTCCTCACAGCCAATCTTCAACCTGAAAGAGGAATCTACGCACTACACCTGGTACTGGAGCAGTGTGCAGGACGAGGCAATTAATGCATTGCTGACACAATTCAATCTTATTCCCTTTTCTTTTATTATTGTTCTCTCTCCTTTCATACTTCTCACCCAGTACACTCTCATTATTATAACTCTGTCAGGAATTGATAAGAGTAGCAGCATTACTAATTGTGGTGATTCCAGTTGTGGGAACTGCTCTTGTACTGCTGACTCACCTTAGTCATAAAGCATATAAAATTTTTAGTATAAATAAATTACATATCAAACTAAATGAATTCTTGTTACTAGATCAAATTTACTGCTGGCATAAGCAGGTGCATTTCCATTTTTCTTCAGTAGAATGTGCCCACTCACACCAGTGGGGAATTTGACTCCGAGTTTATACTTGTATATTAATAAAACTTAAGAAAATCTACAAAAACTTTGTATTTGTCCACCTGAATAGTACTCCAAGCGAGATCATTATTACCTAGAGACATTGGGGCTGGAGTTTGCAAAGGAGCCTAAGAGAATTAGCCACCCAACTCCCATTGATTTCAATGGGATTTGGGTCTCCAGTTCTGTTAAAGTCTTGAAAATGTCAGTCTTACAGCATACGGTGAGTCAAATATAACCCCAACTGCAAATCCAGGGAACCTTACCTTTTGAAAGCCATGTATTTCTAATAGTCTAGGACACGTTGGCTAATATGTGTTTTCAGAATGTCCAAATAATAAATGTAGTGCCCTCCTTTATAAAGTATTCTTAGACCTACTGATGAAAAGCACTATATAAGAGCTAGATATGATTATTTTTATTGATTTTGTAGTTGTAGAACAAGAAAATCTATCAACCCATGATACCAGCTCCTCACCTAAAACAGGAGTTTATACTCACCTTTCAGAAACATGAGAGTTTTATACCATTCTTTCTATCTTTTTCATTTCTTTCATAGAGGTTCCATTATTTCAAATAATAATTGTAGGAAGAATATCTTGCCAACCTGTTACTTAAATTAGTGAAATTGCACAATTTAACAGAATGCAACATTGTGTTAAATTGTAAAATATGAAATATGTTAACAAGACCAACTGTTAGTAGCCTCAGAAGAACCATTTATTGTTGCTTCCAGTATAATCACTGTCATATTAAAAAAATCAATATGCACTGTGTCTGCTTCCAGCAGAAGTCACCAAAGCTTTAACCCAGTGGAACAAAAACTCTGTTTCATGAGAAGGCAAGTCAAAAACTCTTTAACCTTAAAAGTTGTTACAATAGAATTTATAGAGACAAGGTAAATGAGGTAATATATTTTATTGGACCAACTTCTGCTGGTGAGAGAGACGAGCTTTCGAACTTACACAGAGCTTTTCTTCAGGTCTGGAGACAGTAGTTGGTCCAATAAAAGATATCTCATCCACCTTGTCTCTTTAATATCCTGGGACCAGGGCCGGCTCCAGGCACCAGCTGAGCAAGCTGGTGGTTGGGGCGGCAGATTGTTCGAGGTGGCATTCCGCCCAATCCTAGGGCGGCACAGCTGCTTTTTTTTTTTTTTCTGTTCTGGCCGCCCTGTAGGGGGCAGTGGTGCGGAGGACCAGAGGGCCCTGCAGGGCAGTCCTCTTCCTTCCCTCCCTGCCGACTGGAGCGGAGCCCTCGCGGCAGGAGGCGACGCAGCGGGAGGGGCCGCGTGATAGTGCCCCTGCTGTAGCCCTGGCTGCCCCCTTCTCTCTCTCTCCCACCCGCTGCTCCCCCCCCACAACGGTCCCCCTGCACCTGCGCTCCAGCCGCGCAGTTTTTGTTTTTGTTTTTGTTTTTTGCTTGGGGCGGCCAAAAAGCCAGAGCCGGCCCTGCCTGGGACCAACACAACTACAACAACACTACCTATAATAGGATTTATAGAGATTTTAATGGATAGATTTCAATTTGTCATCTGTTACGCTATTATATTCCCATCCATCCACATGCTCTTCAAAGAACTGGAACCCACAAAATTGCATTATCCTGGACTGATGAGGAAATTTTGCCATAGTTAGTATATTTCAATACAAAACTTAAATATTAGTGCCTTGTGTGCAGCATGTTTTCCTCCAAATATGGAGCCAGAGTGCACCTGGCTCTTTTGTGGGTCCACTACTGAAGTAGAGGACATGAAGGTCCTTCCCTTTCTCTCTCATTCCATGCTTCCTGCACAGGGGTAGGACACAATCACAGTAGTGCAAGGACTATCTGCTCTGGTGTCTGTAAAGAGCCCACAGCCCTAGTCCTCTCTCCTCTACAGTTGTGTAGCAGAACTGGCATCCATGGGATCAGATTGGCCAAATGCAGTGTATCTTACTTCTCTTGGCTTCCCCTTAGTATTAACAGCATGACTGGCACTGTTACCACATTCATCATTCCCTACTCCCAGTACCCCACTAGCAGCTAAAGATGGGTAAATAATGAAAACGATGCTTAAAAGTGTTCATCAAATTCTTATCAACTCATGAACTAGTCACCCAGTTCTATTTGCAGGACGAATAATAGAGATGGGCAGAATCAACAAATAATGTACTAGGAAAATATTGTGGAAAACAACTGACTAAACATTAACATTGCTCTGCTGGCAATGCAATTGTGACCCTTCTCATGTGTGTCGCAAAGTGAATAGCGGCAGTTACCACTACCCACACTGGAACCAGACGAGTAATATATGCTGCCAACACCAGGACCACCTGTGTCTTTTTCACCACCAGTTGTGCCCTTTTCACAGGGAAACACCAAGCACAAGTGTGACTGTTCTCCAACTATACTTCATGTGGTCTCTAATCCCTTGTAATTTTGTTTTTGGGCTCTGCTGTTTTATGTTTGCTGAGGGGATGAGGTTAGTCACGTGATGTGGACTTTCTACATAGTCACATATTTATCCTATGTTATCCTCCCTGGCCCTTCTCTTTGGGTTTAAGACATCTGCTCCCTAAACAGAAGGGAACATTTGGCTCTAATTCTCTGAAATAATTATTCAGATCTCCTGGGGAAAGACTCCAGAAGGAGGAGGAGTACATATGAAGTTAATTATGTCTTTTTATATAGGCTTAGAGTGCAGTCATTAATCGGTTACTGTTGTCAGTGTTTCAGAACATAAGTCCAAATTTGGGCTCCAGATGAATTTTATTTAGTCACAAAGCACTGATTATTCTATGTATTTATGATCTATTGTATTTCTGCGTCCTGCCCCCAACCCCTTCCCATCTTAAAACAGTGCTCATCACCTGGCTAGTTCCTCTGTTTCCTCTGACCATCTGGTACCAGGCATTGGTGCAGTGAGTACTCACTCATCTGTTCCTTGAAGTGCTTAAAGTCTACCAGCCCAGGAGAAAGAAACCAAAGCCCTGTACTCTTGTCCTTCATGCCACTGCACACAGGGATGCAGCCAAGCCACCTCTCCAGAAACAATTTGTCCAATTTTTGCTCTCTGCAGCTTTCTCTCTCTCTACCTTCCCCACTACCCACCCTATCAGTTAGCCAGTTCAGCAGTTACTCGCCATCTTGACAGAATTCTCTTGTTCTCATGTTTCCAGTGAGAATCCTTGCTTCTCATTCACCGTACAGCGCAAGTGTGTATTGGTTTTGTTCCTCTTCCAACACTAGTAATATGGACATGAAGAGTGTGTTTGTCAGTCAATAAAATGTTAGTATCCAAACAACTTGAATGTAAAGCTCTTAGAATATACTTATAGAACTGGTGAATAGCAGAACTCCACTTGAGAGTTTCAATCCTTTGTAATTGACTCACAAATCAGCATTAATTGAGCCTGGGATTTAACAGTCTCTCTCTCTCTCTCTTTTTAATGTAATAGGCACTCACCAAAAGTGGTGAAAGCAGCATCTCAGGTCCTAAATAGCATGTGGCAGTACAGAGACCTGAGAAGTCTCTACAAGAAGGTAAGTTTTTCTTCAGATTTTAGATCTTCTGTACAGTTTACCCACTTTGGGGGCTGAAGGAACATGAGACCAAAATACTTCCTTTGATCTGTTAATGGGCCCGTCTGAATCCCAACTGCCCAAAGTTTAGGAGGTTCAGATCTGGTGTTTTTGCATGTTCCCGTGTCTAATTTTAATTCCTTAAATAGAAATGGTCCATAAAGCATGTATTTTTTTTTTTTGTTATTGTTTGGGGGAGGTTTTTTTTTTTCTTAAATGAATTTTAGTTCTTATGAAAAGTGCTGGAGTTGACAGTCCTGGAGAGTGAAGTCCTCTGTTCACAGAACCAGTACAGCATGGTCAGCAGTGGTTCAAGCTGCCTCTCCTCAGCCTTTCCTATCAGTGCATCTCAATCCTATCCTGCAGAGACAACAGTAGGGGTGAGTGTGAGATTCCCAGCTCCTTCAATTCCTGGCCTCTCTGCTGAGACCACCAATGCCAGTTCCTTCAGTGGTGATGCTTTTATGATATGGACATTGGTACCCCTGGAACTGGATAGAGACCTGTTTATTTCACATCCATCAAATCGACAGCTTTCATGCACTAGCAACACAAGCTTGATTCAGAGGCAGTCTAGAGGTGAAAGGCAGTGGCTCCCATTATCATTCTCATAAGGCTGCCAGCCTCCTCTTTTGTGTAAATTATAGTACTATTACTATGAACAACATGTTTAAAATTAACTATTTAAAAATGAACTTCTTACATGTATAAATGCTAGGTGATGGTATAACAAGCTCCTATCACAGAATACTTGTAAATGGACACACATTGAAGTGTGTGTGTAAATGTGGTGTGTGTATGTGTGTACACATATCTATCAATGGCAGTCTCAGACCACTTCCTAGTACTCACGATTTCACATCACAAAGATGACCACCACAGTTGCCTCTAATTGGCACCTTTCTTTGTAGTCTAAGCAAAAAGACCAGGCATTTAATTCCATTCCCAGTCGAGGGTGAGGCATATTAATGGTGGAGTGTGAGGATGCTCACAGTGCAATTGCCTGTGCTGTATGTATTGTATAGCTGAAAAGCGTCGAGTAACGTGAACTCTGTGCCTCAATCTGCTCACATTGAGTCTGGGGTTTGAAATTTTATTTTGCACACCTGAGCTCCTGTTTGAGAAAGTTTGGCAAACAGGCCTTGTTTGAGAGGCGGGAGTGAACAGCAGTGAGGATAGGGTCCCACTGAGAAGACAGCACATCTGGGATGTGGGGATGAACTGATTCTCTGCATGGTGTGGAGAGATACCCCTTTATGGGTAAAGTTTGTTGTGCTTACAGGGGCTGACTAGTTTCTTAACCTTTGAACTATTTTGCAGGATTCATTTTGTTAATCCTTTCATGAGCTAACTCTAGCAGGGTAAAATGGAGGTCAGTCTCCCAGGCAGTTAAATCTAATACCTTTCCCAAGCACTAAGCTAATTTAACAAAATAATTATTTAGTCTTCTTATGTCTCTGCAACCTGCTACCATACATTGTATAATAATTGAGTACAGAAAATGTCATTTCTTTTAACCAAATGCTTCTAAGAATTAACTTAACTAAAAATGTGACTGTGCATAAACAGATGGGTATGTATTTTTTAATGTTTATAAAGTTAGTACACAATATAAGGAATGATTTTTATGTAGAATGAATCAACTACTTCCTTTGCTTCCGTCACATTAGTACATTGAATACTTAGCTGTATCCTAGGATTGATGCCTGTGGCATTTTCTTTTTTTTACAATGTTTAAAAAGAAGTTATATAAAACAAGAGAGTTCCTAAGATCTCTATTACATAAGCAATAATATTTGTCATGCAATATGGGTTTAAATAGTCAAGACAATTATTTTCTGCCACTAAAGCTTCTGTATTGGCAATAATGAATGAATACAGCTTCTGCTGGCTGTGCGATATGGTCAGCACTTTGTGCTTTCACACTCTGGCAGGGATTTTTCCCACACTGCAGCTAAATCCAATTGTGCAGGTGTCTGAAATTCATTAGTATGCCCTAAAAATATCTCTCTCATTATTCCCAAGTAATCACTAGCATATAAGAGACGCTGGAATAGAAGCATGATTCTGTTTTATGACTTGGGTCAGTTACAAGCCTAACATTAACTTTAAGGAAATGCAGCAGTATTTGTCCTGCTGCTTGAGGAATAGTATATCCAAAGTTTGATATAGTTTTACAGCAGCATATGTTGACACTGTACTAAACAGAGGAAAGAATGATATGAATAGAAGTATTATCGTTTGCATTACTGAAGTAACCAGAATATTGATTTGTCACTGTTGTTGGTATAAAAATAGCCAATACATTTGTCCCACAGATTTGTTCATAGCAGGGGGAAAGCATGAAAGCTTATTACGTTTTTGTAATTCTGCTTAGCATTATGGGCTTTATTCACTGTCTCTGGCAGAACCCAAACTGAAAGTGCCCAGTGATAGAAAGTCCAGCCAGAGATGGGGAGCATAATGTTACAAGCTGCCTATAACTTCCACTCTGTTGGGCGGCCAGGAGCCAGCCAGTGCTACCCAAGAAGTGTGTAGGGCTGGCTCAGGAAAGTGCACAGCAAGGGCATGCAGATGTACTGATCCAGTGTCTCTCTCAGGCAGCCTCTGCCAGTGAAACCTCTAGACTCCTGGCTGTAAACTGAAGCTCCTTCCAGCTAGTGGAAGCCTGATATTGTCACTTGCCCTTTGCGGCGGTGCATGCCTCCTCCATAGCACAGCTGTTCTAATATATGTGGGGGGATGTAGACTGCAGCCTCCAACAGGACTGAAGCAAGCACTTTGATTTTAACCAAGGCTATAGTACTAATAGGTACACAGTGAAACTGGGTTAAGCAACCTCTCAAGGGACTGGCAAAAATCAGTTTCAGAAATGAGGGGTTTTCTAATAAAAGTACAGCAGAATTGTACTCTGTATGATTGGGGTGTTCTCTTAAGATAGGAGGTTGCCTGAAAAGGGTGGCTGTTTACACAAGTTTCACTTTCTCATTGACTGAAAAACATTTCCTGTCTTTAGAGGCTAAAAACAATTTCTCAATTATTGTTTGAAAAACCCACACTGATTAAATCAACACAGACAAAGGCACTTCATCCAGGCTATAAGGCATTTTTCTGAGAACAGAAGTAAGAACATTCCAGGAGAAGGAAGGGGTGGGACAAAGAGAATTATTTAGGGGTAAAATAAGCCACACCAGAGACAGGGGGAAAGAGCACTTCTCAGTGAGAGAAGGCAAGGATGTTCATGCATACACAGACCCTGTTCATGTCATTTCTTGAGGCTTTACAGAAAAGGTAAGCTGTGTATCCCCAATGAGTGCAATGGAGCTCAGACAGCTAGCACCTCACTTGTATGAGCTCTCCTTCCCATGAGCTTCTTCACAAGGGCCTGATTCAGTGCACATTGACATCAATGGAAAATACGTATTGAGTTTAATGAGCCCTTGGATCAGGCCTCAAGGCAGGATTTTTTCTTTTTGGCCTTTACTGTGGATTAGGCCAGTCTGTAGCAGAACTGGCATCTGAGGACTCTTTGGGGGCATTTAATGTCTGGAAAGCTGGGGATGTCTTTTGCTGGATCAGGCCCATAATACTAATGTATTAGTGCTAATGTAGGAAGAGCTTCACCTTGCTTGGAATTGTCTGGATTTTCTTCTCAAATAGCCTTTGGTTGTTTAAACAGAATGCTAAGATAGCGAACCTGGTTGGCTCAGAGGGTGGGTAGAGAGCAATTGAGCCTCTCAGTTCAAGATGGGCGATGGTTCTCTGTTGACCTGGGCTAGATTTCAAACTTGTCACAACCTGGCAGTGGTTTGCTTTTCTGTGGGAAGTTAATTGGTGGTCTCAGGCTATAAAACCCTCTCGCATTCACTACTGTCACTATTTGGCATCTCGGTGGATGGGGTACTGCGTTGTGGGAAGTAAAACCAGGTGTGCACACATTATACTAGCTTGTGCATGGAACTAGCAGAGCTCTGTAACAGTTTGTGCACTACACTGACTGATTCTAACCACTGTGCTGGTTCTCCACTCAACAGCAGCTGTATGGTAACTTTAAAGGGACACACCAGAATGGTTAGCAGGCTTATCAGGACAGCCCAGAATGGAAAAGGTACAAAGAGTCAATTTCAAGTCAGAGTTCAGACACATGGCTGGGATGCACTGTTGCCTCCCCTGATGCACTTGTAGGACTTCACTCTCCAGAGCAGTTAATCCAGCACTACATTAACAAAGCCTGACAAGAACATTTTATCCAAAATTCTCTCCAGCTCTTACAATTCAAAAAAGAGGAAGCCGTCAAAACCAAGATGAAATGATGATCTTAGTCTTGGGGTTAAAGGGTTACCTTCCTCAATGCCCTGTGTGAGAGTTCTATTCTCCCTAACATCAACAGGCAACTGCTGCTGTTCTACAAAAAGCTACTACTGGGCTGTTTTGCTCCAGTTGCCTGATTCTCAGCTTCTCCTGATGTCTCTGAATTTGATAGTTCCTTAGAAAACGGGAGGCAGACCAAGCCATCGGCTGTCAACACAACAAAGGAAAGGGGGAGTGATGCAGAAAGATTTAAATTGTGCTTTCTTTCCTAAAGAACTTTCTGTAGGGCTCCAGTTTCTACCAGAAAGATTAATTCTCTTCTGGTCCTGCCACCCATAACCCTTTTGTTTCCTCCTTGGGAAAACCACCTAAAAAAGAACTTGCACCAAGACAGGGTGCCATGGGAAAGTTCCAAAGAAATAAAGTCTAAGTAACCTAGCAGAGTGACTGACTCAGATAGAATCCCAGACTGAAAAGTATACTTAAAGATGAGGCCAGCACTAGGTAATCCAATAGAAAAGATATTTTCAGGGATCACATTTTTATTAACTAAAGATTAATTAAATTCTCACTGTAGTTGACCATCAGTGGAGAAAACATTTCTCCTAAAATAACTCCAAATTTAAGCATTTCCATTGTTCTCTGTACTACGCAGTAAGGCCTACATTTTCAAAAATGGCTACTAATTTTGGTTGCTTCCATTTTTCAAAAAGAACAGGAGTACTTGTGGCACCTTAGAGACTAACAAATTTATTAGAGCATAAGCTTTCGTGGACTACAGCCCACTTCTTCGGATGCATATAGAATGGAACATATATTGAGGAGATATATATACACACATACAGAGAGCATAAACAGGTGGGAGTTGTTTTACCAACTCTGAGAGGCCAATTAAGTAAGAGAAAAAAAACTTTTGAAGTGATAATCAAGCTAGCCCAGTACAGACAGGTTGATAAGAAGTGTTGGTAAGACAACTCCCACCTGTTCATGCTCTCTGTATGTGTGTATATATATCTCCTCAATATATGTTCCATTCTATATGCATCCGAAGAAGTGGGCTGTAGTCCACGAAAGCTTATGCTCTAATAAATTTGTTAGTCTCTAAGGTGCCACAAGTACTCCTGTTCTTTTTGCGAATACAGACTAACACGGCTGCTACTCTGAAATCTTCCATTTTTCAGTGCTCCACCTGAGTCACCTAAGGCCTGATTTTTAGAAGTGCTGAGTGCTCACAACTTCAATTGATTGAAATTAATGGACTCAATTGCTTGGCACTTCTGAAAACCAAGGCATTAAGTGTGTCAAGGTGGACATCGAAAAATTAGGGGACACCTTTGAAAATATAGCTACATCTGGGAAAGAGCAAATCCTCATTTGTTGCAGCTCAGATTTTTTTCTCCATCTTCATTTTTCAAGCAAATAATCAACTACTCTTAAATAAAAGCAGCTTGAGAATTTTCATGAAGTTAGCAAATAAAAAATATCTCAAATCTTTAGACAAAAGGAACATGTAAAAAGATAACTAAATAATCCAACCTGAACAATAATATACTTGCTAAAAACAAGCTTCAAGTTGTATTAAGTGTTTATGATACTAAAGAACTGGAGAGACTGTCATGAAGAGAATGTTTTCTATGAATTGCATCATTTTACCCAATCATTTAAACTCCAGCACAATGTCTTTACACTGTATTATGTCTTTCAGGATATAAGTGGGAAATCACAATAAATTCTTAGAAATTATACTTTTTCATTCATAATTGTGGATTTCTGTGTTGCACAGGATAATACCAATGTTTGTCCCTGTCACCCACTTTAACAATAAAATTGCAGTCATCATATCCATTTGAAAGCAGAGAGGTTACTAAAAGCAGTTGACCTTCACCACATACTGTGCTATTACACAATCGGGAGAATATTGTGACAGATATTTAATGAAGCCTAAATAGACACTCTGAAGATTGGCCTTGTCTGTCATTGGCTGAACAAGATTTAAAAAATTGCCTGAAGCCTAATCAAACAGTTAAGCCAGGCAGGATCTAAAAGAGGAGTCTCTTTTCATGTGAGTTTCAGAATAATGCAGCTGTAAACTGCTAAAAGTTCATTGCAAATTGCCAGAGAGACACTTCAAAATTCCTGGCAACCGGTTTTAAAATCTGAAGTTCTTTTCTAAGTAAAATAAATCTGTTTGCCCTTTTGATATATTAAATGCATTATGCCGTGATACAGTGGAACATTGACTATGGCCTAATTGGAAGAAAATCCAAATGTTAACGTCTACGTCCTTGAGAGATGTATTCGCTTTAGATGAAATTCTCTCCAGTGCCAGGGCCTTTGTATCACTTAAGCACCACATTAAAGACTTAAGCCCCAACCAGCGCATAAATATTCCCATCAAAAGTACTGTTTGATGGGACTACATATGTGCTTAAAATTATTCGTGAGCATATACAAGCATTTTGCTGGATCGGGCCTATAATTGGAGCATCAGTGGGCTGGGGGAACGCATTTTCACTGAGGTGAATGTCAGCCTTTTAAGATGAACTGGTGTAAGGTAACCTATATCTGTTTATAAGTTAATTAAAACTGCAATAGCTTTATAGAGAAGACATTGTCTAGAGCCCATTTTTATATCACTGTGAAAATGCAGCTACCTGATTAAATAAATGATTGATTGATTAATTGATTTATGGCAGCGGGCGGCCCCAGGCTTCAGAGTGGCTGAGGACAGAGGATTTTCACCTTCCCATCATTCTGGGTCATGGCACGCTCAGCGTACTCTCTCGCAGAGCCAAGAAACCAGAATCTATTCCCAAACCCAGGTATTCTGGCTGTCATCTGACCAGTCTTGAATTGTGATGTTTAATGCATACTAAGATTTGCTCCCAGAAGAGCTATGGAGAACACATTTAAATCTATAATAAATTGCTACTATAGAATTAAAAAAATACGTATGATACATTCTAATTTAGTGTACCTTGTGCACTGTAGGCCAAATCCTGCTTACTTTACTTACACAAGTAGACCCATGAATTTCAGTGGCACTGACACATGACCAAAGTCCTGTATGAACATTGCACATTGGAGAGAGGGAGAAATAAGCTCGGTCCAGTTTGCTCCCTTTAAAGCTATCCATCATTCACATACTTATCTGTTGATTATTTACACCTTTCGATCAGAAATGCACATATTGCTAAATACTGTATTTCAGTTAGCAAATGAAATACTTTTTGTCAAGCGCTTCTTTTGTGATCCAAGCACACTTTAAAAAAAAAAGTCAGTACATTTCAGTATGGGAACAAAATTAATGAAGTTAATCTATTCTGTCGATAAAATGAATGTGTTCAAAGTATCAACAAAGTTCTTGATAAAATGTAAATATCCTGTGCTAACAGGACAAGTAGATTTCATACAGACATAATTAACACCAATGAGGCTCAGCCTGATGTAGAAAACTAATCATTTTCTTATAAGGACGCTATTCAGATTTTAGATATCAAAATTCCATTCCCTTAACTGCTCCTTTCTTTTGATTTACCCTGACATCCTTCCTTTTTCTGCTAAAATGCTACTGTGTGGAGTTGTTACAAGAGAAAACAATAACTGCTACATCTTCTGTAGACATCACACAAGCAAACCTGTGAACAAGTGTTGTGGTATAGACATAGCAAGCACTTACAGATTTGTTTGTTAGTCACACAGGGCATAGCAGTTATGCTTTTTTTTTAATACAAAAGAATTTCATTTCATTCATGCAATCAATGAAATAAACTTATAGGCTTTGCCTTTAACAATTCCTATCTTATCTTTCTTTTCAAATAACATTCCTGCCAGTCCTTCTTACTCCCTTTTACTTTTACTAACAATATTAGAAAGAGACGGGACAGCCATTATTTTATCACTTTTTTATCATTTAACATGGCTTAAAGTAACCATTACCAGCATGAAACAATCTATTAAATACTGTACAATTCCTAGTATGTAAATAAATAGTTCTCATGATGGGCTAGAGCCGAGCACTAGATGAATTACAAAAGGTACCATATATTGGCCCAATACTCCACTGCCTTGCACCTAGGGTGACCAGATGTCCTGATTTTATAGGGACAGTCCCGATTTTGGGATCTTTTTCTTATATAGGCTCCTATTACCCCCCACCCCCTGTCCCGATTTTTCACATTTGTTGTCTGGTCATCCTACTTGCACCTATGTCATCATTTATATCTGTTCAAAGAGGATATAAAACCCTGCCAAATCAAGCTGGTAGCACTGACAACACATGATGGAATGGGAGAATCTGACCCTGTGTTTCTACGTAGATTTGCTGGAGATATCTTTCTGAAAGGTTGTTGTTTCTAAATAGTCCCATAACAGACTGAATGTGATAAAATTTCAGTTTATTTGTATCATTTTGCATTTGATGTCATTTAATTCTTTTGATGCCATTCGTGTTAGAGGCCATTCAATGTATAGTATCACTTATTCTTTTAGTCATTCTTAATTTTTTTGAAAATGTACATGTTCCATTTGTAAGCAATTTGAGTCTTTACAGCTGTCGTCTAAATATTTTGTAATGTTCTAAAATTAATTCTGTGTTGAAGTCAAGAGTCAATCCCAGATTATGGTCTAATTTACATTGGTGTAACCCTGGAGTAATTTTAATGAAATTATACAGGTGTAGCTCAGAATCTGACCCCCGGTGTAATAATGTTTTGTTTCCTATTAATTTAGCTGTAGCCATAAAATGCACTTGTGATGGCTCAATCTGACTATATAAATATTTTTTTCATTTAAATTTCTATTCAAAATATAATTTTCAGTCAGTGTGTTTTTGTATTAATGAGCAAACCTCCAAAGGTCTGAACTTGAGTTTCTGTAAGCATCCAGAACTGTAGCTATTACCATTTCTTTTAGCACCAGGGGCTTAGAGATACTAGTACATTCCTTTAATATTTGGTATTGTAACCAGCCTGCTGGTTTAGCAGAAGAATCTCTACATTATTTATAAGAGACACAGAGGAAAGAATTTGTAGACGGTGAAGTAGTTCCCATCCAAAAACTGCTAAACTCAAGAGATAACAGTGGAGTCAACAACAAACCACATTTCAGGAGTTTACTTTTCCATTAAATTCTCTGTACCACTGTCTAGCAGCAATATTAATGTATGTGTTGTTGTCATCATAGTCATATGATAAAACAGTAACTGTAGAAGCAAGCTCCATTTGTCTTTTATGCCAAATATAGGAGGCTCACTTTTGAAATCCAGGTCTCTTCTTTAGTTGCTAAATATAGAAGTAGGAGTCTAACTTTTAGCTCATAATTTTGAAAAACTTTTTTTTTTTAATGGAGATATCCTATCTCCTAGAACTGGAAGGGACCTTGAATGGTCTTTGAGTCCAGCCCCCTGCCTTCACTAGCAGGACCAAGTACTGATTTTGCCCAAGATTCCTAAGTGGCCCCCTCAAGGATTGAACTCACAACCCAGGGTTTAGCAGGCCAATGCTCAAACCACTGAGCATTTTCAAGATGAAAAATGGTTAAATTTTATTTAAGTGTGGGCAGTTCTTTGTGTTGGTTGCTATTTTATTCAGATCAGTTCATATATCTCTAAAATAATAATTTGTTAAAGGTATATGATCTTTAAAGTACAGAACTAGAGCTCATTCTTTATTACAGTGTAGTCTTGATGCTTGCATCCTATAATGTAAGCAAAGGGGAAAGCACATCTATGACAAGGAGATTCTTGGGGATCCCAATAAGGAAGTCGAATCTTTTAGGATCATTAGAAACTCATGACTTTACAGTAATCTTGAACTGTTTTCTGTGGTCCCCACTGCTAGCTTTGAAAATAAATGAAGTTGACAGGACTTTTTGTGTGATGTAATATTGAAATGACACAGAGAAGATGGATATATCAAATTATAGCTATCGTTTTGGCACTAAAACCTTGTTCTCTTTCTAGAAAAAAATGAAGAAGTATTGCTGTATTGTTGCGATGTATTATTTTGGGCTTTCTTTGTTGAGGTTTCTATATATTGCTGCAGTAAGATCTAGTTCATCTCTGCCCTTTAGGGAAATAAAAAATGCTTGTTTCATGTGACTAGAAAATGTAAATTCAACGCAAGCAGTCTGATTGACTAAACGTTAAGCTTGTATGTTGATAACCTAGTTTCAACTCTTTCGTGTCCAACATGATATAATAACTGTTGATGCAGAAATTGACGTGGAAGTACTTCTTATTAGTTACCTTGTTCACCATATTGAAATAGAGATTTAGGGACTGGTACCAGAATACAGATGTAGTTTAAAGATGGCTGTCATTGGAGGACACTGGGAAAGAGAACTAGCAGCTGCACTCAGTCCTGTTTTTCTTAGTTCATCTATCAGAAGATATGGTTCACATTCAGAGGAATGGATTTTGCCTAAATGTGTGAAACGGGAGTGAAAACATTCAGCTTTTGCTTGGTCTGTATATTTCTACCTTTTCCTGCTAAAAATATCATAGCCACGTCTCTACATTCTGTGACAAAGCTCCTCCTCTGAGTTGGTGGGTCCTGCACTTATTGGCGGATTTGCTTGCCTCAGAGATTCACGGCAGCCCTCAGTTTGGCCACTTTTGCTAGTGGCTCAAACCTGCCATCCACTCAGCTAACCTCATCACTGGCCAGCTTGGGGGGGAAATGGAGAACAGTCCCCCACAGTCTCTGCGTCCTGCCTAGTGGGTTGGGGACAGACCAGATCGCTTTCCAATTTAGACCTTCCCTTCTGGTGTTTCCTCACAGACCAGGTCAACTCCTCGTGTGTCCAATCAGGAGTTGGGGGAGATGGGGGGAACCCAGGCCCACCCTCTACACCGGGCTTCAACCCAGGTCCCTGTGAATAGTAGCTGTCTACAATGTTCCCTGTATCAGCTGTGTGACAGCTACAACTCCCTGGGCTACTTCCCCATGGCCTTCCCCCAGCACCTTCTTTATCCTCACTGCAGGATCTTCCTCCTGAAGTCTGATCATGCTTGAACTCTTCACTCCTCCAGCAGCACACCTTCTCACTCCTTGTGCACCCCCCATACTAACTGATGGGAGGTCCTTTTTAAACCAGGTGTCCTGATTAGCCTGCCTGCCATAACTGATTCTAGAAAGTTCTTAATTGGCTCCAGGTGTCTTGATTAGCTTGCCTGCTTTAATTGGTTCTAGTAGGTTCCTGATTGCTCTAGGGGCACACCTGCTCTGGTCACTCAGGGAACAGAAAATTGTTCATCCAGTGGCCAGTATATTTGCCTTCTACCAGACTCCTGTACCCCACTGGCCTAGGTCTGTCACAATTCTAAGTACATTTCAGTCCTTTTATTGATACTCCAGGTATTTTTAAAGAAAGTAGTTGTACCTCCTCTATAAACAAGTTCTGAAGATTTTATACAACAGTCTCTGTAAGCTTGAGTTAACAGGGTGGACTTTTTGTTGGATGATTTGAAAACTCCCAAAAATATTTTATTAACAGACTACATATTGCTCTTCATTTAGAGTGATCTCTAATAATGTCCAGGTGTGTGCTTAAATTATGTTTTCAAATGTGTGTGTGTTTACGGGCACATCATTTAATAATAGTCCTTCAGTTTTCTAAATGGAAAGAGTCTGTATTCTTGCAAAATTTTATTGGAACTGAAACCTATTGTAATATGAGCATAATACTAATTTTTAAGAAGGCTTGTTTGGATCACAGGATTCTATGGTGCCTCTACATATAAATTAACATATCATCATATTTTTCAACTGGATCACTATTCTCCAAGCAGCACAAAACCCTAATGGTTTTTTATCAGTCACTGTAACTGTTCCTAATGTGTTCCTTGCCATTGGGGAATAGGTGATGACAGAAGATTGGGATTGGTTTGTTTTTTCAGCTCCTCAATTAAACAACATTTGTCATGTTGTTGATTTTATCACATTTTATGTCCAGAGATGGAGTAGAACACCATGTTGGTTTACCTGTTGGTGTTGCAGGTAAAATGAGAGAAGTGTTCTATAGGTTCTGATCTGTGCAAGTACTTTAGGGTTGAGTTTATCTAATGACTTGGAGTTTGGAATAGAACAGCACATGTCCCACACCTGACTTCTGTAGCCAAGAGTTAGGGATTAAATTTCCCACTTTAACTATTGCATATCCATGTTAAAAGATGTCTAAGTTTTGTATCTGGAAGAAAAATGTCACTAATCAAAAAACTTTGTAGATAGAGTTTTTTGCATAGAAGTGCCTATTGTCTGCATTAGATATTAATCAAAATAATCTCTGCTCATTAAATATTTAAATTCTAGCTAACACGTCTTATGCAGGAAAAAACATGGAAGGCAAAGATGCTAGCCCAAGGGCCAAATACTGCCATGCCTTTTAGAACAGTAGATTATAGCCATTGTTCCTTTATGAGAGGTATATGAAACAGTACTACAGTACTTTAAAAAATGAATTTATTATTTTATTGCAGTGTTTTGAAAGGCTTATTATTTAGCTGTATATAATATCAGCAAAATGAATAATGGCCCTTATTATGTCTGACGTCTTGTTCTTCATGGTTTGCCTCACACATTGTTACCTTTTCTTACAGCTGTTTTATTCATTAGATTAGGTCTTGTCATCATCACACTCACACAACAGGAAATCAATAATTAATTATGGATAGGTAAAGTGATGCTTGACTGATTTCCTGAAACCTTCCGCTGCCACAGCATATAAAGCAGTTGAGCACAGTTATCTAGCAGTTTTTCACTTAGATGGATTTTCAAAGTTATTGATACATCAGAGACTGATTGTGTATCCTTCACAACTAACCTCAGGAACTCAGATTTAAAATAATGCCCACAGTGGTTACTTCTGTTTCATATGACTGATGACACTAGTAAAAGAGTGCTTGAAAGAAAGAGAACTGGTCAAAATCATTTAAGATACATTGAAAGAAAAATCTTGGCCAACTATCTCAACAGAGCTTAGAATCTGAGGCTTTGCAATAATAATTTCAAAGGCGAGAAACAGAAAATGCATTAATAATTCTTTAGGTATGGCATGTTGACATTCTGAGAATTAATGGACCTTGCTTTCAGAGTATTGAAGATAGAGGCTGGGAGCACTAAATCCTATATAGAAATGAAAGAAATAAACTACTGATTTTGAAGATGTCCCTTTATCAGAGAAATAGCCTGCCTAGTGCTTATTAATCCTTATTCAGTGCCAGTTTTGCTATAGTAAATGATTGCATGACCTAGGAATCTTTTTCTCCCTTCCTTCCTTAATATAAATTCCCATTACCAGATTATTAAAGAGACTGAAATTTGATGTGTAGAAACCGCACATTTATAAATGTTATTTGTTTATATAACTTCACATTGGGAATTTTTGGCTGAATAACAACCACAGGATGGAGTCAATTGTGTACAGTCAGAACATAGAATGGAAATATTTTTGTACATAGTTCATACATTCCTTTTCAGGCATGTCTGAGTTAGATTGTACCTTTAAAACATAGCCTTCAAGGTCAGAGAGATGGCACCATCGCAGAGGGAGCCCTGGGCAGAATTCTGACTGACTTAGAGAGAACTCCTTATCGGGCTTTAGAGAAATGCAGACTACAGCAGCAGCTCAGCCACCCGTTTACAGAGTGCACTGCTCACTCCCCACAACGCTGCCAGCTATGCTGATTGGTACACGGGGAGATTAAGAGAGTACACCACCATCATCCCAATGCTTTGGGTAGGCGTGCCAGGGGTGGTGCCTGTGCTCTCCAATTACAGGAGTGTGAAAGGAGAATGGGTGGAAAGCTTTTGTGCCACTCTCCCACACTGGCATATCTGCCCGGGGCAGTCACAGGTGTGGCCCATAACATTTTTGTTGCAAATAACAGGAAATACATTCTTCTTTTTGCTCTGACCACTACAATCATGCTTTCACAAATACAGTGTTAAAAACTCTTGCAATTAATTAACACATTTTGACATATTTAGTGTTTTTCTGAAACCCAAGTTCCTGGAGTAATGATATTAAGTGGGAATCTCAGCTTTCATTTTTTTAAAGTATATTTTCAGCCCTCATGGTTGAAAAGAAAAGCTGGAGAACATGAATCCTGAAGTCTCAAAAACAAGAAGGCAAAGAAAAAAACCCACATGTATTAATTTTTAAATCTGATTATTTTGGGGGAGTGACATGATTTTTGGACACTTGGATTTGGCAGTGCTGCAGATATTCCCCTCCGTACTCTGAAGTCAGTTTCTCCAGATTTATAGTGACATGACATAATGCAGCATCTGGCCCAAGGTAGTTAACCAAAAAATGAACTGCAAGTGTCCAAATTGGGAGCATTCCAAATCTTTTTGAATGCTTCCTACTGCTCTTTTCAATAACAAATCTTGAGTTCTCATGTTGATATTAAAAGACAAAATCCTGTGAATAAAAATCCTCTATGTATCTTTTATAATTGTCTCTCATTTACCCCCAAGCATTTGAAAATACAAAGCCATTTCTTCAGAGTATCTCATATAACAGGTCAATATAAAGAGCTTAAGGATGCTCTTCTGTGTTTCTGTTGAGACAATACAAACAGATTAATAAATGTCCATCCTTCTTGGACCCTAGGACTTTGCCTTCTGAATATGAGATGTTTAAGAATGGCTTCATTGTATTAATATGACCAGCTTATTGTAAATGATTTTTTTTTAAATAAGGGATGTTTTGGAAGGGCTGAATTTAGGAAATTAATTAAATTAATTATTAAGCAAAAATCCCAAACCTTCAATCCAAAATAACTGCAAGTACACTATCAGGGCCTATGCATTTTTGCTTTTTGTATGTATAAATCTATCTATCTACGGTACATATCTATGTATGCACACATTTTCATTTTTAAAATGGTACATTCTTTAACTAAGGTATGCAGGGAATCACAATTTCCATCTGACATGTTGCATCATGCTGAGGACATTATCTTTACGCAAACCACATTCTCTGCAATATATGTAAACATACATGTGACAGGTTCTGATAAATTGATATTTTTCTGCATGATGTTTACTGCTACCTGTGTTTATAACAGATGGAGTGGGGTTCTCAAACTTTTCCACAATTCCACTGAACCACGGTTTAATAGGAAGGTTGCCTCCTCTCTCATTCATTAGTATATAACATCCATGTGTCCACTACCTCAAGTGTTTGCATGAAAAAGTCATAAGAGGAAACTATTTCAATATATTTTTTGGCTTCCGTGAATCAATTTGGCACCTGGAAACGAGGAGAATCAGACTGAGCACTGTACTGCCCATAAATGCTTTGTGGACCATCAGTGTTGAGAACCACTGAGGAATGCACTTACTGCATTTAATGTTTCTAGATATTAGATCTTAATGATAAATGTGGTTGTTACTAAATATTTCAGTCTATATTATTTCTAAGATCCCAGTCAGAAACTCTGCTAGATGCATGTGCACACTCCTCACCACAGTGCTACCGTCATGTTGAATGCTTAGCTTTCATATGCCAATATATGTAGATAATCTGATTCAGTTCTAATAGCTGTTGGGTCTTATTAGTGTCAGGACAACAAACTGCAAGTGAAAAGATGCCCAGAATTGTATCAGTCTGATGAGACTTGACTTCATTCACATCAGCTTTATCCTTTAATTTAGACAATGTCACACTAGTGCACACCAGCCAGGAATGTTCCACTTAGCCTGACAGTAAAGCTTCAGCATGAAAAAGATGTAACACTAACAACTGAGAGCAATTTCCTGCTGAGTTCCAAAGTAAGCTCAGTCAACATAATGCACTTGTTTGTTACAGTATCATATACCCTATCACTTTCTATTTCTAACATCAGCTTGCTGGGTGTAGTTCTCTCATACGTGGCTACCCTGGTATTTTACCATATTATATCATTACTGGAAATGTCATATTTACAATGAAATAAGATGACAATAGCAAAATGCTGGCTCATAGGCAAGGAAGAGGAACAAGAAGAAGGTTCCAATCCTGCTTTGTTGAATGGCAAAATTCCTGTTGATTCCAGGCAGAACAGTATTGGGCCCGAAGGAGGAAATAGAATGTTAGAAAGTTTTAAAATATATATTTTGTAAATAGTTTCTATCTCAGTAATTTCATAGTATGATGTTTGTTGTCGTTACTTCTCTTCTGTACCGGGACACCACAGGAGTTGGTGTCTTTCTTTCTGACAAACTCTTTGGTAATTCTGAAGGCAGTAATCAGAGTACAGGCCTCAATAAGAGTCAAGGATCTGCATATTCATGACAGTTATTGAAAACCCTACACGTTTATGCAAATCACTGTCACCTGATTGCTAATGATTATCAACTAGTCATAGGGCAGGAATTTTTACACTGCAAGGCTATTAAGAAATAACTATGAAGTGATTATACTAGTATGAACCTTAAAACTAATCAGAGCCAGGGAATGGCACAACTTGCAAAAATGGTAGTTTTCTGCCAGTAAATAAGCAGCATCTTTGCCTTCTGATCAGCCGAAATAACTACACTTCATTTTGATTTTGATTAAGTCACTTAGAATAGAGTTTGCTGAAACATTATGGAATTCTCAGAGATATGCTTCCATGTATAAATTTTACAGAGGTATTATAAGAATATTCTCAAAACAAAAGCCAGTCAGCATTGCGCAGTGGTGTGATGTCATTTTTGGGAGGATGTTATTAGAGGATAGTAGTTTTATAATGATATTTTACTTTGGGAGGTGAACGGAAATTTGACATTGAAATCACAGCAGGGGAAGGTTAAGAGACAGTACTTGAGATTAAACTTGAGTAGGATCATTAACTTCTGTACAACCAAACTAAACTGAGTTCTAAAACCATGTTGTTCAGTTTTTGCTGCTAACTGATTCTAATAGCAGCAGTGTGGTCTAGTAGGTCGGGCTCTGGACTTATAGTCAGGAGAACTTGGTTCTGTTGTTAATGTTGCTAAGTGTTGCTAGTGCTGCAGTGTTGTTAATGCTGTTAGTGCCATTGTTCTTGGAGCTGTGATGGTAGCTGCACTAGCAGAGAGCACAGCGCGTTGATTCAGCAGATTTTGATGTTACTCATACAGAAAGACCACCAGCTCTGTTCTGTGGTGAAAAGCATTGTCAGGTTTATTGTTGACAAAGCATGGTACTTTTGCCCCATGGGAGTTACAGGTACACTAACACATGTGTGCCCACGACAACGTACCAGTTTGATCAACATAGCACGATGTTGTCCTCTAGGCCAGTACAGAGCTGCGCCTCCTATGTCTTCTCCTTTTATACATTGATACAAACAAGTTACATTTTACATTCCATATGTTGTTAGTTACCATCCTTATATCTTGTACCTGCTAGATCAAATGAAACAACCTCATCCATTATCCTGTTATTCCATCCTTGTCTTATGAGAGGTCAGTGTGTTCTTATACCCACTCTTGGGGAATTTGTTTATGTAGTTACTTGAGAGGTGTGGGTGCTTCTGTACCATCCCCTCAGATCAGGAATATGCTGACTTGGTTGGCTAATACCTTGTGTGTTGCCATTTTGCCAAGACCAGGCCCACTCTGGTTGACAGCCTTCGGTTCATACTGTTAGTTATGCCTAGGGCTCCAGCAAGGCCTACAGGTTCTATTCAGCTCCACGACTGGTCTGCTCTTTGTCCTTGGGAAAATCATTTTCTCCCTCTTTCATCTTGCCCTTTGTCCTGTCTATTTAGATTGTAAGCTCTTTGTGGCAGGCAGGGACTATCTTTCACTATGTTTGTACAGTGCATACTAAAATCAGGATCGAGTCAGGTGTGGGAGGGGGGCCAGCTCAGGCTGAAGTAGCAGGGTTTATATACCCTCTCCCTGACCAAGACATATCTTTGAAAGATAACAAGAACTAAAGAAGTTGCAACAGGCATTTGACATAGTCTTTTAATGTTACTTATAATGCATGAATCCACCTAATACCAGACAAAATAATCACCTGCTGTGGATCAGAGGAGAATGATTGAATCTCGTAATGACTCAGAGCTCAGCAGAGCGATGACGTACTGGCACAAGTGTGAAGCCTATGAAAAATGATTAGTTCTAAACTCTTGTTCTGTTTTTCTCCACAACTGTTATGCATAGCTCTCCACTTAAAAGTTATTCGCTGCCGGATTCCTGACAACACATAACTGGATATATGCCAATGTTGATCTAGCTGCAATAAATACATGCCCTCTCCTAGTGCCTTCATATTACTTAGGAAAAATAGATAGTCATTATAGGCATAATCAAAATATAGTGCAAAATGTGGAACCTCTGAACAGCTGCTGAGGGCTAATATGACATTACCCTACTTTGGTTATTTGTGATTTCTTTAGGTACACAGTTGCTACCTGTTAACTAGCTGTTGGCAGTTAACAATGGCATCCCCTCTATAACAGAATTACACTGATTTTCTTTCCAGTTTATCAAATCTTTTTGTCCTATTTTTCCTTTGGTACATCAGGCTGATGGCAGATTGGTTTCTGAAAAACACTTGCACGCAGACTTTGCTTTTGAAGATAGCACTTGTTCTCTTTAGGAGACCCTTATATACTGTACCTTTAAGTATCCAAATCAATTTAATTAAATGTCATTATAGGCACTGGAGCTGAAACAAACTAATGAAAGTAACCAGCCTGTCAGGTATTTATTTCTGCATTAAAATCAACATAATCCCTTTTGGCTCTTAAAAATTAGTTGAAATATTTAACACTAATAGCTTCTGGAATTGTTGATGGGAATAGTTTTAATGAATTTGTTAGAAACTGTTTACCTTAAAAATGGAAAGAAATTTCTTTAGTTGGAGCAGATGAGAGCTAAGGATAGATTTTATTAAAAGTATTCAGCTTTTGGGGTATTATGGCGGCCTGTCAGACACATGCAAAAAATCTGTCAGAAAGCACTATTTGAACATTATCATCCAGTGACAGTGGTATCGACTGTAATATGGCTAATCAAAAGCAATCTGAGCTCATAATGATATTTATAATTATATTAATGTTTGGGATAACTTTGTTTCACTGTACTAAAAATTGAAGCACTCCAATAAAGTGAAATGTGATGGTAGATTGGTTTTGAATAGAGGAGTTGGGGGAGAGGAGAGGGTGGCTGGTATAAGAGGCTCCTTATCATCTTTTTGCTCTGATATTGAAATGGCAAAACTTTTATTTTCATTTTCAGATGCACTAAAAAATGGACCAATTTTGTTAACAAAGGCTCTAACGTGTGTAGATATGGGACAACAGTCACATAGGATAGACTATAGGGACAGACCCTCATTTGGTATAAATCCTCATAGCTCCACTGAAATCATTCAATAGAGTTGTGCCAGTTTACACTGGATGAGTATCTAGCCCATACTCTGTTAATTCTTTGAACATACTTTTAGTGCCTTTATGGCTGAAGATTTTAATGTGCTTTACAAACATGCATAAATTATGACTCACAACCCCCTGTGTGACAGAAGGTGTTATAGTGCCTCATTCTGTTCTCACTTAACTCAGTGTAAATCAGCAGTCGCTCCATTGAGCAATGGATTTGCACTGTGTAAAACCAGTTTAAGTGAAAGGAGAATTGAGCCCAGTGTCTTTAATTGAGAGGCACACAGAGGGTAAGTGACTTGTCCAAGGTTGCACAGAGTCCATGGCAGAGCCTAGAATGGTATCTCTTGACTCCCATTTATTTGCATTAGCACCAAGACCAGTCTTCCCCCTATCAATCACATCAGTCTCCCCAGAGCTCTAAGATTTTTCCCTTCTGTCTATTTGTACATTTATATTAATCAAAGAGGAATTTAAAGCATTTGGGGCCTTGCAATCCTGGAGATTCTAAAAGTTACACTGTCAACTGAAATTGCACTTTGAGTCCCAGATTCTACTCTCTGAAGTACCTATAGCTGGAGCTGCTCTCAGCAGAGAGAAAAACATTTGGGTGATGAGGGGAATAATTCCTGTACAACCAAGCTTCATATCTACTGGCAGTCCAACTACAACTAGATGTAACCCCTTCACTGCTGAGAACCATTGTAATGCCTGAAGAAACTTTTGGTGTTCTCTGAAGTGCCAAAGGAACTTCACCCAACTGGCGCCAGATGTCATTGCTATGGCAAGTTTGTGGTACTGTACAGGAGGGAGGGGTAACATTCACTTTCCAGTAGAATGCTAGAAGGATTCAGGTATGCGATGCAGTAGGCAAGCAGAAAGCTGCCATTTTTCCCTGGTCAACTGAGAGCAACGTCAACCCCAGTTGTAGATACTTCAGAGAGATGTCATGATACAGGATGAACATGAAACAAAATGTACCATTTTCAGCTGGCACAGAACATTTAAGATCCTAAAGCCTCTAGTGTTGTTAATTGATTTCTAAATGGGATTAAATGGATTTTTTAAAGGGTTTGAAGAACAATTAATACCTTCATTTTTAAAAAATTAATTATCTCTATTTTATAGTGAGAATAATGCTCTTCTCTATGTGTGTGAATATGCGTGTGAGAGAGAAAGGAGGAGGTTAAAAGCAATGGTCATGTAGAATTTCCCTGTGCTAAAAAAAAACAAAAGAAAAACACCCTCTTGCTATTGGTATTTGAAAGTTCGTCTCCACAAGAATTAGAACTGTACTTACTAGTCATTTTCCAGCAGGCTTGTAGCCAGCATGGTTTTGGCACACTTTCAATGTGCAGTGTGGACAGGGATTTAAAAAACTAAAAAAAACACCCATCATAGTAAAACCTGGGAAAAAACCACCCCTTCTAATAAAACTTGTCTTATGAAGCACCCACTTTTTTGAAGCTCTGCATAGTTTGGTTAAGGATCCTTCCACCATATTCCTCATAGAGATAGAGATAAGGAGGTCCCAACAAGGGCTGTATGCACCGCAATTTGTGTGCTCACTCTAACTGTAGGGAGGGCTGAAAATCTTGAAAGCTTGCCTCATCCCTTTGATGCGCCTCTTTGCTCTTCATACAGCAGTCCAGAGACCTGCAAGTCAACTGTAGCATCAATGTCACCTCGTTGTACAGGTGGAGAGTGCTGGATGGTCATTTCCCTCCTTTGACATCAGATCTCCCCAGAGGGTGGCCTGCTCCCCACTTCTGCCCTCACGTCTCCTCCGCTTGGGCTAGCAGATCTGTCACTTTTAAATAAAATAATTAGAAATGTGAAAAGCCTGCCGCCAGTCCCATGAGAACTGCTAATCTCAAGAGAACGGAAAAAGGGAAGAGTGGATCAGTGCTCCTCACTGGGATCAAAGATTTCAAAGTAATAAGTGTGTGATTCTCATAGAGGATAAGTTATTATGTAAGTTAATATTAACTAAGATGTGTACCTGGTAAAATTTTATTTATAAAGTTTTCTGAGACTACTGTGTAAGATCCTGAACTGTGGGTGGGGATAAATAGGTAAGATAAATGGAATTAAACTATACGTTATGACATTTCAAAGACTTTTAACTCTTAGCTCTTGTTTTATGTCTCCGTGTGCTTTAAGTAGTGTCTGATCATTTCCAATTTGGTTTAACAGTAAGAAAAAACAGTAGTTGTACACTTGAAAATAGTATCGGGTTTTAACATCATCATTGGCTCTAGAGCTTGAAGGGCACATCTTACAAGAACATAAGAGTGGCCATACTTGGTCAGACCAAAGGTCCATCTAGCCCAGTATCCTGTCTTCCAACAATGGCCAATGCCAAGTGCCCCAGAGGGAATGAACAGAACAGGTAATCATCAAGTGATCCATCCTGTTGCCCATTCCCAGCTTCTGTCCATCCTGGCTAATAGCCATTAATAGACCTATCCTCCATGAACTTATCTAATTCTTTTTTTAACCCTGTTATAGTCTTACTCAATGATTTTTTTGCCTCTGTCTTCACGAACAAGGTCAGCTCCCAGACTGCTGCACTGGGCAGCACAGTATGGTGAGAAAGTGACCAGCCCTCTGTGGAGAAAGAAGTGGTTCGGGACTATTTAGAAAAACAGGACGAGCACAAGTCCATGGGGCCGGATGCGCTGCATCCGAGGGTGCTAAAGGAGTTGGCGGATGTGATTGCAGAGCCATTGGCCATTATCTTTGAAAACTCATGGCAATCGGGGGAGGTCCCGGATGACTGGAAAAAGGCTAATATACTGCCCATCTTTAAAAAAAGGAAGAAGGAGGATCTGGGGAACTACAGGCCAGTCAGCCTCACTTCAGTCCCTGGAAAAATCATGGAGCAGGTCCTCAAGGAATCAATTCTGAAGCACTTAGAGGAGAGGAAAGTGATCAGGAACAGTCAGCATGGATTCACCAAGGGCAAGTCATGCCTGACTAACCTAATGGCCTTCTATGAGGAGATAACTGACTCTGTGGATGAAGAGAAAGCAGTGGATGTGTTATTGCTTGACTTTAGCAAAGCTTTTGATACGGTCTCCCACAGTATTCTTGCCAGCAAGTTAAAGAAGTATGGGCTGGATGAATGGACTATAAGGTGGATAGAAAGCTGGCTAGATCGTCGGGCTCAACGGGTAGTGATCAATGGCTCCATGTCTAGTTGGCAGCCGGTTTCAAATGGAGTGCCCCAGGGGTTGGTCCTAGGGCCGGTTTTGTTCAATATCTTCATTAATGATCTGGAGGATGGCGTGGACTGCACTCTCAGCAAGTTTGCAGATGACACTAAACTGGGAGGAGTGGTAGATACGCTGGAGGGTAGGGATAGGATACAGAGGGACCTAGACAAATTAGAGGATTGGGCCAAAAGAATCCTGATGAGGTTCAACAAGGACAAGTGCAGAGTCCTGCACTTAGGATGGAAGAATCCCATGCACTCTTACAGACTAGGGACCGAATGGCTAGGAAGCAGTTCTGCAGAAAAGGACCTAGGGATTACAGTGGACGAGAAGCTGGATGTGAGTCAACAGTGTGCCCTTGTTGCCAAGAAGGCTAACGGCATTTTGGGCTGTATAAGTAGGGGCATTGCCAGCAGATCAAGGGAAGTGATCATTCCCCTCTATTCGACATTGGTGAGGCCTCATCTGAAGTACTGTGTCCAGTTTTGGGCCCCACACTACAAGAACGATGTGGAAAAATTGGAAAGAGTCCAGCGGAAGGCAACAAAAATGATTAGGGGGCTGGAACACATGACTTATGAGGAGAGGCTGAGGGAACTGGGATTGTTTAGTCTGCAGAAGGGAAGAATGAGGGGGGGTTTGATAGCTGCTTTCAACTACCTGAAAGGGGGTTCCAAAGAGGATGGAGCTACACTGTTCTCAGTGGTACCTGATGACAGAACAAGGAGTAATGGTCTCAAGTTGCAGTTGGGGAGGTTTAGGGTGGATATTAGGAAAAACTTTTTCACTAGGAGGGTGGTGAAGCACTGGAATGGGTTACCTAGGGAGGTGGTGGAATCCCCTTCCTTATAGGTTTTTAAGGTCAGGCTTGACAAAGCCCTGGCTGGGATGATTTAGTTGGGAATTGGTCCTGCTTTGAGCAGGGGGTTGGACTAGATGACCTCCTGAGGTCTCTTCCAACCCTAATCTTCTATGATTCTATGATTCTTGGCCTTCCAACATCCTCTGGCAAGGAGTTCCACAGGTTGACTGTGCATTGTGTGAAAAAATACTTCCTTTTGTTTGTTTTAAACCTGCTGCCTATTAATTTCATTTGTAGACCCCTAGTTCTTGTGTTATGAGAAGGAGTAAATAACTCTGCCTTATTTACTTTCTCCACACCGGTCATGATTTTATAGACCTCTATCGTATCCCCCCTTATTTGTCTCTTTTCCAAGCTTAAAAGTTGCAGTCTTATTAATCTTTCCTCATATGGCAGCCATTCCATACCCTAATCATTTTTGTTGCCATTTTCTGAACCTTTTCTAATTCCAATATATCTATTTTGAGATGGGGCAACCACATCTGCATGCAGTATTCAAGATGTGGGCATACAATGGATTTATAAATGCTTCTAAGTCATCTGCTTGCTGGAGATGATTGACTGGATTTAGAAAATTCTTTCTTATCATTGGTAATAAGGATTAACTGACATTTTCTAGTAATTCTTACTATTCTTTATTGGCTCTCTGTTTTTCTCCCTACATTTTCTATGTGACCCTTCACTGCCTGGAGACATATAGATCCTGTGAAGAGGCACAAACATCACTTTCCTTTATGAACAAATGCTCTATAGCTAGCCACGCCAATGAAAATAATGGACCCATCTTCAAAAGCTATGACCCAAATTTCACTCTTTTAATTTTCGTTTTAAACGTGTGTTGTAATTTCACAGTTGACACACAGCCACCTACCAATGCACTATGCAAACAACATAGAGGGAAGAGATGTGCATTCAGTGCTTTTAATTGTACATTGAGTGTGTCTATTTCAAGTTATCAATATTATGTATAGATAGAAATCCAATAAGCAAGCATCTTCTTTGCTTTTGCTGTTTAAAAAAGAAAAACAGCATCACTTTTCCTCAGCAGAGTGTTCTGAAAGTACAGGTGGTGGCAATTACTTTTCATATAGCACAATAGCCAAATTAAGAGGGAAATTGGAGCCAGTTTTTAACAATGTTTATAAAACATATTTTTAATCACACTTATATCAGCCTTGCAAAATTCTTTTTGCTTCCTCACTAGGGACATTGACCTTGAGGTCAATGGGAGTTGGATCAGGTCCCTGGAAAGCATTTTTTTCAAGGACTAAGTAAAGTGTTATCTTAAGAGTGGCAAGTAGATTTTGTGCCCAAGTTGGTAAACTTACATGACAGATTTGGCACAAGATTTACAGATGATAAAGATATTTCATCAGTAAATATTTTGTGGCATCTGAAATAATATAGTGGAGTCCAATATCAGAGCTACTGATAGCCATTTTAGCTCTCATTATGCTTTCATGCTAGTTTAATTAATTAAGAAAAAATGTTACTGTTTAGTATTTATGTTATGTTATGTTAGACCATAAAGCAGCTTTAGGCTCTCCAGTGTTTGACTCCTGAACAAATAAAGTCATTTTCAGTAATATGAACTTGAACAGCCGCTAACTTAGAAATGTTCATATCATTACACATTTCAATTTCAAATACAAAGGGCAACTTTTTCTGTGCACCCTAGAGAAAACAGGGCTGGGAAAATGGGCATTATATTATAATAAAACATAGTAAAGAACATACTCTTGTTTCCCAGTTATGAACAAACAGCTGAACAGTCTCAGTGTATTAACTAGACTAGAGGGTGTGTGAAATATTTACACAAAATTCAAAAGGCTTGAATGCTCATCTAGCCATTTAACATTTTCTTGCAAAATTAAAATGTTCCTTTGTAATAGAACTGTTTTTGAGGAAAAAATGTTTACACTGTAAAAACAGACAAAATATCATGATTTTGCATATTTTCACAGCTGGGTTATCATTTTTATGACATTTCAGGAAAAGTAGAGGTGTGAAAAAGGGCAGAATGAAAATGCCTAAAATTGTATTCAAATTCTGCATAATTTTGCACAGTCCTAAAAAGGATTGTGTCTTTGTGTCTGTTGTAGGTATTTTGGGGGATACATTGTAGTGTCTGGGGGTTGTCTATGCAGTGGGGAAATGTGCACTATGGAGGGTGTGCATTATAAAATCCACTAACATGTTGTGCATTAATTGGTCCACGTGGACCCTAGTGGTGCACACTAATAATTCCCTAGTGTGATTTAACAGCATTATGTCAGGGAACTTTTAGAGTGCACCAGCAGGGTTTCCACATACCAATTAATGTGCAACACATCAGTGCACTTTAGAAATCACGCCTCCGCATTCTCCCATAGAGTGCATTACCCTGTTGTGTGGACAGACCCTGAGCACCATCTTATATTTTGTAGCATTGAGCATACTTGGCATGCTGTAAATTGGCAGAGTAAATCAGCCTAGCACTGGAGAACAGAGTAGCCGTTGTGAGCTAATACGTAATTATTGTAACTGAGTATTCATAATAATTAGTGAAAACACTAATTAAATAGAAATATTATTTACATTAAATGGAGTGTTGTATATATGCATCTTTTTCACTGAAACCTGTCCCAATGTTTGATGTTGTCCTCATGCAGGATGGATGGTCACAGTATCACTTTGTAGCCTCATCTTCAACAATAGAGCGGGATCGGCAAAGACCATACTCTTCATCACGCACGCCCTCCATCTCACCAGTGCGCATGTCTCCTAATAATCGCTCAGGTAAGACCATGCTTCCAGGGCTCAAGTAAACAGAGAAGTAATCTAGTAATGTCATCTTTCCATTGTTAAGCACCGTCAGTGGCATCTAGATGCATTATTAACCATGATGGGAGCTTGTGGGAAATTTTTTCATTCTTATCAGTGTATCTTTGTATACAGGAATATTTTTTATTTGTGTGACTGCCTTGAAGAAATTTAAAGCAGACAGACTATTCAGGGTAACCTTTTACTGTGAATGTCCATTCACTATCTTCTTTGTCCACTGGCCAGTTAATATTATCTGATTGGGAAAGTGAAAATGTCCCAGGCCATTGGGCCTACTGTTAGCATTGGGAAGTTCCCCATCTCAGATGCCTCCAAGTAATTTGCTTTACTAGTCATAGAAACCACAAATTCATTTGGTATGTATGTTTTATACTGTTAGACAGAAATTTCAGCTAGTGTAAATCATCATAACTCTACTCCAGTCAATGGATCTACACCAGTGTTCATCAACTGAGCATCTCGTTATGGATGTATTGGCAGAAGGATTGACTGCAATGCTACATCTAATATCAATGCCATGAACATATAAACTGCCATTAAATGCTATTTCATCCACTGTGGAATTATTTCTGTCTTACACAGGAATCAATTCAGTTTTCACATGTAGAATTCAGGCCTCTTTTTCCTCCACTTATTCCAAGTTAAAATATGTCATTACTTTAAATGAAAGTAATCCTCAATAAAAATAAAGTCTTTTAAAATAAACACAAGAAAATCCTATCAGCCTCTCACTTTGCATTTGACTGCTTGCTCTGTTAAACCTAGGGTGACCAGATGTCCCGATTTTATAGGGACAGTCCTGATATTTGGGGCTTTTTCTTATATAGGCGCCTATTACCCCCCACCCTCTGTCCCGGTTTTTCACACTTGCTGTCTGGTCACCCTAGTTAAACCTCTGTCATTAAGAACATAAGAACGGCCATACTGGGTCAGAACAATGGTCCATCTAGCCCAGTAACCTGTTTTTCTGACAGTGACTGGTGTCAGATGCTTCAGAGGGAATGAACAGAACAGGGCAATTTATCAAGTAGGACTGTCGTCCAGTTCCAGCTTCTGGCAGCCTGAGGTTTAGGAACACCCAGAGAGTGGGGTTGCATATAGCCTCTGATGAACTTAACCTCCATCAGTTTATCTAATTCTTTTCTGAACTCAGTTATACTTTTGGCCTTCACAACATCCCCTGGCAATGAGTTCCACAGGTTGATTGTGCATGGTGTGAAGAAGTACTTCCTATCTTTATTTTAAACCTGCTGCCTATTAATTTTATTGGGTGATCCCTGGTTCTTGTGTTATGTGAAAGGATAAATTATATTTCCTTATTCATTTTCTCCATAGCATTCATGATTTTATAGGCCTCTATCGTGTCCCTACCTTAGTCATCTCTTTTCTAAGATGAACAGTCCAAATCTTATTAATCACTCCTCATCTGCAAGTTGTTCCACAGAGTTACCGGGATATCAGCAGTAAGATATGTCTGGCTAAACTATTTACACCCTAGTGCAGAAGTGATTGTTTTTTTTATGTTTGTTAACTATCTAGGAGTCCAGTCTCAATCTACAAGGGCAACGTGCTGAGCTATTTTGAAAATCTGGCCACAAGTATCCCCATAGTCGTGGCTGAGTACTAAACCATTTCAAAAATCTGCTCTTCATACAGGCACCTAGATGGGTGCCCTTTTGAAAATCTGACCCTGATTGTGAGTGCTGAGTGCTTGAAAAATCTGGCCCTGAGCTTTCGGTGAACATCTGACTCCAAGTATCTCCTGCTTTCTGTTGTTTGTTCAGTTCAAGGAGGGAATCTAACTTGGTCTAACATATAGGACTCTACCCCGCCCCATCCCTCCACCCCCCAGTACCATAAATCATAATAGTGTTTCTCAGTCCAGCGTCAACAGACAATTTAATTAATGCTTCCAGTAAAAACTCTGCAGAAGTCCACTTGTGGATTTGAATAATTGATGGAGAGCTATTGCTCACACAGGGGTGAATAGATATAGTTCCTGCAGGGAATGGACAAACAGTTATATCTTATCATTTGACTGTGTACAAAAAGCAGCATGCTTAACATGACCATTAGTGTTTTGATGTCTTAGCGATGTCCTAGCACCCCTTTGGAGCTATGTTTTGTATGTTGTCCTGTTAGATTCTGGCTGAGGACACATGTTGTCCAAAACCATATTCTGATTCTGATTGGGAATTTTTGATGATGTCAGAGTCTTAAAACCTTGCTAGATAGATAGCGGACAATCGCTTTAAGAGCAATCCCCAATTTTAATGGATACATAAGCACAGCCATCTGCTTAACATTAATTTTTAAATCCAAGGGTCCCAACCGGGGGAGAAAATTTAATCAAAATTCTGAATCGATGCAAATTTGTTACCTTAATCCTAACAAGAAAAATACAGTGTAAATTAGGACTGTTGGAGGAAATGACCAAAGATTAAGATTTGTGCATGAGTTTTTACAGATCTTTTTTGTAAACTATAGAAATAATACTGTGTAATAAGCTGAACCATTATCAAACATCAATGTTCTTTCTAAAACCTTACTATGTATTAACATATCCTTTAGAGGTTAAACTCTAGTAAAACAATACCAGCCTCACAGGAAAAGAACAGATATGAGACTAGAGAACAAATTTCTGTCCTTGTGATTTAAGTAATGAACAGAACAGTTTCAAAAATAAATGACACAATAATTATAAATGTCCACTTTTTGTCATGGTAAGGAGGACATGAATGTGCTATTATTCGTTGCTATTACAATATCACACTGAAAATATACCAGCCACCTTTTCTAAATGTGAGGAAAGGAAATTTCATTGATGTGCTTTGCCTTCATTAAACCAGATATTTAAAGGAGTGGAGTTCAAATAACATACTAAGCAACAAATGTAAAGGTTATACTTGTGCCCTACATAAAAATCTTAACTGAAACTCACTTTTAATCTTAATTCTTGTTTTAGCATTGTCAAGTTAACAGCCATAAGTATCCACTTTGTTTCCTAAGCAGTAGAAAACTTTTAAAGAGTGCTGGGAAGTCTCTAAGTGAACATTGAGTGGCCAGCCAATACCCCAGTGTTATATAATGCTTTCTCTCTCATTAGTGTTTCTTTACTTCATTTCTTTGATAAGAGCTGGGGTGGTGTACTTGAATTGGTCCAATTTTTTTCAGTCTAAATCTATAATACTTTCTGATAAACTCTTGGAATGAAATCCTGGCCCTATTAAAGTCAACGGGAGCTTTGTCATTTACTTCAGTGGAGCCAGGATCTGTTTTTCATTGACATTTCCCATTAATTTTTTTCACCACTATTTTGAAACTTTCCAACTAAACTCTCGGCATACACCACTTCCAAGTTTCATCCCATATGCTGAGAAACAGAAGCCAGGTTTCTCTCTGGTGTGTATTGATTTTGTGAGGCCCAAAGCTTTTGCCTTTCTGCCCGTCTATTCAAGTTTGTGTCATGAGAAGAAATGCTAGTACCTCCTCCAATATTGAGATCAAAATGGAAAAAATAAATACCAACACTTGGCGAAAATTGTTTTTATAAGAGAACGCATTCATTAGGCATTGGTGCTGCTCAAACACTATCCTCGCATTTTGCTCTCTCTCCAGTGTTTTGCCCATGTTTACTAATCTAAAGTAGATAATGACTGAGCCATTCTGCCTTAAATATACACATACAGAACCTTCATTTATTTCAATGGAACTTGCATATGTGTATGCCTGGGAAAAAATTAGATTTGGGGACCAAAATTACATAACAAATCGGGGCAATTATTGAATTGTTCAGTATGCACTTTGGGGATCACTTTTTCAAATGAGCTCGGGTCCCATGTAGGCACCCATATAACGGCTTGATTTTCAAGAGTTCGTGTCCCCTTGTGACACTTCTGGCCGGTTTTCAAAAGAACTCATCATTCAAGGGGCTGAGCTTTTGAAAGTCTCCTCACTTCTCTTTGTGCCTAAATTGGATCTGAGCTTTTTGAAAATTTAACTATAAGAAGACTTTAAAATGGGGCGTTTCTTTGTTGTAACATTGAGCTTAATGGGAAGTTCAGTATCAACATGGACAGTGATCCTCCATCACCATTGTTGCCAGATTTGAAATATGTAGGTATAAAATCCCTTGATTCATTAAAATCTGGAACAGGAGCTTAATTCTGTCCCTATCTCCCCTCCCCCCCACAAAAAAACAAAAAAAACCCAGGATGTTTAACGGGTGTTGGAATTTCTCAAGGAGACCCTCACACGTATTTTATTTTATTTACTTTACCTAGTTTGGGTCAAAATTCTGGTCTCCAAATCAAGATTCAGTGAGATTCCCATGCATAATGCAGAAAGTATTCGGTAAGGAGTTGCACTGTAGTTGTTAGCATAGGACCTCGAGTTAGAGGCTTCTTTTTTCTGTTTGGGGAATTGGTTAATGCAACCTTTGGGTTTTGCTGTATTTAAAATTGTGAAGCAGCGAGAAGGGCCTCAGGAAAATCATGTTAACAGGTATAACAGCAGGGCACTATTCACCTCCCCACAGCCCTCCTTGTGTTTGATGGTCATTCACTCCCAGCTGGAGTAAACGTTGACTGCAGTAGCAATCATTTTGCCATATGTTTATCAGCAATCAAAAACACATTTACCACTAGAGACCTTACCAAGTCCACTGTGATAATACAACAGCTTTCTTGCTGGTAGCATCTAGGGAGAATATTGCTGACATCCTTTTAATAAAGATTTAACCTTGCAAGTCCCTTGCTGGCCAAGAAACCCTGGATTTCTAGTTAGATTTGATCACACATAAAAGTAGAGCTGCCCAGGATGAAATACATTTGTAACACCATTTCCAAATGTGGGGCAGTTTTATTTTTCCTGAAGGGATATTCTTTTGGATTTCCAGCCAGAGAGTGAAAGAGAAAGAACTATGTGACCTTATTTTTCCCTAAAAAGGGCCTGATTTTTAAACAGTCATTAAAACAAAGAGCAAACTTGCCATTACCCAAGCTATTAAAAGAAAAGCTTCCTCTCATCATTGCTCTGGGGGGCGGGAATCCCTCTTTATTTGTGTTCCTTCCTCTCTAAAGATTCTTAGTGCTTTTGAATAAGTGAAACTAAAAATCCTCAGAACTGGTTGTATTTGTCTGCATGTAGAAATGTAAATGCCTAATAACAATTGGGAAAAAAAATATTCTTCCTGCTAGAAAATTTTGATTGATATACAGTCTTGGGGAATCTATAAAGTACTGGGAATTGCAGAGCCCTGCAACATCCAGAATACCTTAGGGGACTGTGTCGAGGTGTTCATTTGTTATAGGGTTAACTTTTGTCAAAGGCTGAGAAAATACATTATCCCCCAGAAATATTTAATCAAACTTTTCTTATCTTTGGGAGCAAGACCCCAGAACTGGTAATAGGGGTCTCAATGGAAGAAAAAACCCCTCTATTCTTAAACTAGTTTGGGGAAAATAAAAGTTTAAGAAATACGTTAATAAGTCCTAATTGTTGCCCTAATATCCAACATATCTCTATTTTATGAACACTTTATTGTAAACCTTTACTAACATATTTGTCATCTAAATACTACAATGATATGTGCAGCCAGGAATGCAGTTAAATACAGTGCCCACCCTCAACATTTGCTAGTTACTTTAGTTAACTAAATGATGTTCCTCCAGTATGGTCAGAAAGACAGAGAGGTCACCATTAAAAAGAATTGCTATATGAAATCCCATTGTTTTTCCATCACCTGGAATAGGAATTAATTATTATGATTATTTGGTATTTTTGGTAGATGCTGACTTTTTAATGGTCATTGCTATCTATACGGATAATCATACCCATAATTCTAGAGTCAGAATTATTGGAGTTACTTTAAGGATTGAGCATTTACCCAAACATTTGTATATATCTTGTTTTTTTAGTTAAAGTTACATTTTCCATACTAATGCCTTTTTTTCTCATAATCGTTGCATGGTTCCTGTTTATTTTCAAGTAATAAAACAAAGAATAACTTATAAGGGTTTTTCTGCTCCCTGTTAATCATTCTAAAAGTGTTTTCAACAAAGGAGAAACTGATGATACCTTGGGAAGTGAACCTGATTATGCAAAATGGTTGTCAAATGTACAAATTAAAGAAATGGAAAGGATGAAGAAAAATAAAATTGCTGCTTATGTCATTCCATTGTGATCATCTTAGTTGTTGCACATAAATGGAGAAGGAACAAAATGCTCAGACAGAAATGCAGTTTTTAACAACTGCCATTAATACATTTGTCATATATTTGAAATAGCAGCACCTCTAACCCCTTTCCAAATCCAGTTCTGTCTACGCACTTTACACAGTTTAATTCCTATATATTAACAAATGTAAATATTATGAAATTGTTTACTCCAGATATGCTTGCAGTGGTGTGAAGGGAGAAAAATTATTTGTTTTTACTATCTAGCAAGTGCCCCAGCCTCACCTCGTGAAATGATCAGCCTAAAAGAAAGGAAAACAGACTATGAATCAACTGGAACAAATGCCGCTTACCATGGTAATAAAGGAGAACACACTTCCAGGAAAGACACCATGACAGGTGAGATTGTGTTTACATATCACATATATAAATTGATTGTGATAGACACATTTTCTAGGCTTGGCTGAGTTTACTGTAATAGTGAAAAAGATCAACTTCTGTGTTGTTTGAGTACCTCATAGATATAAGATTGAAAGTAAAAAGAATCTTATTAGTATAACTCCTTATAAAACTCTTATGTGAATACAGAGATGTGTTTACATTCTTGATCTAGGTTGTAGCTCAACACATGTAATAAATACTAACAATCAGGAGTGGCCCTATACTTTGTAACATCTAATCCTACTACAACATGGACCTGTAGAGATGCCATGATGCCAAGGTATTTCCCCTCACCATTATTACATCTGAAGAGATCTTGAAGGATTCCAAGACTGGATCCTCTGCCAGGTTCTTAATGTTGATTGGGACACCATCAGCATGCTGATTCAATACCAAGCTTCCCATGCTACAATCGGTATCCAGAGGTTTGCGTTCAAGATCTGACATTGCTCATACAGCATTTCCTGTGCGGTACAGTTCTTGGTTACCAAAACCCTACAGATCATCATCTTAGTTTACATGGAGGAGCAACATGCAAGAAAATGAATTAACATGAAATCTAAGAAGTGATCTAAGAAATGGGAAAACAGCCAAATAGATTTTGCACACCATTGAGAGCCTGGGAGTCCTAACGTCTGCCTCTGGCCTTAGGAGACAATTCAGCTGGCCATTACACAAGGAAGCAGCAAAGAGGAAGTCATTTGTTCATTCAAGGTACTGTATTTGACATTAGTTTTCAGTATTTGGGATGTTTGAGAATGACTTGTAATCACACTGAATAGAGTTGTTCTACCCTACCCTGATGTGACGTTGCTGCCATTCACTTTTTCCTGTCACCCAAACAGTGTCATTGTAAAGGCCATTATTGACATGATTGTGGAGGACAGGTCTGTGTTCAGCTATTGTTACACTTTGTCAGGACCTTGGATACATCCATGAAGAAGACTTGTCAGAATCCAGTTTGGCAGTGGGGAAGGACAAAAGATACGATTTCCTTCTAAAAGTATCTGAAAGTTCAGGCAAGCATATTAAGTAAGAATGATCATAGGGGAGGGCATTTTCTGGCAGTTAATGACACATCTTTCACCTTCATTTCTCTTCCAATTCATCTCCCCCACCCTTCTCTCTTTTTTCTCTTTACTGCAGTATCTCTGGCCTCTCTTTTTTTTTTTCTTTACTTCACTCATTCCCCCTTGTTTGCTGTTTTTTTAAGGAATGGAGGTTGGCACTTCCCCAACCCCTTTGTTCCATTTTGAGTTCCACTCCCTGTTGTGCCTAAGTCCCCATTTCTCCCTCACCCATTGTAACTGCTTTTTCATTGCGTTCTTTGTAATAAAGTGTTTGCATCAAACGTCAAGCTACCCATTCTACTATCCAGCTACTTGGCTCTTCGTGAGAGATGAGTAACAACGTCAAATTAAAAAGATCTACTGTAGTTCCTAGTACTGTACATGCACTATGTATTTGAAACAGGAGTTCATGAATCACATTCTCTCTTTCAGGTTGCCAAATCTCAACCCTGTACAGTTGGTCTGACATCAAATGAAGAGCCAGTTGAGGAAGGCAAAGCCTATAAATAACGAAATGAAGTGAATAATTCTACTAGTATATGTTGACTGTTGATTGTAACAAATGTACAGATCATCTTTACAAAGTATTTGTCATTTGTGATAGAGAAACAAGAAACGACAACAAACATGTAAAGGAAACCAGGCGAACTGGATAAGAATATTTCAATAAAAATAATATAAAATCAATCTATGTTTTTTGTTGTGAGATATTTTGTTGTACTGGGCTGTTCTCCTGTTTGCCTGGGTTTACATCCTCTAACAAGGGGTAAAGATTCCCTCACTGCCTGCAGCACATACTTTGCATATCCATCACTGAACTGTACTCAGTACATGGATGGGTTGTAAAGGAGCATGTGAGGTTTAGAGAAATATTTTGTCAAGTTGGAGTTGTGATGCATAGATTTCCTCTTATTCTGTGGTGCAATGAAAAATGCTCAGAGCAAGATAGGTAGGCAATTCTCCCACTGACTTATGTAGCATGCATATCTACCAATATATCCATATGCCCATTTATCCACAACTGTCCCAGGTTTTACAAAGCCATTCCCAGGTTACAGTCCCAGACAATGTCCTGTGAACTGTTGGTTGCTACCTGATAGGTATTTTTTAATAGTAATGTTGGCCTCCTGTCACTAAGGGAATATGTGGGGAACTCTGTGAAGCCAGCAGAAAAGAGTGAAAAGCTATGAAATAAACAATTGAGTAAAAAGTGTTAAGTTCCTTATTAATGAATTAAGCAGCTCTGAAATACCATTGATTTCCTGAGGATGACTAAGAGAAAAGCAGGAACAGTATGATCATTCTCCTTTGCTCTCTCTGCTTTTATAACACCTTGCTACATTTACAGGTCATCACACAACTAGCCTATTTTTGAGAACTGTAAAAATAATAAGAAACAAATTAAAAAGGAAACAAACCTATTATGTTCTCTAAAAATGTGTGACTACCATAAATAAATGCCGTAGCTTGACTCTCAGCCATTCCCCTCCCAATCAGGGAAAACAAGGTTTTAATATGCTTTCATGGGATTTGTGCCCTGAAGATCATGTTTCTTTTACTTTGTGGCTTCTCCTGTTGAACTGACATTAAGCATCATCATCTGTGTCCTATATCAACTACTCCAGAGCAGAAGCATCTTCTGGATCAACATTTTCCAGGTTTACTTTAAAGAATGTCCATTTCCCTTCAATGTCAGTGTTCAGGCTTACTCATCTAATAGCCTAGACACATTCCAGTTGCCCTGAAAATGCATTCTGAACACAAACAGGAGGGAGTGCATCTGAAATATTTTTCTCCACCATTGCCAAAGGAACTTTTACTGCCTGCTTTTCTTAAAGAAACCATCATACAAAGGGGTCATCCCGTATGCCAGTGTCACATCTTCCATCATGCAGGAAGCTGGGAGTGATAAGAAAGCAGGAGACCCCCACACTGGCTGGTATTTGTATAACATACAAATGTTTTAACTTTACTGCTCTGAACTATATTTTAGAAGAGGAGCTCTGCTGAATATAACGAAAGACGCAGAACATACAGTACAAGGGGCAGATGACTGGCTATAACTGATTTATCCTTCCCTTTCTTGCTGACTATCAGACTACGCTTACGAGGGCATTGGGCTAGTGACTTCTTGTTTCAAAGTATTATAAATGTGTCCAGAGTCAGCAGTTTTTGGAACATGAAACTTGAATGTAAATCTTAAACCATGAATCAAGTAAGTGAACTAAGATATATGGGAAGACTTAGGTCAGTGATATCTTTGTCACATAAATCTCTAGCTATATCCTTTTCAAAGCTGGTCTTAAGGTTATCAGTGTGTTCTTCACAGAAGGCTGCTGAGGAGAATTATTTGTCTGCTAACTTTCACCAATATAATGCTTGGCATCTTATAAAATAATACAGGTAGTTTAGATTTATATAGCATCCTTCACACCAGGGGACCACAGAGTTCTTCCCAAACTGTACTGGGCTATAATGGTGGCCCTTAAAAACTTCCCAGTTTTACCTTATATAAATGGATATGGTAACATCAGCATCTGCAGTAGTCACTTGTACTTACCTATTGTTACTACAGAAAATATACAAACACTGAAATATTAATTCATCCATCACTGAAATGCAGCCACCTCTGGGGTGTAATTTGGCAGCTCCAATTCCCATTTGCTGCCTCACTCTCTCTGACCACCATACTTCTTTCTATCCTTCTATCCCTCCTCTTCCCCCATTTCTTAAAATCACTTCCTTCTTCATCCTCCCTGTCCCGTCTCCTGATAATTTTACATGTCTTAACATGTATACAATATCTCAGCAAGGAATGGGCCCAAACCACAAAATGTGGATCGATTTATCCCTCTCTCGCCTCTGTAGTTTTTGACATCAATAGTCAACTGTTCATCCAGGCATAGTGGACTTCTTAATTGACTCAAGAGATTAAGCTCTCTCATCTTCTCCCCTAAACTATCTCAGTTTTCTGCTTTGGGAACTTTTAGCATTCCCAAACTCTTAGAGTGCCATTTTTCCTTTAATATGTTAAATTAAATAGGACTCTATACCATTTATGTTTTGTTTATATTTTACAATGTGAATTTGTGATTTGCATAACAACATTGATACAAATTCTCTCAGCGGGTATATTCTGTTCTTCTGCTATGTGTCCGTGTGGTTTCCATTCACCTCATGCACATGATGTTTGTTTGTTTCTGAACAGCAGTGTCCGTTGGGGGTGTGTATGCATTCTGTAGGTCCTCATGCTGCTATACGAGGGCATTAAGACTATGACCCTCTGTTCCATTTTACCACCCCGGCAGTAAGATGGAACCTGGCAAACTTCTGACCCACTAGTTTAGCTTTGGCTAAATTTCTTCAAACTCTTCATAAAATCTTCATAACTCCTCTGATTCTGTGACAAACGACCACCATGAATGATACCAATCTATCTGGGCTGAGTATTTATATCAGACCCTGTGCACAGGTCCTCCAGACACTCCATCTGTACAAGTGGATTTGAAATCTGTGGGCTTCAAGCTGTGCCTGTCCTCTGATGGACAATTCCATTGATGGTTGAACACAGGAGGTGCCTCCTCTATTTAGGAGAGCCCCACATACCGAGTAAATATTCAATGTGCCTTTCATTCTCCATAATAAAATGTAGATTATGCGACACGCAGTTAAAGCTTCATCTCCTGGAGCAATCTGTGAAGGTCTCTTGAGATCCTGAGACAACAGGCATCTGGATCTGGGTAATGAACAAGCCAGCTTCATTCAGCTCACCATCTAGCGGGCAAGTGACTCCAAAGACCAGGGCAGAGAAGATGGTGATGAGGAAAGACCTGGCATTTGCACAGCACTGGAACCTCAGGCACCATCGGCAGCAAAGCCATTGCCAACATCTACCATACCAAAGCTCAGCACCAAGAGGGGCCGCTCTGATCTCAAAGGCAGAGACTCCAGGTGGAGCTCAGTGTCCTCCCATAAAGACAGATCAAATAAAGCCTCAGGGATACAGCCACCAAGACCCACATGGCTTTGAGTTCTGATAATAAGGAGCAGCCTGTGGCACAGAGGAAGCCTTCTCTGGTGTCATATCCCTCAGTGTCAATGTCTATAGACAATGGCAATACTCTGGGGACCATCATCAGTACTGAGACACCTATCCATACTGGTGCAAACCCCTAGTACTAAAAGCATCATATACTTCAGCATCATCCACATATGTCACTGGGACATACATTCTCAGCACCTTCAAATAGAGAACCTGCTCCTCTGAGATCTGTTACTGAAAGACCTGTCAGCTCTCCCCCTAGGGCTCAGCAAAAATGGCATTCTTCTAGTCAATACCAAGCACCCTAAAGGCATGCCTCTGTGGCCTTATTGAGCTTACTGGGAGTCCGTCCTTACAGGCCTTTAGAGCAAAAACACCACCAAAGGACCTGTCATCTTTGTCACCTGACAAGGTGGCCTCCTTGTCACCAGTACCAGCCTGGATGTCTTCAAGTCTCAGAGCTGTTTATGAGAATAGTTGAAACTCTGGAGCTAAAGACTTTGGTCACATCAGAGGAATTCCATAAGTTCGACATTCTCACAATTGGCAGTCCAGAACGGCGAACCGCAGCCACTGGGAGCTGCGGGCAGCCGTGCCTGAGGACGATCAATGTAAACAAACTGTCTCACGCTGCAGGTTGCCCACCACTTGGCTAGACCCTGGTGGCAGACACCAGCCGTTATAACTACAACTGCAAAATAGGTAGAGAAAAGGTACCAGGTCTCTGAATCTGGATTTGAGTACTTCCATGCCCACCACAACCCAGACTCCTTAGATGTTTGAGCAGTGCAGTAAAAGTCTAAATCAAACAAGTGTACCTCTAAGGGGGTAGGGGAGTGGAGACAGTGACCCAAAAAGGCTCAATGTGTCTGGGAGAAAAATCTTACTATTACTGCTCTTTACAACTCAGAGTGTCAACATACCAGGCCTTACTGGTCAACCTATTGGCCATATTCGACACCAGGAGAGAAGAAGCTAGGTTTCTTGGATGTTTCCAGAGCCTTGCTCCATTACCTGGACAAGACTAAACCCTTTAGACCGTTTCTTCATCTCTTTGTGATTATACTCGACTCATCAAAAGGCCAAACCTTCCCAGCAGAGAGACTTTTTAAGCAGATCACACAGTGTTGCTCTGCCTGCTTTCAAGTAGCTGGTGAGCCTTTCCCTCTAAACGTCAGTGTACAATCCATGTACTCCACACACTACACCAGGGCACAAGCAGCATCTTCATCCTGATTCAGGAATGTGACCGTATCTGAGACCTGCAGAGCAACCTACTGACTTTTGTCAAACATTGCACCCTTGACATGGCAGCCAGGTCTTATGCCAAGTTCAGGAAAGCAGTGCTTTACTCATTATTTGACTAATTGACTGGCCTTCCTCATTCACCTGTCCAGAGGGGATACTGCTTGCCAGTCACCAGATCCACACTGACACATGCTCAAAGAGGGAAAATGGTTATTTACCCTGCTGAAATTCTGGTTCTTTGAGATGTTATAGTCAGTGGATCCCTTGACCTGCCCTCCATCCCTGCTTTTCAGAGTCCTCAGCTAATCTGGGCTTTGAATTGCAAAGGAACTGAAGGAGAGTTGCAGCCACTCCCACTCTGCCCTTGTACAGGAGCACAAGGAGACATAGCCACATGCTCCACTATTCAGAAAAACTATAGTCTTATGTACCTAATGCACATATGTACCTACAGTAGGAACCATACTAATTACAACAGGGCTGGTGTTCCTAGCCTCTGTTTCCCAGAAGCTGGGAATGAGCGATAGGGGATGGTTGATGATTACCTGTTCTATTCATTCCCTCTGGGACCCCTGGCATTGGCTACTGTTGGAAGACAGGATACTGGGCTGGAAGGACCTTTGGTCTGACCCAGTATGGCCATTCTTATGTTCTTGTAAGATGTACAACATCTTGAAGCACCACAGTTACTGTAGGGTAAGTACCTGTTCTATATTCATGCTCCCTGTGAGTGACCTGCAGCCACTGCACAAATCGTTTACTTTGCATTCTTGCAAATATCCAAAGTGCACAAGTTTTTTCCAACCACATCTGCAATATGTATTTCAGATAGGTTGTAAGGGGAAATGCAGGGGCAGAATCAGCCCCATTTGAGACACCCATGGCTCAAAATGTTATTGGAAAGGAAGAAAAACTGAAATCCCTACTAAAAATGTGAGCATCTCTAAAGGACAGATGTTATATTTTTCTTGTCCCTAGAATTACTGCTTCATCTCAACACTTTCAGGCTCATAACTCAATTCACTCAATGAGCTTAACTGTGGAACATCTTGGGGAAGAGTGATATTAGTTTACAGGCTGAGGCCTGATCATCCAGATAGCTTCATTTTCACCAGGTATCAGCCTTTTGGCAGTTCATTTTTGGAGCCAATTTAAATCTCTTTCCCCCCAAGTGGTTGGTTTCACCTTATAACAAAAGGAGCATTGCAGTGCAGCTAATTCATGCATTTGGCCGTCATCATCCTAAGTGTCTGATCCAAGGAACAAAAGTGCCAGGTTTTTTAGTCCCAGTATTTATAGTTGCATGTTAAATGTATAAATGACGTACTGTAACACAATGTATTTAGCCTGAGATTTATGATTTATTGCTGTTTGCATACCAAGTTTTCTTATTGACTTATGTGTGAAGTCCACAGATTCAGTATAACTTCCACCTACTAACATTACTAAGTGATATATATGTACACAGCAAAGTGAAGAATGAGACTATTTGGTAGTAAGGGAAGAAAAGAAAAGTCTGGAATTTATGTGATAATTTGCAAGTGAAAGTAAAAGTGAACTCACATAACAGCCACACTTCATGAAGCTTAGGTTCATGCTGGTGCTTTCAAAGATGCAATTCAGTTGCCTTCTTTGTTACTTTTAATCAGCACAGTTGATCTAATAACCCGCAAAGAGAAGGAAATAATCCCAAATTAAGAATCTCACACTCTTAATTAAAAAAGAAAAAGCTATCATTCTCTCAATATACCTCTAAAAGATTCCAATTCTTAATTCTTATATATATATTCATTCCAGAATGAATATTTTTTACTTGGAACAAATTTTAACTGGTATTATGTTAATATATGTAGTGTAATAACAGCAAAATCACTGCAAAAAATCCTGCAGAGAGACATGTCTGGTAATACTTTTCTCCTTTACTTCTGTCTTTAGCTCAAAATGCTGGAATCTCAACTTTGTACAGGAATTCTTATGGTGCACCTGCTGAAGATATCAAACACAACCAGGTATGTGAATACAGTAAAACACTAGTTTCTCTACAAAAAGTGCAAATGTATTCATTGTTTTGCCTGTTAGAACAATCAAAAACATTAAAATAATAGAGAAGGGTAGACAGTGAGGGTTACATTCTGTGCTTTTGCAAGTGGTAGCAATTCCATTGACTTCAAAAGAGTTGTGCTCTTCTGTACCAGCAGAGAATTTGGACCCAAGTTTCCAAAATGTGTAACAATTTATAATGGCATATAATACATAGACGACACTACATGTGTATTTGTGGCATAGACTACAAAAGCACGGGACTCTGCCTAAGTAATTCCACTAACTCATCCAGTAGTGGGAACCTCATGGTTTTCTGATGTCTTATGTTCCATGAATTTGGTGGTGTGTATCCAGTTTCAAGTGGTCAGGTATCTGCACCACAAAAAACAACACTGTCATTGACGCTACAATAACTCCTCACTTAAAGTCGTCCTGGTTAATGTTGTTTCGTTGTTACGTCACTGATCAATTCGAGAAAATGCTCGTTTAAAGTTGTGCAATGCTCCCTTATAACGTTGTTTGACAGCCGCCTGCTTTGTCCACTGCATGCATGAAGAGCAGCCCGGAACCAGGGTGGGATGGCAGTCCCCCATCAGCTCCCCAAAGTTCCTGTGCGGCAGCCGCCCAACAGGCTATCAATTGCCGGCAGTTCAGCTGTCCCTCCCCCCACTGCCATGTGCTGCTTCTGCCTTCTGCCTTGGAGCTGCTCCCGGGAGCCTCCTGCTTGCTGTGCAGGGGATGGGGGGGGGAAGAAGGCTGCTGATGTCAGGGTGTCCCCCTACCCCCGCTCCTGCCCCCTGCTCCTGTACTCAATCTCCACAGAACAGGTGGGACATGACAGGGCTCAGGGAGCTTGCTGACAGCAGCTGCTGTCTCAACTTGCTGATCTTCTTAAAAAGGCAATGTACTTAGAGTGGGGTCAGCATACTTAAAGGAGCAATGCNGGGGAGGGCTAATGTCAGGATGTCCCCCTGCTCCTGCACCCCACTTACCCCTTCTCCATATAGAGCAGGGAGGGGACACGGAGGGAGAGAGACAGAGAGTGTTTGGGGCAGCAGCTGCTGTCTCAGCTTCCTGACCCACTTAAAAAGACAATGCACTTAAGAGTGGGTCAGCTTACTTAAAGGGGCAGTGTGCATCTCTCTCTCTCTCTCTCCCACACCCAAGGTGTGTGTCTGTCTCTGTCTGCTATGCTTTCTCCCCTCCCTCCTGTTCGTGCTGCCTTGTGTGAGAGGCTACGTTAACAACAATGTATTAACTCTTGAGTGCTCAGCCGAGTTCTAGTTCATCATTTAGCAGCAAGGCATTCCCTGGGAAATATCCCTCCCTCTTCCAACCATCATAGCTGTGAACAGTATTAAATTGTTTAAAATGTATATTGTGTGTATATCTACATAATATATCCTTTTTTGTCTGGTAAAAAAAAATTCCCTGGAACTTAACCCCTCCATTTACATTAATTCTTATGGGGAAATTGGATTCGTTTAAGATTGTTTCGCATAAAATAGCATTTTTCAGGAACATACCGTAACTACAACGTTAAGAGAGGAGTTACTGTACCTGGCTCTCCTTGTTTAAAAGATTCAGCAGAGATGCCAAGTACTGAATGGGCCTAGAGACTGATCTACCCTTTCATCCTTAGTGTGAGCTGTTTGTGCTATACCTGTGTTAATAGAGGCCACTAGCTTCCATATTTGTCAGCCGGACACTTTTCACAAACATCAATTCCCACAATGGTTTTTTTAAAGAGGAAATTTGTGCATGTGTGTGTACATTCCATCCAGTAGGTAATGGTACACATACACAAGCATAGACCCACACCCTAAATAGAAATCCTTTAGAATAGTCTGTCCATTAAAACCACAATGTGCATTTAACAGGTCATGAAAAAGTAGAGCAGTCTGTGTATTTAACTGGTACCATAATTGGCAAATTAATACCCCTTATTAGAATATGGATGTATATGGAGTTGGGGGTGGGGGGAATTCAAAAGAGCATTTCCTGATCCCCCATCAGTAGAGTGCTTTTCAGATTATTGCGGAATTGTTTGTTTGTTAATTGTATGATAGACAATGCTATGTTGCACTTAAATAGCACCTTTCATTCACAGATCTCAAAGTGCTCAAGCACTAATTAATTTTTGCAACATCCCCATAAAGTATGTAAGTGTTATATCCATTTTTCAGAATGGGAAATGAGACAGCAAGTTTAAGGCAAAAATTTTTGAACTTGGTGCAGACTTGTCAGGTACATAAATCTGTATTTAGTAGAAGTGGTCTTTTCTGCAGAAAATTTTGGCTGAGAACCAAACATTGTGATTCAGAAATGCCCCCACAATTCCTAATGGGAATTCCTAATGGGAATTGTAGTTTGAAAACCAAAAGCTGTTTGGTTTCCAGGTGTTTGATATCTTGATGAAAAGTGTAAAGGTAAATTTTCTGTGGAAAGCAGCACTTTTTGCAGAAAAATTTTTTTAATTCAAAACCCAATTTTCTGTCAAAACGTGATTTTGATGAACATTTTGTGACCAGCCCTAATATTTAGATATCTAAACAGGCCTACTCTCAGAGGTTCAGAGAACACATAACTCATGGAAATTTCAGAAAAAATAGGACATTTTTATTTCCATGCCTAACTTTAGGTAGCCAAGAGTGTTGGGGTTTTGTTTTGTTTTTTGTTTTTGCTTTTTGTATTTATAATTTTGTTTACATTTTCCAAAAACAACAAATATACCAAAATACCAGATTCATCACAATACACAAAGGAAGTAAAGAGGGTTAGGTGAAAGGGCTGGGAGGGGAAGTGACATGTCTCTCTTCAGGGTCTACATTAATCATAGATGTTTAAAAAAGTCATCCTAAATTGCTCTATATTTTTGGGCATACCCCTTCTGCAGAATGCCAGTCATTTGTTAGCCGTGTGATCAGCCATATCAGTGAGCCAGGCATCAGTGTTTGGTGGGAATCAACTTTTCCATGTTCACAGGATTAATTTTTTAGCACCCAAAGCTGCACATTGGAACCACGCCGCCTTGTTACCAGGTACTCTCCAGGCAGCAGGAATATATCCAAGAACAAAACATAAGGGGGAGGGCTCCAATTTAACGTCCACTATCAAATTGGTCCTTTGACTCACCTCAGATTAGAAATTCTTGATACGGGGCATTCCCAAAATATGTGAGTTAATGTAGCACCGAGGGAGTTTCCAATAGCAGTCAGCATTTATGATGCCCATTACAATTAGCCTATGTGAGGCCAGTATATTAAAAAAAAAGTGTCTTTTGGTGAATAAGCCATAGTCTCAGGTCTATAGTTGATTTTTTAGCATTAAATACAATTGTATTCCATTGGGTTGGGATAGCTGTGTATCCAAATCTCTATTCCAAAGCATCCAGGTTTGAACATTTGGGCTGAAACAGTGTCCAAGTTACTAACAACCCCCTGGAATCTAGGCATACTGAAACCACGGCGGCTGTAATAATACTGAGCCCAATCCTGTGAGGTGCTGAACACCTCCTGTGATTTGCTGAGCATCCTCTTCTCACATTAACTTCAGTGGTAGTTGATGGGTGACACTGACACGCTGTGCAGTGGTCCCAATGCAGCTGTACTCCTTCCCCTGCTTTTAAATACCGAGACATCCAGGGACATGGTGTTGGCCATGACGCTTATACAATAGCCTTGCAGATCTCTCCATGCAGCAGCATGTGATGTCATGTCATACCCAGTGGTATGTAGTGGGCTCAGCTAGAGTGAAGGGAGAAAGCAGGATTTATATGTGGAGTTCTGTGATGGCTCTGTGAGCTGGAGCTACACTGGGAGGCTCTACATGAGGAAGAGTCTCCAGAGGCAGTGTGCCTGTGCAGTGGAAGAGCAAGCGAGGGAGCATGGTTAGTGGAGGCAGGTACTACACTTCTTCTGCAGATCTAACCTGTATGTCTGTCGGGACTGCAGTGCGGCCATGGGCTGGTGAGGCCATGGCCATATGGCCACGCCAACGCTGGGGCTGAGAGCCCTGCAGTCAGCACTGGCCAGTTACCCTGCCAGCTGTCCCAGAGCACTAGTCACCAAATTACAGCTGCCTTCTGTCCAGCTGCAGCGGGGAAAGCATGACTGCATCTTTTCCCTCCTCCCCGGTGCACCCACACATCATAAATTAGCCTCTACTATACATACAGCATGTTAAAAACATACCAGAACGTCGCATGTGGGATGAGAGTACATTCAGTAAGATTTAAAGGTTCTTGGTTTTTTTAATGGTGTTTAAAATTTCCAAAAATATTCACAACCTAGGATGAGGTGCAGCACTATGGGGGATCTAGATTATTACAGGTTGTTTTGCTTCTCTCACACGCGCTCTCACTCTCTCATCTGTTTACTGGAGCCAATCAAGGGACTCCATAGAGGAAAGAAAGGTGCTGGCAGGTCTGGGAATAGCACTAGCACAAGCTTAAGCTACACATGCTCCTCATAAGAAAGTGAGCTGTGATCTCTAGCGTTTAAAAAAGGACAGATGTTTAAAGGGATGCAGTGGAAAGCTGGCTGTAGTTAAATAGAGGCAGCAAAGCAAAAAGAATGGAGTTCAGATTCATAGACTATAAGGCTAGAAGGGACTATTGTGATCATCTGTTCTGAGCTAACTAACGCAGCTAATACAACTTCCCTGAATTAATTCCAGCTTCGAGTCCAGTGGCTGTGCTTGAACTAGAGCATATTTTTTAGAAAAACATCCGGTCATGAAGATACTTAGCACCGGTTTATAAAATTCATCTTGTAGTTTAAATTTTCCCTATCAAAACTTTCAGGCTCAGCTGTGCAAAAACAAATCATTGAAATAGTTTGATTTAGTTTCTGTGATCAATTAGGAAGAGTGTTCTGTCCCGTCATAGATACACAAGATCCAAGGCTATCAAAGCACTATAACAGCAATGCAGGAGTGACGTAATATTTAAATGTTAGAGAATAAAGAGATTAGGGGATAGCTCAATTTAAAGGTAGGAAAGGGATATATTTCAAGGCACTAAGTCCAAGACTTTCACATATGGGTGCCTCAAGTTAGGGTCCTCAATCCATATTTAGGAATTTAAGTAAAGCAATTTGTAAGAGTGCAGAGCACCCACAAATCCCACTAAACTCAGTGGGAACTGCTGAGTGTCAGCATCTGTGAAAAATCCAACCACTTTTATTTAGGTGCCTTGATACTAAGCTTTAGTCACCCAGGTTTAGAAATTTTGGTCTGAGTCATCTTATTTCTATCTTTAAAAAATGCATGGGCCAAAGGTTTCCCCAAAGAAAACTTTGTTTAATTCGGTGTCTTTATTAGACATTTGAGTCCTATGATTATGTCCAGTTATATGGAGACAGAATCAGAATCTGAGTAAGATACAGGAAGGAACTGAACACATCAGGGTTTATAGTAGAGGTGGCTGCAAGCTACATTGTTTGGCTCCAATCTTCCAGGATTATGGCTCAAACCCACCACTAGTTCACACAGCCTAAGCCTAAATCCTACCGCCTTTGCTGTTTAACTACCTCTTTTTAAGCAAACCAGCATCTGTTAGCAGCAGTAATAAATGTGAGTATAAAGCACTACTGGCAGCAGTCTTACTCCAGCCTGACAAGTTGAAATGAGCTGGAACTGTTGGCTGTGCACCCCTTGTGCTAGTTTGTTTTCCAGTGTTACTCACACCTAACAAGCTGTGGGTGTTATTATCTTTCTAGGTTTCAACACAGCCAGTTCCACAGGAGCCCAGTAGAAAAGATTATGAACCGTATCAGCCGTTTCAAAATTCGACAAGAAACTATGATGAGTCCTTCTTTGAGGATCAAGTGCATCATCGCCCACCTGCAAGCGAATACAACATGCATCTGGGACTAAAATCAACTGGCAACTACGTCGACTTCTATTCAGCTGCTCGTCCCTATAGTGAACTTAACTATGAAACAAGCCACTATCCAGCTTCTCCAGATTCCTGGGTTTGAGGCTTGGGCAAGACACAAAAGCTCCAGGAACTGTGCATGTGCATGCATACCACAAGACATTTTTTTCCTGCAGATTTAGTTTGTTAAAGCCTGTTCCATAGGAAGGCCCTGATAATCAGTATGGAAAATTTAAGATATTTTAGAAGGCTAAAAGAAATGAAAGTTAAACACGGAAGTCATTAGAAAGATATATATATATATATTACAGTGTGGGACAACTTTACTGTTGGCCTATAGAGTTTAAAACAATGGTGCTGTACATTGAATGTGGCTGAAGGACGGAGGGTGAATATGACAGTGGATGTGGGTCAAGAGTTAAGCACAAGACATTAAGCAGTTTACATACTTTATGGGGAACAGCTTCTCACACTTTGTTTAATATCCTTATTCATTGTGAATCTAGGCTTCAAGTTGCATTTGGGGTTTCCTCTGTACAGCAAGATGTTTCTTGCCTTTTGTTAATGCATTGTTGTAAAGTATTTGATGTACATTACAGATAAAAAAAAAAACCAAGTGCATTGTGTATATTACACCAATGCCACAGTGTTTCTTCATCTATGGTTCTAAATATTGCTTCAATTTCAAAATTTTGAAAGATGTATGAATTTCCAGTTTTTTTGTTTTCTTTTCCCCAGTGCGTTTTAACAACAACAACAAAAAGGAATATTTAGCAGTATTGTTCGTTCTGATATGTGAATTTGTTTGTGGCAACTAAAAAAAAAAAGGCATTCAGCAGTTTCTGACAATTAACATTCATCATTCCACACTTCTTGTCAACAAAGTGCTTTTTCACTGCCTAAAATTTTAGATGTAGATATTTGAAATAGATTTTTCATTTATACCAGTTTTCTTTATGATGATACAGTGTTAAAAGAAAATAAATTACAATTGATCTGTCATCCATATTTGCTAAGAATGTCTATTTCCAAGCACCTATCATAAAAATACACATTCTTGCTTGTGTGTGTCTATGTATGCATAATATTCTCTTTGTGTGTGTGTGTGTATGCATGTGTGTGTGAGATAAGAGTTATTTTCATCTGCTGTTCTCCTTGTTCAAGCTTTAATTTTTTTACAGTGGAAACTCCAGTATGTATTTTTCCTCACCCACTATTGATAGTGAGTCAAAATATTAGGACAGTTCCAAGTGGAGTTATAAGGTTTTAACCCATTCCTTCATTCTTAGATGCCATTCCCTTCAAGATCCCATCCCTCAACATTCTTACCATGAAGACAAAGCTCAGCCTAGTCTGTATTGCCACCCTAGGACCACCCACTAGCAAGTGCTACAGGCAGAAGCAGTGTAATCTCTTTCATGTTCCTGAGGGAGAGAGGCTAGCACGGTCAGTTCTTAAATCTAGACAAGGACCCAGCACTGAGATACTGGCACAGTTGTTTTTCTTTTAATCATATCAAAAATATTCCTTAGATATAAAAACCATTGACCATTTCTGTACATTTAAAAACTCAGATAAAAAATGAAACTGATAAGAGCTAGAATGAGCTTTTTTATTTTTTTATTTTCCAAAATGTGGAGCAATGAATGGAGATACTTTTATCTTCATCCATCTACAGCTTGGAAGTAAAAAATTTGAATCCACAATATATAGTATTCATATCATTCAGCTACTTGCAATGCACAGTCTTGACACAACTAGATCCAATACAAATGAAATATTTGTAAATTAGTGAAGCTTCAGCATATAGTTTGTTTTAGAGATACAAACATTTCTGTGATTACTCATTGTAATAGTCCCAGCATTGCCTGAATTATACCCCAGAGGCAGGAAAAACTTTCTCAAATCCTTATCTGTATTACAGAGCAAAAATAGTACAGGTCACTGGGGCAAGTGTTGTGATGTAGACATGGTTTATCAGTAATCTAGCACTGTAGTTGAATCTTTCTGGCAAACCTTCCCAGTGTATGATAAGCAACCGTAGCTCTTCTTTGTAGTAAACAGGAAAAATTGCATGAAATAAAAAGGAGGGAGTGGCACCATAGGCCAAATGTATATTGAGGTAGATACAAATATTATTCATAATTTTGGACACAGGCTGTTTATATTTTCTTTATTAAGTTGATGTTAAAAAGATAAGTGACATTTGCAGCACTCTTTTGAACAAAGCACATTTTCAGTATAAAGAAAATTAAAAAAAAAAAAAAAAAAAAAAAAAAAGCAACATCACTCGCAACTTGAAGTTCACCCTGATTGACTATGCCCATCAGACTCATGCATTTCTCCTGTTACAGGCCTAAGGGACCTTGGATTCTATATAATGCAGAAAATTGTAAGTTTTGTTTATTTAAATTCTTTGAGCAGGTAAAATGCCCATGTTGTTTCCTCTAGGTTCTCTTAACCATGAGGCTAAACAAAATGCTGACCATTTGTCAAGTGAAAGATATTGGATTAAAGGCACAAAATGGCATGAAACTCTTTCTATGTTCCTCCCCTCATCCCCTTTATTCCATTCTTCTCCAGTGGAAAGTACTCAGAATAGTGACTTTCTTTCTTGTTGTATTGAGTCTTGGGAAGGTGCAGAATTTCCTGGCTTCTTTCCAGCCCTGGCAATCCAGTGCCATCTCCCATGCCAGGCAGGATATGTAAGATTTTCTCTTTTTAATATTGGGGAAAATATGACCACCTACTGCTGCTCCCTTCAGCCTTGTAACATACCACAAAACACAGAGAGCGAGAAATGTTCCAAAAATGTATAAACTGCATTTGATGTACTGTAAAATGTTGGACTTTTTTAAACAAGCTTCTTATTAGAATCTTGATTAGCTGTGTAGATCTATATAAATCTCAATGTTTTATTAAAATGTTGTTTATGGTCTGGAAGGAATGGTTAACCTATCTCAATACTAACAAAATTGCACTACCATGAGCAATATTGATTTGGGGGGGGGGAAGAAATTGAATATGGATTCAATATTTAAAGGATGAACTAAAAATTTAAAATACTATATTAACACAGAAATACATTTTGGCAAATAATGTATTTAAGTCCAAAAGATAAAATAAACACTGGTGTCAAATAATATGAAAGAAATATAAAATTATAGATTGACAAAAAAAGTGTTTCACTGTACATGTTACTAACATGTACAAAGACTAACTCATATTAACGTATTTTCTATTAATAAATCCTACTGTATTGTGGAGAACTGCTGTTCATAGTGCAGTGTGTTTAAACGCAAAAGTGAAAAATTATGATGAATTAAGTTACTTTCTAGTTTGCCCCACTTACATCACCCTAGGCTTTATTCATTTTCAACTGTTACGCATCAATGCATTTTCACCTCTAAGCTCAAAAACAACGGAAAGGCAAGTTTTGGTTGTTTTCAGTCATGACAGTTTTCATATCCTACCCTAAGGTTTATTGGTAGGGATGCTAGCAGAGTGTGTGAAAACAGCATATCTGGGAGGATGGGGCCTATTTTAGAAGTCGTGTCATTAGTGCCCATTTCACCACTGCTTATGGTTCCCAGTGCTTATTAGCAGCCAACTTTAAAGGGGTTAGTTAATTCATCTACAGCTATAGTTGATGAACTGGAGGAACCATGTATAGAGCTACTGGATACTAAAAAAATAAGCATAAACCACATAACTTGCCCGCAGTCTTTTTTGTAGAACAAACCCAGGTAACTAAAGGGAAACTTTGCTTTAACAATGTTGAGTCATAGAGTATGCAGCTGTCTAACACATACTCCAGTTAATGACTAATAATCTCCTTAGCACTAGATGTGTCAAGCTTTTGAAGATACTTTATCATTTACTCTGAAAGTGAAGTCAGTTAAGCTAAACAACAGAAGCCAACTTCTTAGATACGTTGGTAAATTACAGACTGTACATGGTCTATCTGCTGCAGAGTGCTATACTTGAATTTGAGACACTGCTCCTGCTCTCCCCCTCTGCCAGTTACTCAGTCCACAGTTGCTGGTCTTGGGAGAAAGAGGTCTTCATTGTTCTGCTAGTCCTTGTATTCTGTGGGGAGGAAAGAGAGGGCTGTTAACAGTGCAGAAAAGAAAAAACAAAAGGAAACTAAAAAAAACACAAAACAGAACAGAACTACAAAGCCTCTAATACCTAGATTAGCAGTGTAAGTAGAGATGTGGTGCATAATTACCACAGAAGGAAAATATTCAGTGGTACCGTTTTTCTCAGTTCAGACATCAAGTATTGCTAGCATGTCACTTCACTGAATATTTAATTGGAGGAACATGACAGGAACAAACTTTTAGGCTAAAGTGTCAGACACTGATTCAAGTATGACAGGAGGAACAAAACTTGCATTTACAATGGAGTACCTACCTCATCAGTCAAAACCTCCAGATTCAGCCCATCAAATCAACAACCTGAACAATGGAGCCTCTGTACCAGGTCAGCACATGGCAACAGCTCTAACAAAGGCAAATTATCAGCCCAGGGCCTTAGTCCTTGATCACCATCATTTGAAAGATCTGACTACCATAACAATGCTTAAATCTCCCAAGTCAGATGATCCAAACTGTGATCCAATAATTAATTGCCTTTACTTATATGCATAATAATCTAACAAAATATCATGACTAAGAGTTATTTTACAATGTGATTCCAATGGAATCTTATTGTATTGAACATAATCTCAAATGGTTTTCTTCTCCTTTGAGCCAAAGATACTGGAAGGGAGGCAGACGCCCTCTCCCAGGAGAATTCATACAATAGCCACTTGCAAAATACATAGCTTTCACCTAATGTGTGATGCAAAGCCCACTGAAGTCAGCAGAAAGAGGACCATTGACTGCAACGGGCTGTGGATCAGGAATTAATATAGACAAAGAATGCTTGCTGTACACTGAAGTCATCAAGAGCCTACTCTCTGACACAAGGAAAGTACTTTTCTCTAGCTGTCGAAGCAAAAAACAAAAAAAAAGTAATGATGTTTCTTAGTACCAAACTTGCTTAGTCCTGGGATCTGTACCCATGAAACAACTGAGCTGTTTTAGATGGCAATAAGCGTTTCTTAAAGTAATAAAGTGGCTAAGGCCCAAGTAGTTTATCCTGATTATTGCCTCATAATGAAGCAGCGCAGTTAATCTTATTATCACTAGCATGCTACAAACGTTATAGAGCTGGATAGTGCACAATTCTAAATATATACAGGCTGACTGATTTTCGGGGCCTGTATTCAATTTGGGGTTTTAAAAACTCAGGTACAATATTGCAATAGATATTTGGGGGGGCATCTTTGGGCTAAAAAAATCCTATGAATGTTTTTTTTATGTTCTTAAATGGTACAGTAGTCAGAGAGTAATAATGTGCATTGCCACAATCCAAACTATATAACCTTCCCTTACAGCTTTGGGGATGTAAAAAATATTTTGTAACTGCTGAAATGCCCTTAGTTGGTTGTGGTGTAGGACAAGGCCTCAACCCCCAATATAGCTTTGGTAAACCAAACTCAAGTTTTACAGTGTGTGATAATTATAGTGTATGTAGATCATCAGAAACAGCTCCAACTGGCTACATTAGCTGGACTTCAAGAGGTCTCACTTTCCTTTAGTCCTGTCTGGCAGTGCCTAAAAAAATCTATTAGTTCCAGTCACTAATGCAAAAAGACTAATATCTTCATCATGTCTCCACCTCCATTACTAGATTACTTTCACAACCACCATGTAGCTCCGACCTTTCTGTAATTTTATCTCACTACTTAAGGACTTCACTTAGATGTAAGAATATTTGCAGCCAGCTAATTGTTACAGTCAGATGACAGGTTTCCGGCAGTGAACTACCTTTTGTTGCCAGATAGGCAATTATGTGAAGAACTATAACAATTCTAACAAAGCCGTGTAAGTAATGGTTCACTGGTCCACAGTAATTCATAAAAACCAATTAAAGGAATTATTTTAATAAGAATGTTCATTCCCAGACATCTTGGGAGAGGTTTTGGAGGGCACCCTTATTTACTATACCCTTGAGACACACATGAAACATGAAACCTTAAACGCTGACCATGTCACTTCCAAGACAGAGCAGGCGGAAGTTTACCCAAGCTGCTGACCTATACACACCCCAGAAATAAATCACTGTCATCTGACGGCTGTTGATACTGAAGCACTGAGAAGGCCTTCTAGTGTAGGAGGCCTTAAGGGGCCCATGGAAACACCTTTTACTTAATAAAAATCCTCCTCCAGATAATCTCCATTGTTTCATTGGTAGTCTCATCTCAATTGGCAAACACAATTTTTCTCTGACTGGGGGCATCTAAGTAAGAGAGGACAATTCAGAACACACAGTACTATAACAACATTCTATAGCTGCAGGGTTTGCCCTGAAAAGCAAAAATGTACCCAGCAGTCACCACACAGTGGTATTTGAAAGACCGACGTAATTCATATTCTAAGCATAGAAGGAAACTATGTATGCCAGATACCACTGTATGTTAACCAAAAGCAAAAAAAAGGTAACCACTGTAGATTATTTCTCCACCTCCCCACCCCCAATTCAGACACCACGTGTTTATTATTGTGCCGTGCCAGCATACAACAGATGAGTTTGTTAGGGGCATTAGTTTTGTTCCTTAATTTTGTTCCAGTATTGTTTAACAGGCTGACACTAACACTACAAATTGTACATCTATAGTGTCTGGTGAGTATGAGAAGCTAGGGAAGTTGGCCAGAAAGCAGTGAATTTGGGGGGAATTTAATACCTAGAGGATATATGTCACTAGATTATAAACCTAGTCAGGCTGGTCAAATTTGGGGCTTCAGTTTCATAATGCCATGGTGTAATGATGCTGGTTCTGGCAGGACCCAACCGAGAGTGCCAATTCAGGACAAATTGCTTAAAACAGGGCAGTTACAGCCCAAGCCTGGGTTTTTTTCACCTCTAAGACAAACCACACCAGCCAGACTAAGAGGACTTTCGTTTCACCCCACTGGCTAACCACAAGTCACACAAGCAATTCGCTTAGACACTCCAGTTTCCCAGTATCACCACCAGTGCCACTCGTTATAGGGACAAATGGTTATGAAAACCAATACCCCAGTAAAAGAAAAAAGATTCTCCCCAAGGACCAAGCCACAGACCCAGGTTAATATACAAATCAGATCTTACCCACAAATCACGCTGTTGCCAATCCTTTAGAATCTAAAATCTAAAGGTTTATTCATAAAAGGAAAAAGATCTAGATGAGAGCCAGAATTGGTTAAATTGAATCAATTACATACAGTAATGGCAAAAAGTTCTTGGTTCAGGCTTGTAGCAGTGATAGAATAAACTGCAGGTTCAAAATCAAGTCTCTGGAGTACATCCCCAGCTGGGATGGGTCCTCAGTCCTTTGTGTAGAGCTTCAGTTTGTAGCAAAGTCCCTCCAGAGGTAAGAAGTAGGATTGAAGACAAGATGGAGATGAGGCATCAGCCTTTTATAGTCTTTTCCAGGTGTAAGAACACCTCTTTGTTCTTACTGTGGAAAATTACAGCAAAATGGAGTCTGGAGTCACATGGGCAAGTTCCTGCATACTTTGCTGAGTTACAAGGTGTATTTGCCTTCTCTCAATGGGTCAATTGTATAGCTGATGGTCCTTAATGGGCCATCAAGCAGGCTAGGCAGAGCTAACACCAACTTGTCTGGGATGTTTCCCAGAAGCATAGCATAAGTTTGAAATACAGAGAGTATAGAGCCAATATTCATAACTTCAACTACAAAATTGATACACACACATAGGCAGCATAATCATAACCAGTAAACCATAACCTTGTCTTAGACACCTCATTTGACCCCCTTTATTCAATATTTGGTGCCACTACAGGACCTTGGTTGCAACCATGTTCTATATGTTCCCAGTTCAAGTCAATAACATGAAACATGGTAGGTTTCAAATACTGTGTCCTGGAATGAAGTCACCCCAGAAAAGGAGGGGATGCAGAAAGGGTTCCAGCCAAGTGTTCTGCTGGTGAAATACACCTTAGTTAGGAAGGACCAGCCAAGACCCGCTACTAACCCTTAGTTAGGAAGGACCAGCCAAGACCCTCTACTAACCCTAACCCTAACCCTAACCCTAACCCAAGACCCTCTACTCTACTGAAGCGCCACTTCAGTCTCACATTAAGGGTCAAGACCACCACCACTTCCATTGGTGCAGGGAATCTCATGGCAACAGAAGTGGTAGAGTTTAGGAGTGTGGGCACACAGGATATGGGTGTGAGGGTGTGGCACACGGAGGAGATGTACACCCTGCAGGGGTGCCAGGTGTTGCAGCACACCATGGAGGGAGATCCTCAAAATTTTACACTTTAAAAGGGCTGATGTGATACATAAAGCTTCTAAAAGCTGCAGTTCCCAACAGGGACTCATTCCCCCAGTGTAGGGCCTGCAACAGACAACCATAAAGCTGATTGAGAAGCTCCTGAGGCATGCCGGGGTGGGCAGGGGTGGGGTGTGTGTCAGGGGCAGTTTGTAGCAGGCAATACTGTAGCCCGTCGGGCAGCTTGTTGAAGATGCTGTAACAGTCTCCCGAGGCTGTCTACATTACAGTGTCGGTGGGGGGACCCACTGCAGCCCTGAATCAGAAGGATGGAAAGGTTATTTAAAGCCCGCTTGCCCTGGGTTGTAAGGTCTGTGAGAATCTCATGCCATCAGTTTTTGGACGCAGTGCCAGAGGGTCTGCTGCATGTATTGGATCCACTGGTCTTACAGTTTATGGCAGGAGCACATTACAGCACGGGTGGTTACTCCAGCCTTGCCTCTCAGCAAAGAAACATGGAGAACATAGCCCATATACCTAGATACAGAGTGAAGAACTGGAGATTGTCCAGAAGGAGAAAAGCTAACCATTACTCCATACCATATCTGCAGTGAGCTTATAAGTGACTTGAAGGTTACCACTATTTGAATGATAGGGTGTTGCCTCATTCACAGCTGTGGCATTTTGACAAAGTCTCTCAACTTCACTTTATGCTTCTATTGCTGGAAGACAAAACTATTTACAACTCATCCTCTGATTCAGACAAAGGGCACCTTGAAGATGCGCATAAGCAGAGCAAAGACAAAGGTATAGCATGGCACAAGTCCATTCTGTAATGAGGGTGGGGAGGGCACAGCGGGGCATAACGGAGAGGCCCTGGTCATGAAGAGTGATTTACTATCCCATTTCAGCTAATGGGATCTCCGGGAGGAAGTGAAATCCTTGTATGTAACCCAAGTGTGATTTATATTTGGTTCATCACCTACATTAATATGTCCCTTCTTCTTGGCATCAGTTTTCTAAACATAAAGATGAAAAGGCTAGTTATTAAAGGGTCCCACCAGAGTTGGCACTGATTGGATCAACAGATGTTTTTTGTAATGGGGACTGTAATAATTTTATTTAGCTCAATCACATCTGAAGAAGTGGGCTGTCGCCCACGAAAGCTTATGCTCAAATAAATTAGTTAGTCTCTAAGGTGCCACAAGTATTCCTGTTCTTTTTGTCTTTCTTCTAAGTTTCATATTTAGACTGATATATGTTCCATTCTCCCATAGAAACTAAGATGAATATGTTTCATTAATGTAGTTTGTAATTTATTTGTGTGATTTGCTTATTTAATTTCCTTAATGTTGATAGGAAATAATAGTAAAATATGGATTGTGTTAATTGCACTAAAGATTTAACTGTAATTTCTATTAATTCTTTGGAGACATTTATGCATTACAACAATAATCAAGTACTGAGTACACTGGCTTACTATTGCTTCCAGGGAAAAAAAAGATCAAGGCAGTAAGTCTCCTCTTTAAAGCTCAACACACCTTGGGTCTTAGTTACTTAAGAGACTCTCTCACAGACACAGACACACCCTGGGTTACCATGAAGTCAACTGAGGTACTGAAACCAGCAGTGCTCAGATGTAAATGTTAAGGAGCCAGCGTAAGGCCATTTTTACTGGGGAAACCTTGGTTCTGGAATTCACTCCCTATTCTAGTCCATCAAAGCCTGAGTTAGTGGAACCTTTCTAGCACCAGGCAAGACCCATCTCTTTGCACAGGATTTTTCCTGAGGGCTAGGGAGCCTGGCTGGATAGTATATTGGATTGAGGGAGTGTTGTTCTTAATTTGACTTTTTGATCTAAAAAGAGAGCTCTTGCACTATGTGTGGAAGAGACTTTGATAATGGATACACATAAATAAAAATGAGTTTGAGATTAGAAGGAGAACCCACACAATGACGTAGGAGAAGTTTCCTGAGATCTACTTGACAGGGTGAAAAATCTTTATGCGGGTTGGATCACCAATGTTACATTATAAAAGAAGCTCCACTTGACTTAAAGCCTGCCAAGAAGACCTTAGGGTTGGGGCACTGGTTGTCTATTTCTCTGTCAATTTATTACAGATGGAAACCTAAAAACAAAATGTTAGTTGTTAAATTACATGTTAGCTGTTCCAACCCCTTGTGGAGGGGGGAGGAGGGGAAGGAATCCAGCGGCTGCATTAGTCATTTAAAAGTACACAATTAAACCCAATGGGGTATGGAATGCTCACAGCGAAGCCTCTGTTCAATATGGCTATAAGTACTTCTTATTTAGTTTATATCCATTTGTAAAAGTTAACCCATCTATAGGGCTGGTCATATGAACATTTACTATAAAATGTGAAAATAATTTAGCACTTACGTCCCATAAACTAAGCCCTTCCAGATCCCTCCCGAAACAAAACTCTTCCACCACTCGATGCACTTGCTCATCCCTTGCTCCTGGGAAAAGCATGGGAGGACAAAGGAGCCTTACAGAATGGCCTGAAGGTCAAAGGAAAGCAGAAACTGCAATCCTCAGCTGAGGTCCCCCAGCTGAGAACATTAAACTAAGGGACTAAACGTTCACACACCAAGGAACTGTTCACACACAGCTGACATTGAACTATCCCAGAAAGAGAGAAGTAGATTTGGAGGTAACCAAATGTCAACCCATGTCAGGCTTTACAGGTTACAATCCACACCTCAAACCAGATCAGGGAGTGAATTGGAAGTTAATTGGTATTTGAATTAATTATTCAGGCTGTATTGTAGATAAAAGAGGTGACTGTCGGTGATGCTATGTCATTTACTGTAATTTTGGATCAGATCTATACATACAGCCTCTCCAGTTGGGCTACTAGTCTTTGTTAATCACCCTTAGAATGTTTGAAAGAGAAGGTATCTTATGGAAGGAAACAATCCTTCTAGTTATATCTGGTAGGGGGTTAAGTAGCCTATTTTTTATCATCTTTAGGAACTTAACTGGGTAACCTTGAATTTTTCATAAAAGCCTTTGGTTCTTTCAAGGACATGCTAAGTAAAGTCATCCAACTTTGCCTCCTAGATTTGCATATTAAAGAACTGTTTTCTCGTGTTGAAAAGAGATGTGAGTGCAGCAGAGCAGCTTTTGATGCCAGCCATGCGTTACGAGAAATTCAGCGAAAATAATTAATCTGAACTAAATATTTATTTTTAACTTGAGAAATAATACGGCATTGCTCTTCATAGCCATGCATCTCTTGTTGAGAACTCCATGTTTTTTAGTATTTTTGCCCTCTAACAGCTGCCTGTGAAAATAAATCATTCATGAAAATAACTGATTCTGCTTCTTTTCTTCTTCTGAGCTGTACCAAAAGGCTACAGCTTGCTCACTAAACTGTTCAAAAACACACCACAAAAACAACTGCCCCCAGAACCAACACATGTGGTGGCAGTCTTGGTAGAGAGGCCAAGGACTGGATGGATAAAGAAGACTTATCAAAGGATGTGGTCCCCCAAGCTCAGAATTTAGGCCCATTAGCCTGACAGTATAGGGGAGCTTGACAACGTGGCACCTTTTAGGAACATGCCATATGGTTTATTTATTTACATCTGATTGATGTGGATGTAAGCCTCAGGCCTAGAAAGGCCTGGGAACAAAAGCTCTTTAGTTCCTGAAAGAGGTGAAGTTGGAGAAGTAAGAAAGCATTCTACCATCTGCAGACTAATTTGCATACTCAACACTCAGGCTCTTTCTGTGGATGACTGAATCTCTGCACCTCCTGACCAGTATAACTTTTATAGACTTGAGGAACTGCATAATATTGCCAAAGCTGTCCTCATGTTCTGCACTCCCAAACTGTAATATATTTGGTGAGTAACAGCAGATACCTGAAGGGGAGGGAAGCATAAGAATATCTGAGGGTTGTCCAAAGAAGAACATGGACCACCTTAATCTGGCCAACAGTAAACCCAAATTTAATAGCTAGGTCAAGCTAGGAATGCCGATCAGGATTCCTTTAGCAATCCTCCCTCAACAGAAGAGGTGCTAGCTGACTGAAGCACAGTGAGGCATAGGGTCAGAGTTTTCAAGTGTTCAAAGCTGGCAATTAGGACCAGATTTTCCGATGTGCACAACAGTTCCCATTGTGGCTCTCATAGTCAGATTTTCAGATGAGTTCATCAGCCAAAAATGCAACAGCTTCACTTGAAAATTGGGACATTGATCTTTTTCAAAAATCTGGCTCTGAGCAGCTTGTTGATGGTCATAAAGGAAAGAGTGTAATGGAGCCAGAAACTGAACCCAAAGCCCTGAGGTCCTTGTCCTTTAATCCCAAAATAGTGCTGCCATGGATTTAATGTCACAAGCTTGGGACTTGGTACCAGACAGTCCTGAGTTCTAATTCTGCCACTGGTATGTTCTGTGGCCTCTTAACCTTTCTTTCTTGGTTTCCCTGGCTGTAAGATGTGAATAATAATACCTATGGCACAGGGCTGGTGTGAGGATTAATTAGCTAATGTTTGTATGTCACTCTGAAAAGGCAAAGCCTATGCATTCCTAGATTTTTGTAGCCAGAAGGTGCACATTATGTCTGACCTCCTGCACAACACAGGCCATAGAGGTTCTATACCTCACCCCAGCAATTTCTGTATCAAGCCCATAACTTCTGTTTGAGCTATTACATATATAGTCTTGACTTAAAAACTGCACTTGAAGGAGGATCCGCCATGTTCCCAAGTAATTTGGTCCAGTGGTTAATTACCTTCATTGTTAACAGTGTGCCCCTTCTTTTGAGCAGGGAATGAAGTAAACCTTACCCAACAAGCAACCAGAGAGAGAGGTGGCTAAGTAGAGAAGTGGGAAAAAATTAATCCTCTCTTAAACCTCAAAGGTGTCTTAATAGATAATAATTTCAATGGGGCAGCAGAAGGCATATGTATAATAGTCATCCGAGGCCAGCAAGAGAGGAGCAGGATAATCTGTAAATAGGGAATCTAAAATGCTGTGTCATTTCACTTGAGTGTTAATTTAATTCTACAGCAATTCTTTGACATTAATTTAATTAGTTGGCAGATGATGGTAGGAAACTTAATAGATATACACATATTCTGAATCAGCATACTACAGCAATGCCCCCTCTGCCTTTCCATTTTGAGGGGAAATCCTAGCTAAAAATATTTCATTACCATGAGGCTAAAAGTTGGCATGGAAGTTCTTAGAGCAGTTGTTAATTTCACTTTTAGGAGATTTTGGATGCTCACTTAAGCTATTCCAATTTTTAAAAACTCACTACAGCTTAATTTTAAAGGACCAATATCAAGGTTAACAGTTTTCCTAGTTCTAGCAAGCAAATTTTAATTTTCAAAGTGTTTCAAATGCAGGGAAATCTATTTAGTCCCCAAAGGGAAACTGGCAAAATAAGCAAAGATTGAATTACCTGGCTAAGGAGAGGCTAAGACTACAAACAATTGTTTTATTTTTAAAAGAACTATCCTTTCCATCTAGTTTTACTTTTCATGTGCTTCAAAAATATTACACGATTGAGGATACAAGGTACTATATAACTAGTATATCAACCTTGCTGAACGTCTATCTGCCACCTGGTGCTTAGAGCGAGGGTTGGGAAGCTAGAAGTCTGCCATTGACTTGCTCTGTGACCCTAGACAAAACATTTAGGTTTGATCCTGCAGATTCTTATGCATGAGTAACTTGACCACACGTGAGTAACACCAGAACTCAATGAGACTACTCACATGCATAAAGCTACTCATGTGCATAAGTGCTTGTATGACCAGGAATCCTAATCTCTCTCTGCATCTGTTTCTCCGGCTATAAAATATGGATAATACTTCCCTACCTTAAGAAGAAAGAAAGCACCTTGCACTTTATAGTTCCTTTTCGTCCATATATCACTGGGTATTATTAATGGACCATTCAATTAAATCTTTTCTTTCTGAAAAGTTGTTCCAGCATATTCCAGCACCATCCACCCCTCAGAACCCAAATAATTCCTCTGATTTTAGCCTCTAAACTCTCAACGCTACTGTCTAACACTCCTGATTTAGGATCCAATCCTGAGTGCTGCAGAGCATGCTCACAACTCTCACTGACTTCTATGAGAGATGACAGTGCTCACAAAATTCAATCCAGAATTGACCAATATGACTAGGGCCCACCAATTTCACAGCCATGAAAAACATGTGACAGATTGTGAAATAAGCCCTTCCCCGTGAAATCTGATCTCCTCCTCCTGCTGGGAGCTCCCCAGTGGGGGAGCTCCTAGCTGCAAGTCCCCGCTAGGCTGGGGAGGGACAGGACTTGGCACCATGGCAGCTCTCGGGGAGAGGGGGGATCAGACCACCTCCAGGTAACTTTTGGGTCGGGAACCCCACAGTTACAACAATGTGAAATTTCACATGTAAACATCTGAAAATGTGAAATTGTCCAATTTTAAAATCCTCTGGCTGTGAAATAGATCAAATGGACCGTGACTTTGGTAGGGCCCTAAATATGACATGTCTCAGTCAGAGGGGAAAGGGAATGGGATTTTTTGTTTGTTTATTTCTAATGACAAAGCCTTGGCTGGGATGATTTAGTTGGGGTTGGTCCTGCTTTGAGCAGGGGATTGGACTAGATGACCTCCTGAGGTCTCTTCCAACCCTAATATTCTATGATTCTAATATAAAGATTGGCCAGTAATGCAGCTTATCATTTGTCTATTGATACTTTTATAGCTTCCAGACAAACCAAATAATACTTTCTTTGACAACTGAAGTGTATTGTACTGACAATAGCAAATATGCTTCCGGTGCAATCAATTCCCACCAGAAATTTTGGAAATCTTGATCTTCTGACCACAGGCTCGAAATTTGTTACGCTCACTTTAAAAAGACTAGATTTTGCTTCAGTAACACACCATTACTCGATATGGTGCCATCTTACCTAGTTTGGCCCATGAGACGTTCTCGGTCTCTCTATATATTATAGCTGTGCCATTCACTCAGCTACAGTTAAGGGTCTGTCAGCTTTTCCATTATAATCCCCTATTTCAGGGATTTATAATTCAGCCATAAAATGTCCTTCTTGTCTGTTATGTGGCAAATGACATTTTACCTCAGGAAGGAAGGATTTTATTATATAGAGAGATGGATATATATATAAAAACAGAGACACTTATACACATTGGCTATTATTTCTGGCTATAAAACACCTTGGCCATATTAAAAAGTAAAATAAGATTTAAAACTTAATATTATTCAGCTATTTATTTTCGCATTCTAGCTGAAAATCAGCTTTCTTTAATACCAGCATTTTACAAGTCACATGTAATGTGAGTAGTCTCACTGAAGTAAATCTTTAGCCTATGTATAAGTTTCTGAAAGATCAGGACTAAAATTTGGACCTGGAACTTTGTTTATTGTTGGTGACAACAACAGAAAAAACCCAAATCTGTAAAGCATCTAGTTTTGGATCGCAGGTTCTTCTTGGCTGCACTAATTATTTTCAATGAAAATTTAATTGGGATTTTATGGCTCCTCATCCACATGCCCAAGTACAGAAGCTGGTCTCGAACCTCTAAACATGCATGTGTCTCTCAGGAGGGAATCAGCTTTTTTATTTTTTAAATGAAGGAAGAAACTGGGTTAAAATAACCCTGAAGATTTGGTTTTGAAATGAGAAGAACAAAAAATTCAGAGCTAAGGCTAAAACTCCATCTTTAACTGAGCTAACTTTGTGTAAGTAAAGTAGATGACATGAGCCTTTCTTAGGGCGCTAGACCATTGAATGATCTTGCATCATCATCTGTGTAATATGTTGGGAATGAACATCAAAGTCAGCTTTGAGCTCCACTTAAGACATTAATAATTGAAGGTCATGTGTATACCCTTATAACTGGTTTCAGAGTAGCAGCTGTGTTAGTCTGTATCCGCAAAAAGAACAGGAGAGCTTGTGGCACCTTAGAGACTAACAAATTTATTTGAGCATATGCCCTTATAACTGTAACTTTATCTACAGGTTTGTTAATGAAGTCACAAATTGAAACTAAGGCCATCCTGGGGTATTAATGATCTCCACAGTGGCACTATACAGGGAACCAAATGACCTCCTAGAATTCTATAAATTTGCAAAGTTTAAACTCAACTATTTACTTCGATTTGAAAATGCTTTCAATCAGAAAATGAGTGTCATTATTCCTGTTTTCTGTATGGAACCTGAGAGGCACAGATTATATATAAAAGTTTTAGAGGAAATTCTTTGTTTAACCTACAACATCATTAGGATTCTAAAGGGATTGAAACAGGACATAGAAGCTGATCCTGCAAATGCTCGCTCATGTGAGTAAAGTTACAGGATCAGGCTTTAAGTGAAGAAACTCATTAGTTCTGCTCCCAGATAGTAATTGGCATGATTCCGCTAGACTTTCTAAAGGCAGCCAAATGTGCTGTCAGAAGTCACAGCACTGAATTCTTATCTGCCAATAAGATCGCTCAGGGTATATCTACACTGGCACCTCTACATATGTCTATATGCACGGTTGTGCCATAACCATCTCCTCCCTCCGTCCCCCGTCCCACATATAAACCTGGAAGTACATGCCTGACAGCAAATACAGGGCATGTAGGCTAGCACGCCTGTGGGGTTTGGGCAAGTATATACCTCAGAAGTGGCACAGCCACATACCTGTGCCAGCGTGCTGTGTGGGCAGGGCCAAGGACCATGAACCAGGTCCTGAGTTTCAGCAGTTTTCCAGCCCCATTCCCACAATGCACTGAACCCTTTCCTGCCTGACCCTTACCCAGATCTATAGATGTCCTTGTCCCCCTGTTGTCATGGGCAATAGCGAGCTGCACTGACCACATCAGAACCTTTTTTATCGGTACACATGAACACGGATCCTTTTCCGAGAGCTGCAACCTGGCCTGCCAACCACATGTGGGTGCTGATTAACATGTGGTCAGAGTACAAGATCCTCCACAGCTAACCAGCTAGTCACAAACTGTGCTCCTGATCCCCCACACTGGTTATCCAAGAAGCTGAAAAAAGCAATCACATAGGCCTCTTTATTGCTTTCCAGTTCTCTAGCTTCCAATCAGCAAATAGGTCCAGTACAGTAAGAAGTTATTTAAAAACTCTGCTCACTATATAAAATGTTCTTCTGACCCCAAAGGGCCAGCCATGTTACCAGATCAATATTAGTTTGGATCTTACCCAAAATACCATACTACTAGACAATCCTTTGGAGTCTTATGGAGTCTCTTCTTGTTCTTTTCTTCTCTTTTATAATAAACCTTTAGTTTTAGACACTAAAGTCCATATATCAGATTCTTAGCAGCATTGGTGAGTTTGCTGGCTTGAAAGTTGCTCTGGAACACATCCATAGTGTGGATGGGTCATTCAGTCCTTTGTTCCATGCTTCAGATTATAGAGAAGTTACTGCAGAGGTAGGAAACAGGACTGAAGACAAAATGGAGATGATGCAACTACCCTTTACATTCCTTTTGCCATGTGGCTTGTACTTCCTGTGTCCCAAACACAAGCTTCACAGCACATGGCATGGAAAAGCCTTAGAGTTCTCTGTCCACCAGCCTGCCCCTACATGCCTGGGTGAGTCATAAGGTATATCCCCTGGCTCCTTTCAATGGGTTCATTGTACAGGTGATGACCCTTGATGGGCCATCAAACAGGCTAGGCAGTGCTGATGCCAATCTGTCTGGGGGTGTCACCCAGAAACACAGCACAAGTTTGGAAATACAGATATACCCTACATATCTATAACTCAATACAAAGGTGATACAAACATATAAAAAATATTATCATACTTGGCAAATCATAACATTTTTGCTGATACCTCACATGGCATATCTAGCATGATTCCTTGCCATTTTATAATATTAGTATTAATAATATCACAAAAAGAACAGGAGTACTTGTGGCACCTTAGAGACTAACAAATTTATTTGAGCATAAGCTTTCGTGGGCTACAGCCCACTTTATCAGATAATATCACAAAGTGTTCTACATATTCCATGCAGCATCATGGACTGGGACATTTTTTTTCAGGCTCAGAATAGGGCCCTGCTGTTTGGAGCACATGACTTTGAATTGTGTTATTCTCTGGTGTCATCACACTGCAAAGATTCCTCTGTCCCTCCCACACCTACTTCCAACCCCAACATGGTCGCTAAATATCAAATTCCAAAGAATACACCAGAAGGCTGATGAAAATGGAATGCACTCAGAAAACACTGGTAGTTTTAATAGCAGCAGAAATCACAACACAGAAAATGGGTAGATATCCATCTTTATGGCTTGGTTCATGTACAGAACAAGGAAACAAACATTACAGAATAGGAAAGGCAACAGACACTGAACAGTGATTAAATGGCTCCCTCCTCCTTTACCCCCACCAAACCTTTATCAGTTTCAACCTTGGGTGTAGTCATGCATAATAGCCAATAAATGCTGTTATCACCACTGTCAGTCAACAGTGAAAAGAAAAGACCTTTTAAACTGATTGAGCGCTCGCCTTAGTATAGTCTTGTAAACAGATGTCAATATTAACACAAAAGCATTGCACAATGATGGCAATAGAAAGAATTAACCCCAGGAAGATGCTGTACCACAATTTTCGGAAATGAGGCAATAGTTATATAAATGAATGGCTAATGATCTTTGGCTACGGGGAACACAACCATCACAAAGTTATGCTGCCACACAAGCATGTGCCAATTCTCCTTTGTGCTTTTCCTGCAGCTGCACAGGGTGTGCAGGTGTCCCACAGCAAAGGCAGATGTACCCTGAGCCTCCTTGCTATTCGAGGATGTGGATGTGGGAACCAGGACCAGTGTGTGCATGGGTGGAATCCAGCTGTCTGTAGAGACTTTACAGACCAGTCCTGTCCTGTACCCACTCTGTACCAAAGTACTCCCCTACCCTCACAAACATTGTGGAGGGCAAGGAGCCCATGATTATACAACCATTGGCCATATGGGCTAGCAGTGCTAACAAGCCTTCAGCCACCCAAATAAGCACTATGCGGCCATTCTGCAGCTATTCAGTTTGTAACTGATTCGCTTTTTTCCTGGGTCACTGGTGTCAGGCTATAGTCCCAACACTGGTGTTCATGAACATGTCTCTGTGGTCCACTAAGCCTGGAAGAACAAGGGAAGACTAATCTTTTCGGTTCATATACTCACTCACTCCTTAAAGTGAGCAAAGTTTTGAAATGTGGGTGCCATCAATGGCCACAGCACACTAGAAAACACATTCTCTGAAATCCAGCTATAATTTCTGGTATTTTGCTTATGGCACCCTCCTGTGGGTAGATGACAGGATTAATTGCCTCGTAAACCTGAATAGCCACAACACCCACAGCAGACTTCCAAATTCTGAAGTGGTTTGCAATGACCAGTAATATCAGGTTGTAATGAGGCACAGTGGCCTCCCACTGAGTCAGGTGGGGAGGGGCCACTCACTGAACCCAAGTGGGCGGAGCCAGGCCATGCTTGCCCCTCCAACCGGAAGTCAGGGGGCGGAACAGGAAGTATGAAGCCCTGGAGCTCAGTTGAGCAGCAGCCGCTGAAGGAGACAGAGGCCTCCTGCCCGCTCCCGAGATGGCACACTGCAGTGGACCCCTGCGGAGCTGAGGACTGGCCAGAGCCGCTGGAGCCAATCACTGACCAAGCCACGGAGGAGCTGCTGGGACTGCCGCTGGCCTTCTACCCTGACGAACCAGAGGACCCCCCACGGATGCAGATACCCCCTGAGGGGAAGGTAGGAAGTGGCCCAAGGGCAACCAACCCTAGTCTGGCTGTGTTGCTGCCGGTGACCTGGTCAGCGTGTTGCGGCTGGACTCCCTGCTGACCCAGTGGCGGACTAGTCAACCACTGTTAGGGCCCTGAGTCGGGGCCCAGTGGAGTCAGGTGGGCCCAGGCCTCTCCTGCCACCCCACCCCTGGGGTGGCAGCCTCCCATCTCCAGGTCAAGAGGCCTGCATTTGTCCACTAGAGCTAAGACGCCCGACCTCTGTGCTGCGCTTGAAACTGTTTGCAGCCCTGCCCTGTCCTGCCTGGGCCCACGGACCGTGGTAGCCCTACCCTGACTATAGGCCAGGGCTTTAAACTATTTGTTGCCCTGTCCCAGTTGAGGGCCTGGGCCCAGAGACTCTATTTCCAACTCTGCCTACATTACAGGTGGGCAAGTCCCAGCGATGTAGTGAGGTAGAGTGGCCTCCCACTGACCCAGATGGGGAGAGACCACTGCTAACCCACTGCACAAGTGTTCCTAGCTTCCACAGGCCAATAGCAACCCACTTTGCACTGGTATGGATTTGGTAAATTGAGTGTTCTGGAGCTGGAGGATTGGTGCAAGCTCCTTGCACAGCTCTATGAAGATCGGTTTCCTCATTTGGAAGTTCTGAAGTTCTGAAGCCACTGCTCATCATCCTACATTTCCAAAATGATGTGATCCCTCCACACCGCGCTCGTTTTCCTGGACCAGAAGTGGCATACCATGGCAATACTGGCCAACACCATCTGTGTCCCATGTAACCAAAGTGAACTGTCAGTTATCTTCTCAGTCAGCTGTCTTCAGCATGTCAGAAAGTGCTGCCCTGATTCCATTCAGTATCTCATTGATTGCCTAATGCATTGCATAAGCATTCATCTCACAAGAGGGAGCAGTAGCACAACCACATCGTCATTCACTTTTCCCATGTCTTCCACCTCCTTTGACAGAAGGGAGAGGTGAGTGGGAACTGCCATCAGCAAATGTGTGGAGATGGTGGAGAGCACCAACACCACACAGCAAGGTGGGTTCTTGAGTGTCTCCTGGGATACCCCCCATGCCCAAAATGGTAGTGCTAATGTTACGTACCAAAAAGGGGCAGAGTGGATGCAGGTATACTTGTGTACACAGCATATACCCATCTCCAGCACAGCATATGTGGGTGCTTGGCACAGGTATGGGATACATGCGCAAGCATGTGCGTGGTCAGCTACCCAAGTATGTGTGCAAGTGTAGACATAACTTCAGTTTCACTTGCTCATTTACAACATTTTTATTTAAAAATCCTGAACTGGCAAGATATTAAATTCAGTCTAGATACATTGTCCCATTTAGGGCTCCACCCTGCACTCTGAACTCTCCACATGCTCCTTGACGGTAGTGCAGTCAGTGGCATTACTCTGGATTTAAGCTAGTTCACCTCTACCCCGATATAAAGTGACCTGATATAACACGAATTCGGATATAACGCGGTAAAGCAGTGCTCCGGGGGGGTGGGGCTGCGCACTCCGGTGGATCAAAGCAAGTTCGATATAATGCGGTTTCACCTATAACGTGGTAAGATTTTTTGGCTCCCGAGGACAGCGTTACATCGGGTAGAGGTGTATAGCTGAAAGCAGAGGATGACCCTTTGCTTTGTGTTATGCATTAAATTTTGTTTAGCCTTCTTCACAATTCTTTTATCAGTTCCACAGGAATAGCTTTTACTTGCTAGATGCCCCTTCTCCTTAGAATTAACTTAACTACTGTACACACAATACGTGTCAATGAGAGCATTTTCTCACCAATTCTTTTTTAAAAAGCCTTTCTGAGCCAGGGGCCAGTTTGTTACCTGCAATGGTAAAAGCAGGTGGAATGAAACTCCTGTGGTCACCCTCACTGAGTTTTCCTAGATCATTTCACAGGTTTGCTCTCATCCCCAGGACAAGCAGAGCATTGGCTCTACCACAACTCAAAATTCCACCCCCAATCCTAGTGATCTGCCACGGTCAGGTCCTTTTGCACAATGCAAAAGCCCTGTGCATCCAATCGACCTTTAGGGCCCCCACCCAACGCCTGAATAGTGTGACTCCATTGAAGCAATGTTACTAGAACTCCCCCCCGCTGTCACTATCCTGCAGGAGTATTTCATAGTGGAGGGGGCTCTTTAGAAAAGATAATGAAGCCACAGCATTAGGCCCCCCATGAGGTAAGTTCCTGGGTCCAACCATAGTGTTGGATATTGAAGTCTATTGGAGTCACAAGGGCAAATGAAGAAGGGATCAGACCCCAGGCTTATTTTACTCAGATTTTAAAATAATTATCAATGCAATGCAGATTTCTCTCTCTCTCTCTCTCTCTCTCTCACACACACACACACAATTTACTACCCGAATATTCACTACTAATTATATTCAAAACTGCATCAAAGACTGAAACTGTCATAAATGTGTGAGAGAAGAGGGAACAATTATAGGGTTTCTAACAAACTAATTTGCCAGAAAACAATGTTCCTTGCTACTGTACATGATAATATAGTGCCTCTGTGATGCTGCTTTAGGACCCTTTACTTGTCCTGTGGCAGAGTATTAACTGCACTAAGCTTTATTAGCTCCATAAAATGCATTGTGTGTGCAGATGACATGTTAATCTAACATAAAAACAATAACACAAATTTAACTGTGAGAAGCTGAAATCCAGGCACCCAAACTGCTTTTCCAGTCCTCTACAGGACTCCGTTAGAAAAGCCAGAGGGTCATAGCTAGCGCAGGTGCAGTTTCAAAGCAGAGCGCTAACCCTACCTCTGAATGAGGTGCCCAAGCAGAAGAAAGCCCTGGCAGAGGGAGCAAGAATGTAGTCAGTCTGATTTCAAGGAGGCAGTTAGTAGGGCTGGTGAGCTGGAAAGAAAGGTGTCAATCTGGGTGTGCCCATGATATAGCAAGGGAGAGGGTAATAGGAAGAATGGGGGGAGGCTCTGTGACCACGCTGGTAGGAGGGGATGGCAGGGAGCAGTGCAGATAAGGGTTGCCTGCTTATTTCTGGAGAGCGGGGGAGCAGTGCTGGGAGTGACAGCAGAGGAGCTATTGGGAAGCAGAATGTGTTTACTGGATGGAGAACCCCAGAGTGATGTGTTGATTTTATTTACCAGATCAAAAATGAATGTGTTTGTTGGATGTGTGTCTAATTACTAGCCCTCCCACCTCCCACTGCATATTTTGGGTACCAGCTGCCACTGGGTTTAAATAATACATGCTATATTTTAAGGGCCAGATTCACCAATATGCTCCATCAATCCAAGTAACCATAACTCATCTTAACCAGTCAGTTAAGCCAATTGTATGTATCTTCTGTATTCCAAGAGCACAGAGATTAATTTGATCATAAATCTTAATGTTCCAGATATTACTGACAGTTTAAATGGAAGTCCCAACAACTGGACCAATTCACCCACAGCTGAATTCCAATTGCCAATTTATTTCATTTTGTTGGTATTTTTATTTCCAGTATCTTCCCTTTTTAAAAACTAATTCGCACTTGCAAATTGTAACATAAATGTGAACTAATTTTGTGAATCCTGCAAACAGCAAAAATAATGCAAGGCACAGGAATCCACCAATTTCATTAGTTTCATTATATCCCTCATTTTTATTCTACCCTGAAACAATTTTGGAAGCCATGCATTTTAAAAATAACTCTGTAGATTGAGTCGGTGCTAGAATCTCCCATTGTGCTTGTAGAATATTTTCCAATCCTGCAACTCAGCCAGAGAAACAGAAATGGCTCTGTCAGCCTTTCTGAGAATGCCGAGTACATCTAAAACCTCTTGCACTGCTCAGCAGAAGAGCTGGGTAAATACTGCAGAAAAGCATTTGTGAACATTTGTTTTTAATAAAAACTGTGAATTCACTTCTGTGGTGTCTGTGACTTTTTATGGTCTTTTCATCAGCACTTTGTTCAGATGGAAAATGTTCTTGAAAACGGGACCATGCTACTGTGTATTGGCATACGAATACTCATTCAACTTTGCACCAAAAGTATTCCCACACCCATCTTGACAGTTCTGTGTGGGCTTAGGAGTCACTGGTAAAAATTGGCAAAACAGTTTGAAAAGGTGCTACAAATAGGTTTTTCCACACTTCCACACACTACCTTAGCTTCCCCCATCTTTTTTCCATAAAAAGGGGATGGAAACAAAAGGTTTTGGTTTTCAAAAACCTAAATGAAATGATATTTTATGTTGAAATGAAAAATTTCATTCAGTTTCAAAAAGGTCGATTCAAAGCAATGTGTTTTGTTTTGAATTTTCCAGTCAGACAGTTGAAGAATTTTATTGAAATCACTAACATTTTAACACATGCTGAGAACCCATTACCTCCTTTGTTGTGCCATTTTACAGCAGTCCTTTATTAACTGTTTCTCTTTTATGAGGCTTTAGTTAGCAACCTGGACCTTTGAGTAAATGTATATAGAGCTCTTACATCCAGGTTTACTGACCTCATAAAACGTTTTGTGTATACAGATGAAATGTTAATACAACATAACAATAATGCAAAATGATTAACGGGAAAAACAAATACCTAAATAATGCAAAACAGATTACTCTTGCTATAAAAGCGATTACACAAATAGTACAAATATATCTTTAGCAGTTAATTGACATCCTGGAATCTAAGGTTATATATAAGGCCCTAGGTTAGTGTTAAATTTATTTTGTGGTAATCTACCTGAAATAAATTGAGCATCAGATGTATTGTATAAAATGGGCAATTCCCACAAAGTACAACAGATTCACCCATTCACCACAGGATAATTAATTTCTATATCACCTGCAGCTACCAGATAGACTTTCCAAATAGAGCATATTGTCATAGCCTAGCGTGGAGGTGATAATGGTGTGGATAACTGTGGCATGAACTTTCACAGAAAGACAAAGCACCACAAATACTAGCCCAAACAAATATTTGTGAGTGTGTTTGCAGAAGTGATGTATTGAAAAAGCTCTCTTTAGAGTTCCAATAATACATTAATCAAAAATTACAAATACAAATACATTACATATATCACATATATTCATGAATGATTTGCTTTCAAAAGCTGAAGAGAAATAATATGAACAATCATATGGCATGGATAACAAACAGCGAATACTCATAGTAGCAAGTTTATGAACAAACAATAAGCTAAAATGTGTTTGCACAAATTGTTCTTGGACCAAATTCATAAAAATCATATCCTGTTTGCAGATTGTTTCCTAACGGAAAAGGGGCTAAATTTTTATATAAATTATTCTCAACAAATAATTTGACCACTTATTATTTTGTATGGTTTTATTTAGGTCTAAGGACTCTAAGAGTTTAACATCGGGCATATGTTTCTCTGTGAAGTAAACTACTTCTAGAAGATAATCTGATCAAAATTGTCTATGACTCAAACCTTCATTTACAATATTAAGATAAATATACTATTGACCAGGCTTGTATCTCTTATTTTCATGCCATTACACATCTGTGGATATTATTATTTCTAGTTACACAATACTGGTTGCTAATTAATGTTTCTGCTTGGATAAACTGTATAGAGGAGGCAAATCCTTGCTGAAACCAAAACCAAAAGAATTTTCTGTTTGAATCCCTTCCCAATCATACCAACTTTGCACAAACACACACCCGTGAACACGTGCACACACACACAAATATAGATATCTCATTATACCCATGGCGTGAGCCTAGTAATTAAGCTGATGGTGTATGCTTTTTCACAGACGCAAACAGTATTACAGTTCATCATGCAACTCATCTTCCTACCTGCAACATTATTGTGCTCTACCACTTTGAATCCACTTTGAGTCATTTTTCCAGGTGCCTGTAACCAGCAGGCTGTCAAAATCCATTTCTTTTATCAAGTCAGTAACCTTGCAAATAATAGCAATAGAGTTCAGACATTAGTTCTCTCACAAGATTTCCACAAGGTCAGCACAGCTTGATATAATTACCATGGTCTAAAATGTGAAGATGAAGACACTGAAGCTGCTTAGAGAAACCTCTTATAAAAAGATGAGGGGTGGGAGTGGAAACGGAGAAGGAAATTGAAAATCAACAGTGAACCCAACATTAAAAAAATAATCTTTAATGTAAAAAACAAAATCTGTTCCACAGCAATGATATTAAAAGGACCACCACCAATGGGAGCTGCAGAGCGATGCCTGTGGAAAGGGCAGCGCGTAGAACCACCTGGCCGAGCCTCTGCATAGGAGCCGGAAGGGGACATGCCGCTGCTTCCGGGAGCTGGTTGAGGTAAGCGCCTCCTGGAACCTGCACCCCTGACCCCCCCCCCAATGCCCCAACCCTCTGCCCCAGCCCTGATTCCCCTCCTGCCCTCCAACCCCTTGATCCCAGCCCAGAGCACCCTCCTGCACCCCAAACCCCTCATCCCCAGCCCCACCCCAGAGCCCGCACCCACAGCTGTAGCCCTCACTCCCCCACCGCACCCCAACCCCCTGCCTCAGCCCTGATCCCCCTCCCACCCTCCAAACCCCTCAGCCCCAGCCTGGAGCCCCCTTCTGTACCCTAAACCTCTCATCCCCAGTCCCTCCCCAAAGTCCGCACCCCCAGCCAGAGCCTTCACACCCCTGTGCACTCCAACCCCCTGCCCCAGCCCAGAAACCACTCCTGTACCCCAAATCCCTCATCCCCAACCTCACCCCAGAGCCCGCACCCCCAGCCAGAGTCCTCACCCCCTCCTGCATCCCAACCCATTGCCTCACCCTGGAACCCCCTCCAGCACTCTGAACTCCTCATTTCTGGCCCCACCACAGAGCCTGCACCCCCAGCCAGAGCCATCACCCCCTCCCGCACCCCAGCGCACTGAGCCAGCCCAGTGAAAATGAATGAGTAAGTGAGGGTGGGGAGAGTGACCGACGGGGGGGGGATGGAGTGAGTGAGGGTGAGGCCTTGGAGAAGGGGCGGGGAATAGGTGGGGCCTCAGAGAAGGGGCAGAGGAGGGTGCGGAGTAAGGATGTTCGGTTTTGTGAGAGTAGAAAGTTCACAATCCTAAAAAGGCCAGGCCCAGAGGTCAAACAGCACAGTGCTGGAGCCCCGGGCCGGCCCAGTAGGAGGGAGAAGGGCAGAGGCAGTTCCCTTGAAGAGTCCCCTCCTTTGGATTGGGAGACAGTGGCCCCCTTGGTGTCCTCCCAAAAGAGAAGGTGGAAAGGGAAAGGCCACTAACCCCCAGGTGACAATAAATCCTGGGCCTGGTGAGTGGGGGTCATGAGCAGTGGCAGATTCCAGGGCAGTAAGGGGTCAGGGCACTTTGGGGCTCCCTCACCAGCTGGGTGTGAGGCTTTCAAGCAGGGGCTCCCTTCTAGGCAATCAAGGAGGAGGCATATCTTGTCTATAAGCAGTGTGGGGAGAAGCAGCTATCTCTCCCTCCCTCTCCCAGCTCTTCAATTTAAAAGGCCAGCTCCATTGCCCTTTGATGTTCCACTCCCCACTCAGCTGTCTATGCAAGACATTAAAGGGGAATGTGGGAGTGTCACACAACATGTGACATTTGGCAGGTCTACCTCAGCTCTCCTCCATTTAACACTTGGCATGCTTTCTGGGGAAAGCTTTAGATGATGCCCCCAACTTCCCCTCTCTGCTGCTCACAGCTTTTCACATAAAGCTGCAGGAGGTCGAAAAGCTTTGAGTGTGGGGTGAAGAAAGCCTGAGCAGCTTTCCTGCTGTGAGTGTTGATTGTTTTAGATTGTCTCTCCTGCTCAGCAGTTTGCCTGATCAGCTCTGTTTCCATGAAACTCAGCCAGCCTCCAGCCTCTGTTTTAAGTTCTAGTCAAGCACTTTCAGCCCCTCGTTTGCTGTCCCTTGTCCGCTGCCCCGTGTTCAAAACATACAATGTAGAAAACTGGTCTAAGCGTGAAGAGGAGGTAGCAATAGGTGCAGCAACAACAAGAGAGGGGTATAATACGGGACTGAGCGACAGTGGCTGGAGTTGGGCTGGCACCCTCAAGCCAGTCCAGTGCCTTTCCCTGTGGGTGGCCACACTGCAATTTTTGCCATGCTTCTCTGTGGGCAAGCAAGCTTCCCAAGGTGTGCACAAGAGCCAGCAGCGGCGCTCCCTGCCTGCACACCTTAAGGATGTGTCTGTTTCTTTTTTAAATGGCTATTTTTCTCCAGGACAATTGCTGCATTGTCATCAGGGTGCCCCACAGAATCGTAGAAGTGTAGGACTGGAAGGTACCTGGATAGGTCATCTGGTCCAGACCCCTGCACTGAAGCAGAACTAAGTATTATCTCTAGACCACCCCGGCAGGTTTTTGTCAAATCTGTTCTTAAAATCTTCCAATGACAGAGATTGCACAACTTCCCTAGGTAATTTATGGTAGTGATTAACTATCCTTACAGTTTGGAAGTGTTACCTAATGTCTAACTTAAATCTCCCTTGCTGCAACTTCAGCCCCTTACTTCTTGTCCTTTCCTCAGTGGTTAAGGAGAGCAATTTATCATCCTCCTCTTTATAAGAACCTTTTATGTACTTGAAGACTGTTATCACGTCTTCCCTCAGTCTTCTCTTCTCCAAACTAAACAAACCAAGTTTTTTCAATCTTTCCCCATAGATCTTGTTTTCTAGACTTTTAATATTTTTGTTGCTCTCCTCTGGACTTTCTCCAATTTGTTCACATCTTTTCCAAAGTACAGTGTCCAGAACTGGACACAATACTCCAGGTGAGGCCTTATCAGTGCTGAGTAGAGTGGAAGAATTACTTCTTGTGTCCTGCTTACAACACTCCTGCTAATATATCCTACAATGATATTCATTTTTTTGCAACAGTATTATATTGTTGACTCATATTTCATTTGTGATCCACTATGACCCCCAGATCCTTTTCTGCAGTACTTCTTTCTAGGCAATCATTTCCCATTTTGTATTTGTGAAATTGATTATTCCTTCCTAAGTGTAGTATTTTGCATTTGTCCTTATTGAATTTCATCCTATTTATTTCATACCATTTCTCCAGTTTGTCAAAATCATTTTGAATTCTAATCCTGCCCTTCAAAGCTCTTGCAACCCCTCCCAGCTTGGTATCATCTGCAAACTTTATAAGTGTACTATCTATGCCATTATCCAAATCATTTTTGAAGATATTGAATAGAACAAGAAGCAGGACCTATCCCTGCAGGATCCCATTTGACAAGCCCTTCCAGCTTGACTTTGAACCACTAATAACTACTCTCTGAGTACGGTTTTCCCACCTTATTCTAGGTTCATCCAAGCTATATTTCCCTAGTTTGCTTATGAGAAGGTCTCATGAGACAGTACCAAAAGCCTTACTAAAGTTGAGCTATATCACATCTACTACTTCTCTCCTATCCACAAGGCTTGCTACCCCATCAAAGAAGGATATTGCACATTAGATAAGTGCTGCTTTCCTATCCAGTAGCTGGACCACTTATTTATTTACACAGCAGATAGGAGCCCATAGTGCTACCAGTTAAAGGGGTTATTGTTCTTTTACTTTAAATGGGAGAAAGAGGTGCTTTTCTTGCTGAGGCACCTGGGTGCCATCTCCCTAGATGACCCAAAGTAGCGGTGTTACATGTGCAACCATAGACGATGCATGTCTCCCCATACTGGGGGGGGGCACAATCTAAAGGGGAAGACACGTGACCACCCCATGTGTCTCCTCTGCCCAGATGCCAGGGAGAGGGGCTGAGCGAGCCGGAAACATGCTGGGGGATAGCGAGAGGGGGCTTCGGCTCTCTCGGCCACTGTCTCCAGCAGCTGGGTCAGGGAGGGGGGCCGCCGCTGCAGCCCCAGCCAGGCTCTGGCAGGCAGCTGCTGTGCTGCACAATGCAGCAACCCAGAGCTGCCGGCATGAGAAGCTCTCCATCCAAGCCCCAGCTGATAGGGATGGGGCCAAATATGCCAGAGGGTGGGTGCAGCTGGAGGACAGAGCCCTTCTCCCTCCTCCCAGCAGGCCAATCGGGAAGGGGGGTACTTGATCCTGCATGTCCCCCCATGCATCGCCTCTGCGTGCAACACTTTATCTAAACCTAAGACAGGTGCATTACATAGGGCTATGAAGAGCTGTGGGTTGGCTTTCTGCTCTAGCCTAGGGTGACCGGATGTCCCGATTTTATAGGGACAGTCCTGATTTTGGGGTCTTTTTCTTATATAGGCTCCTATTACCCCCCACCCCCTGTCCCGATTTTTCCACTTGCTGTCTGGTCACCCTACTTTAGCTAGACACAGTTATAGACTTATATAAAAGTGCTTCAGATTGTTGAGGATTCCTGGATGCCACCTGGTGAGGGAATAAGGGCTTATAATACAAAATACCTGAAGTGTTACAAGTATTGTGCTTCTGTGGATTTGTTTGCTACACCTGTAACTCCTGGCAGAATACAAGCCTTTCTGAAGCTTCTGTCTCTAATTCTGTGCAAAAGCTTGATGAAAACAATTCTGGTATCAATATGTCAAGGGCTGGGAGGAGTGGAAGTATGGGTCTCCCAGAAATGTCAGTAACAATTAAAGTCTCCCTTATACTGAAGTTGCAGCAAAACATTTCTTCGAGCTGTGACTTCCTGTGGCAGTAATATGGTAGGTGAGTTTTCACTCTTACCCTTTTAAATTACAGTTTCAGTGCCAGGAATAGCTCCTGGCAATGCTACACTGCTATAATTTCTAAAGGCCCATCTGAAGACTCTCATACTACAGAATCTGTGTTAGGTAATAGAGAGATGGAGAGGAGGGGGAATAGAGCAGCAAAATATGTTTAAATCGTCTTTGAGGCTTTCTTAAAGTAGGATCTGAAGATTTTTTTAAAAATCTTCAAGAGGAGAGGAGAGGCACTTATCTTAGAAATATACTAACTACTAGAGACTATGCAACCTGGTTTGGCTGATAAAGGTAACAGTGTTGATGTAATATATTTAGACTTCAGGAAGGTGTTAGACTTGGTACTGCATGACATTTGATTAAAAAACTAAAATGATATAAAATTAACCAGGCACACTGTCAAGGTTCCTTCCCCACTCTGACATTTAGGGTATAGATGTGGGGACCTGCATGAAAACTTCTAAGCTTAACTACCAGCTTAGATCTGGTTTTGCTGCCACCACTCCCAAGTGCTAACTTCCTTCCCTGGGTAGCCTTGAGAGACTCCTCCACCAATTCCCTGGTGAACACCGATCCAAAACCCCTTGGATCTTAAAACAAGGAGGAATTAATCATTCTCCCCGTTCTCTTTCCCCCCACCAATTCCTGGTGAGTCCAGATCCAATCCCCTTGGATCTTAAAACAAGGAAAAATCAATCAGGTTCTTAAAAAGAAGGCTTTTAATTAAAGAAAGAGAGGTAAAAATCATCTCTGTAAAATCAGGATGGAAAATAACTTTACAGGGTAATCAAATTCAAAGAGCCCAGAGGAACCCCCTCTAGCCTTAGGTTCAAAGTTACAACAAACAGATGTAAACCCTCTAGCAAAAGGAACTTTTACAAGTTGAGAAAACAAAGATAAACCTAACACACCTTGCCTGGCTGTTACTTACAAGTTTGAAATATGAGAGACTTTTTTCAGAAGATTTGGAGAGCATGGATTGATGTCTGGTCCCTCTTAGTCCCAAGAGCAAACAACCCCCAAAAACAAAGAGCACAAACAAAAGCCTTCCCCCCGCCACCCAAGATTTGAAAGTATCTTGTCCCCTTATTGGTCCTTTGGGTCAGGTGTCAGCCAAGTTACCTGAGCTTCTTAACCCTTTACAGGTAAAAGGATTTTGGTGTCTCTGGCCAGGAGGGTTTTTATAGTATTGTACACAGGAGGGCTGTTACCCTTCCCTTTATAGTTATGACACACACAATAAACAGATTAAAAGCTTGTTAACTCCTAGGTCTCAAAATATAACTGTAAATGGGGAATTATCGAGTGGGTGAGTTTCAAATTGAGTCCCATAGGCATCAGTCCTTGGCCCTACGCTATTTAATATTTTTTACAAATGACCTGGGAAAAAACAAAATAATCACTTATAAAGTTTACAGATGATGCAAAACCTGGGGGAGTTGTACATAATGAAGAGGACAGGTCACTGATAGAGAGTGATCTGGATTGCTTGGTAAACTGAGTGCAAGCAAAAATATGTGTTTTAATATGGCATAATATAAATGTATACATCTAGGAACAATGAATGTAGCCATACTTACAGGATGGGGGACTTTATTCTGGGAAGCAGTCACTCTGAAAAAGATTTGGGTGTCATGGTGGATAATCAGCTGAATCTGAGCTCCTAATGCATCACTGTGGCCAAAATTGCTAGTGCAATCCATGGATGCATAAACAGGGACATCTTGAGTAGGAGTAGAGAGGTTATTTCGTCTCTGTATTTGGCATTGATACGACTACTGGGGTCCAGTTCTGGTGTCCACAGTTCATGAAGCAAGTTGATAAACTGAATGATTACAGGATCACAACAGTCCCTTCTTGGCCTTGGAATCTATGGATAGAATTAAAGAGAAAATAGCAATAACCCCCATAACTTCTGTTAACTCACATCAAAATCTGGGGTTTCCCATCTTGATGCAAAGTTGTAAGTATAGGTGTATGCATAAACGACAATGCACAGTCGCAAACTGGTTTCATTCATGTGTCATAATTAGAAAATCTTTTCCAAACATCAGAAAGAGGGGTAAGTGGGAAGGAAAGATATGAAGTCGAATTTCTCACAGAATCCCTGACTACCTGAGAATATGCAACACTATCAGGATAGATAAATCACTTTGTGTCAAAGATTTATTTTTTAAGTGACGTCACTTCACCAGTAGGACTGGAAAAGATATTGTGAGTCACTGATCTTTTTTCCCCCTAAGGCAAGGACCCCACATCTAACAGCACATCTCCTCCAGTTCCTGTATCTTTTCAAAGAAATAAGATTTACTCTGGGAGCATTCACCTCAAAGAGGAATGAAACATTGTGAGTCTTCTGTAGTTTGTAGATGAGTTTCAGTGAGGGAAAGAGTCAAGAGAATGTTGTATTTGTGGAGAAGGTTGCCAAGTTTACCTGTTTAACAAGATGCATGCACATTTCCACTTCTCTGTGCCAAAAGCAACACACTGAGGCAAACTGAACACAGAAATGGAAGCCTTTATTGATTTTATAAAGTCCTTGAGAGTCTAAAGATATCAAATGTAAATGAAACACTGAAATTAGAAAGCTATGGAACCTGCATACTGCTGGCTACCTTTCAAAGTCTCTGTTCGCTATTTCCCCTGTGTTGAAAGTGGAGTAATACTTTAAGAATGAGCACAATTCTATCCTTCCAGATGGGCAGAACAGTAGATGCATAAGAACCAGTAAGTTCATCTGTTTTGATTACTGTTTGTCTCTTAGATTAAGGAGATACACCATTGCTATTCATGCTTAATCGTCTTCTTCCTAATATAAGCAATCATTTTTAAACTCTCTTCATATAGACAGCCCATTTAAGACTCTAATAATCTCTGTTACCCTTCTCACACTTGTTACCTTTCTCTAGGCCTCTTCTATTTAATCTATGTCCTTTTAGAGTGAGATAAGGTGACAAAAATTGACTGCAATATTCACAGTGAGGACATACTATCAGTGTATATAATGCTATTAAAATATTTTCTGTATTATTCTCTATCCTTTTCTTAACATAGCCTAACTTCTTAATCTGAATTTTGACTTTATGGAGTCCTCTAAGCATATATCTTCATTGTGTAGTCCATGATGATTCAGAGATAGTGTGGCCAAGTGCTTGGTTTTCAACAGGAAACCCAGTCAAAAAGGGGACCTGACAGTGTTTGGTCAGATCTACTGACCAGACACCCAAAGTCTGGCTACTGTGGGTGGAGGAGGCAGGGAGGTGCCAGGTCATCACCCGAGTCAGTCCCTATCAGCCTGGGTCGCCTCCTACCTGCCTCAGACAACCGCAGCTCCCAGCCCAGGCTCTGCAGACAAGTCCCTCCCGACCCGGGAAAGGGATGGAGAAGCAGAGGAGAAAAGCAGCGAGCAATGGGGGGGAAGAGGAGCGAACTAGGTGGCGCCTCTGGGGAAGAGGCGGGGCACAGGAGGTCCGGCACTCCTGCTGCGGTGTCCAGTTTTTAAATATTACAAAGTTGGCAACCCTATCCAGATTGTTTTCTGAACTAACTAAACCTTCTCAGAACACATCAGCATGTGAACATAATAGACTAATGTTATGTTCTATTGGGTTACCTAACTATATATTTGCTAGGTGCTTCAGGAGTTCATCTCCTACTATAGTTGGCAACAGATTGTGCTTCCTTGCTCTTCCCTTTTTTCTGACACTAGCTAGTTCTGATCCACTTGATGTATTAAATAGTGATTAGTCACTGCGGATCACTGCAGACTACGTGGCTCTGGGAAGAAGGATAAAGGAGATTGAGGTGCAAGTTGTGTTCTTGTCCATCCTCCCTGTTGAAGGAAAAGGCCCAGGTAGGGACCGTTGAATTGTGGAGGTGAATGCGTGGTTACGCTTGTGGTGTCGGAGAGAAGGCTTTGGATTCTTTGACCATGGGATGTTGTTCCAGGAAGAAGGATTGCTAGGAAGAGATTGGATCCATCTAATGAAGAGAGGGAAGAGCATATTTGCAGGCAGGCTTGCTAACCTAGTGAGGAGGGCTTTAAACTATGGTTGCTGGGGGATGATGACCTAAGCCCAGAGGTAAGTGGCAGAGTAGTATACTGGGAGAAAACACAAGGAGGAGGGTACAAAATGGGAAGCCTCCTGATACATACTGAGAAAGTAGGGCAATCGGCTAGTTATCTTAGATGCATGTACATGAATACAAGAAGCCTGGGAAACAAGCATGAAGAATTGGAAGTCCTGGCACAATCAAGGAACTATGACCTGATTGGAATAACAGAAACTTGGTGGGGCAGTTCACATGACTGGAGCACTGTCATGGCTGGGTATAAACTGTTCAGGAAGGACAGGTATGGGAGGAAAGGTGGAGGAGTTGCATTGTATGTAAGAGAGCAGTCCGATTGCTCAAAGCTCCAGTTTGAAACTGGAGAAAAGCCTGTTGAGAGTCTTTGGGTTAAGTTTAGAGGCAAGAGCAACAAGGGTGATGTTGTGGTGGGCGTGTGCTATGGCCCACCAAATCAGAAGGAAGAGGTAGACGAGGCTTTCTTCGGACAACAAACTGAAGTTTCCAGATCACAGGCCCTGATACTAATGGGGGACTTCAATCATCCTGACATCTGCTGGAAAAGCAATACAGCAATTCACAGACAATCCAGGAAAGTTTTTGGAGCGTGTTGTGGACAATTTCCTGGTACAAGTGCTGGAGGAACCAACTAGGGGGAGTGCTGCTCCTGACCTGCTGCTTACAAACAGGGAAGAATTGGTAGGGGAAGTAGAAGTGGGTGGCAACCTAGGCAGCAGTGACCATGAAATGGTTGAGTTCGGGATACTCACAAAAGGAAGAAAGGAGAGTTCCAAAATACTGACCCTGGACTTCAGAAAAGCAGACTTTGACTCCCTTAGGGAACTGATGAGCAGGATCTCCTGGGAAGCTAATATGAGGGGGCAAGGAGCCCAGGAGAGCTGGCTGTATTTTAAAGAAGCCTTATTGGGGGCGCAGGAACAAACCATCCTGAAGTGCAGAAAGATTAGCAAATATGGAAGGCGACCAGCTTGGCTTAACAGTGAAATCTTCGGTGAGCTTGAACTCTAAACTCTAAAAGGAAGCTTACAAGTGGAAATGGAAGCTTACAAAAGGAAGTGGAAATTTGGACAGATGCTTAAGGAGGAGTATAAAAATATTGCTAGAGGATGCACGGATGTAATCAGGAAGGCCAAGGCACAAGTGGAGTTGCAGCTAGCAAGGGACATGAAGGGTAACAAGAAGGGTTTCTACAAGTATGTTAGCAACAAGAAGAAGGTCAGGGAAAGTCTGGAACCATTACTGAATGGGGGAGGCAACCTAGTGACAGACGATGTGGAAAAAGCTGAAGTACTCAATGCTTTTTTTGCCCCGGTCTTCACAGACAAGGTCAGCTCCCCAGACTTCTGCACTGGGCAACACAGTATGGGGAGGAGGTGAGCAGCCCTCAGTGGTGAAAGAACAGGTTAAGGACTATTTAGAAAAGCTGGACGTGCACAAGTCCATGGGTCCAGATCTAATGCATCTGAGGGTGCTGAGGGAGTTGCAGAGGGAGTTGGCTGATGTGATTGCAGAACCATTGGCCATTATCTTTGAAAATTCCTGGTGATTGGGGGAGGTCCCAGACTATTGGAAAAAGGCAAATATAGTGCCCATATTTAGAAAAGGGAAGAAAGAGAATCCTTGGAATTACAGACCGCTCAGCCTCACTTCAGTCCCCAGCAAAATCATGGAGCAGGTGCTCAAGGAATCCATTTTGAAGCATTTGGAGGAGAGGAAGGTGATCAGGAACAGTTAACATGGATTCATCAAAGGCAAGTCATGCCTGTCCAACCTGATTGCCTTCTATGATGAGATAACTGGCTCTGTGGATATGGGGAAAGTGGTGGATGTGATATATCTTGACTTTAGCAAAGCTTTTGATACGGTCTCCCACAGTATTCTTGCCAGCAAGTTAAAAAAGTATGGATTGGATGAATGGACAATAAGGTGGATAGAAAACTGGTTAGATTGTCAGGCTCAATGGGTAGTGATCAATGGCTCAATGTCTAGTTGGCAGCCGGTATCAAGCAGAGTGCCCCAGGGGTCGGTCCTGAGCCCGGTTTTGTTCAACATCTTTATTAAGGATCTGGATGATGGGATTAATTTCACCCTCAGCAAATTCGCAGATGACACTACCCTGGGGGGAGAGGTAGATATGCTGGAGGGTAGGGATAGGGTCCAGAGTGACCTAGACAAATTGGAGGATTGGGCTAAAAGAAATCTGATGAGGTTCAACAAGGACAAGTGCAGAGTCCTGCACTTAAGAAGGAAGAATCCCTTGCAGTGCTACAGCCTAGGGACCCACTGGCTAAGCAGCAGTTCTGCAGAAAAGGACCTGGTGATTACAGTGGACGAGAAGCTGGATATGAGTCCGCAGTGTGCCCTCATTGCCAAGAAAGCCAACGGCATATTGGGCTGTATTAGTAGGAGGATTGCCAGCAGATCAAGGGAAGAGATTATTCCCCTCTATTCGGCACTGGTGAGGCCACATCTGGAGTACTGCATCTAGTTTTGGGCCCCCCGCTACAGGAAGAATGTCGACAAATTGGAGAGAGTCCAGCAGAGGTCAATGAAAATTATTAGGGGGCTGGGGCACATGACTTATGAGGAGAGGCTGAGGGAACTGGGGTTATTTAGTCTGGAGAAGAGGAGAGTGAGGGGGGATTTGATAGCAGCCTTCAACTACCTGAAGAGGGGGTCCAAAGAGGATGGAGCTAGGCTGTTCTCAGTGGTGGCAGATGACAGAACAAGAAGCAATGGTCTCAAATTACAGTGGGGGAGGTCTAGGTTGGATATTAGGAAACACTATTGCACTAGGAGAGTGGGGAAGCAGTGGAATGGGTTACCTAGGGAGGTGGTGGAATCTCCATTCTTAGAGGTTTTTTAAGACCTGACTTGACAAAGCCTTGGCTAGGATGATTTAGTTGGTGTTTGTCCTGCTTTGAGCAGGGGATTGGACTATTTGACCTCTTCAGGTCTCTTCCATCTCTAATAATTCTATGATTCTATTATTCTAACTCAGGCAGAGGAGGCTAACTATGAAACTGTGTTAAAGAAATTTGAGGAGCACTGCACTCCACGTGAAAATAAAACATATGAGAGAGATGTTTTTAATCAGAAAGTATAAAACGATGCAAGAAATGCAATGGATCACATCACTTTGCAAGAGGTTCCAAGCGCCAGCAGATGTGCACAGCATAGATAAAGATGTTGACTGTACCATTCTTCCTAGGCACAATGGACAATGTTGCAGCAGATGATTGGACTATCAATCTGAAAGCAAATGGAAAATTCATTGATTTTAAGCTGGGCATTGGTGCATGAGCCACTGTGTTGCCAGAAATACTGTTATTAGCACTAAGGAAAAAAAGCCACAGGTATTGGAGGGTAAATGAGTAAAACTCAGGGCTTACAGTAGTGATTATCCCAAATAAAGTTATATGTGAAATAAATATATGACTAAATAACAAATTGGAAAAGATACAATTTGCAACAGCACCTGGGAAAATAATAGCCGTTATTGGGTTAAAAGAACATCAAACCTTTGATCTCATGAAGACAGTGCTCCATTGTAACAACTTGATCTATAACTTTTTGCCTGCTTAATAATTAACCATGAAAAGTAAGCAGTTATTTTTAATTTAAAAAAGTTACAAACACGTGCAAAAAAACCAAACCAAAAACCCCTAAATTAGTATAAACAAAAAGACTTACCAATATAACTCAAAGACTGTGTTAAAATCGTGTTTAGTAAACAAAAAATGTAAGTCCAGAAATTAATAAACCAAAAGTGGTGCGTCAAAAACTAGGCCTAATTGCTGGACAAAATAATAAGGGGATGTACTATTCCTCCCATCACTCCCTTCTTGGGCCCTTAACGAAAAGGTCATTGGCATGAAAATGAAGAAGAACAGACAGAGGCTACTGGAGAAAGCTTCACCCCACAGTCTCCTGGGACCTTCTTCATCTGGAACCTGAGAGTTGTCCTGACCAGACCCAGATGACATTGCCACCTCTACAAGCTCCATCTGAACCCCGCAGACACCAACTGGGATTAAATGGGATTGGACTTTAATAACAACAATAACAACAACTCCAGCCCATCTCAGCTAACTTCTTTTTTCCCCTAAAGGACAGTTATAACTGTTTTTGATACTATCTAAAAGACTGCCAAACAAAGGGATTATTGTAGCTGAGCTGTGTTGGTCCCATGATATTAGAGAGACAAGGTGGGTGAGGTAATATCTTTTATTAGATCATATCTTTCCAACAGAAGTTGGTCCAATAAAAGATATTACCTCAGCCACCCTGTCTCTCTAAACAAGGGGGCTTTCCTTCTAAAATCTTTCTGCAGCTAGAGGGCAAGGGAACAAGTTGTTAAAATGAAAGCCTTATTTAATACTTTACATTTCAAATGTTTCAACTGTTTTTCCTTCTTTTCTTTATCTTTAATAAGAGGTTAAAAGAATGTTTAATAGTGTCTTTGCTATGATACTAAGCAGGCTGAGGTCTCTGTATACCAAACCCTGAACCTTGTTTATCAGTGTTTAAAGTTGAACAGTAATTGAGTTATGTTATTACTTTGGCCTGTATATTCCATCTAAATTAATACAACAGCTTTCCTTGGAGAGACAGGGGACCAACAGAACTGAGGAAGAGTTTGAGGACATCTTCCAGGGGATCGGGAAGCTCTCAGCAGAGTACAGAACAGAGCTGAAAGAGCCCAACCATCCTACAATTCATAGCCTGAGGAAAGTTCCCCTCACACTAAGGCAAAGTCTAACAGAGGAACTAGATAGGCTCTGGGAACAAACAGAAGAACCAAGAGAGTCAGTACAGTCATTGGTCATTGTAGAAAAAAAAGACAGAACCCTTCACTTATGTATAGATCCAAAATCTTAAATATGCAAAAATGGAACATTTTCCATTACCTTCAAGGGGAGACATTTTTGAAGAGATGCCAAATATTTTTTCTACACTGGATGCATCAGCAGAGTTCTGGCAAGTTCCCTTAGAAAAACAGAGCACAAGTTTGTGGACATTTAACACTCACCCACACTGTTCTGCTGCCCTGACCACAACCAGAATACAGAGATTTTTTTTTCAGTTACAAGGAAAAATCCCTTGTTTACAGAGACAGGGAGAGATTTGGTGGTTGCAGACCACCAAATCTCTCTAGAGCATTTCACAAAATGTGGAGCTAGACAAAGTACACGTAAATTAGGTTTGTCTTAAAAAACTGTCCAGGCTCAGATGAAATGTGGACTGTGATTGCCAGAGCTACAGCTCAGTATGAGACCCTGCAAAAAGGACTTAAGGTTATTGGCAGAGGGTGGCTGGGACTGCATATTCCCAGCCCTTATTGTTAGAGCAATATGAAATTCTTTTTATTTTTTAAAATGTTCTGTTTTATTTTTCAAGAATGCTGTGTTATTTCATCCTATCCATTTCATCAATGTAGGGGCTGTCAGTAGGGCTGGCTCCAGGTTTTTGCCGCCCCAAGCAGCGAAGAAAAAAAACCCCAAAATCCAATTGAGCTACCGCTGAAGTGCCACCAAAGAGGAAGAGAGGGAGAAGCCTGGGTTGTCACTTGCTGATATTTTGTTCAACAGAGAGCTGAAAACAAGAGTGTCTACACTGTTAGAAATTGATGTTGGAGTCACTGGTGACTTGTAGACATACAAAGAGAGAGATAAGGAGAAACAAAAACTTAATATGATTTGGAGTCCAAGGAGCTGCCACCAGTTTATGAAAATGACACTGTGCCTCTCTATGAGGGGATACAATGGTCACAAACAGTAGTGGTAAACCAGGAGGTTGCTCCTGGTTGTATGAGGTTGTCACCCTAGATAGACAGGTACTACCGGGGAATAGGTGATACCTCCTCCAAATCCCAGAAGGAAGGGAAATAAGGGGCACTGAGTCTGTAGTTTTGACCACAGCAGGACGAGACAACGGAGGCCCAGGACATGGAACAACCAGAGCAAGGTTCAAACAACAGCACAGTGCACTTCAAAGACCAATGGGACATCATTAGGTTTAGTTTAGTTATTAGAGTGGTTATAAGTGTTTGTAATTGTGTATTATATTAAGGTTGGTGTTTTAAGTGTTATTGTTTAGAAGGGAAGGTGCGGAATTGGGGACTGTGCCTTTACAAGCTGAGATTTCCAGTCAAAGAGTCTGGGTAGGGCACTGTGAAGCTTTTGTTGTTACGCACAATCAATTGGAACCAGATACAAACAGAATAAACCACAGATCTTGCAAGCATCTTAAGCACTGAGTGATCACTGACCACCACACTAGTAGCTTATGGTAGGCCTGGCTTGGCATAAGTAACTTGCCTCATTTCTTGGTGGGCATAATTGGAAAGGTTAAGTTGTAAATAGGGGCTTGACAAATAGTATGGTGGAGTCAAGATGTCTGTGTTCACTAAAATAAGCAGCAATTCCCTGAGGCTAGGGACTGTGGACAAAATAAACCTAGAAGGTAAAGATCAGGCTCCACATGAACAGCACATGGACAGAATATGCTGTACAGGGATTGGCTTCTGCAAAGTAACCAAGCCAATCCCAAAATGTGTGATTTAATGCATAGCAAATGCAATGTAATGTGTAAATGTATATAAAGGAAGAGCTTGTCTGTGTAATTTTGGATGTGTGGTACACCATATACCCACACCCTACACTTGAGTCTGATCAACTCAGAGTAGCTTCGCTGTATGCTAAATAAAGGAACCTGAGTGATGAAATCCAGAGCTGAACTGAGTATTTTGTATTCCAGATAACTGGATGAAGTGTTCTCCCAGAACTGGACAAGGTGTTCTGGCAGGAGTGCTGCCCTAGGGCGGCGGAAGGTCCCGCCCCAAAATGCCGCCCCCCTACAGAGGCGGCGGAAGGTCCTGCTGCAGAAATACCGCCACGGTCACTGCCCCCCAAATCACAGCACCCTAGGCGACCGCCTAGGTCGCCTAATGGATTGCGTCGGCCCTGTGTTCTGGAAAAGCAAAGTGGGAAAGGTCTCGGAGCGAATCCCAACACTTATACTCCTGTAATCTGGGGGCAGGGGGGTTGGACAAAGGTGGCTTTTGACATTTTTTAAAAATCTTTTCATTCTAAACATTTGAAATCCTTTTGTAAGTTTTACAGGCTAAGAGTAGCACTTTCTGCTTTTTTGTTTTCTTCATCTTCCAGAAGAGAAGAGAGGAAAAATATAAAGGGAATCAAGAAATCATAGAGAATATTGCCAAGGGCAAAGGAGAGATATATGAAGTTATTTGAGTGTCAGAAGTTGTGGTCTACAGTGAAGTTTAAATAATGCATTTTTCACTGAAAAGTTAAAAAAAAAATTGACCTGAAATTACCTTTGGCTGACTTTTATAAGGTGTTTTCTTTTACTGTTCTCATTTTATGAAAGCTTTATAATTTCCTTTTCATTAATGTTTCTGATATAAGCTCCAGCCCCTGCAAAATGTTCCATACAGACAGACCCCTGGGCCCACATATAGCCCCTTTGACTGCAGAGGGACAATGCATGAGCGTAGGAGTCTAGCTGTGCTGTGCATCTTACGGGATTGGAGAGCAGCTGTAGTCAGGAGTATATGATCACTGGCCCATGTGCCAGATTAAGCTAGTATACGTCTTGGATGTAGTTTAGGATAAAGTGTGTTTTCCTGGAAGAATACGAAATGTAAGGTTTATTGATTTATGTGTTTTTTGTTAGGTATGGTTGTTTTGCTCTAGTTTAATTGGCCACATTTAGGCCTCTTACCAAACAACCAGACATCTGGATTAACAATAAACTCTCCAACTTCGTAACAGCATGTAAGACTTTAACTATTGTGACAGACCCAGACCAGTGGGGTACAGGACTCTGGTAGAGGGCAAATATACTGGTCACTGGATGAACAGTTTCCTGTTCCCTGAGTGACCAGAGCAGGGGCTGCACTAGAATAATCAGGAACCTGCTAGAACCAGTTAAGGCAGGCAGGCTAATTAGGACACATGGAGCCAATTAAGAAGAAGCTGCTAGAATCAATTAAGGCAGGCTAATCAGGGCACCTGGGTTTTAAAAGGAGCTCACTTCAGTTTGTGGGGCAAGTGTGAGGAGCTGGGAGCAAGAGGCGCAAGGAGCTAAGAGTGTGAGGGTGAGGGTGTGCTGCTGGAGGACTGAGGAGCACAAGCGTTATCAGACACCACGAGGAAGGTCCTGTGGTGAGAATAAGGAAGGTGTTTGGAGGAGGCCATGGGGAAGTAGCCCAGGGAGTTGTAGCCGTCATGCAGCTGTTACAGGAGGCACTATAGACAGCTGCAGTCCACAGGGCCCTGGGCTGGAACCCGGAGTAGACGGCGGGCCCAGGTTCCCCCCAAACCTCCCAATTGACCTGGACTGTGGGTTCCTCCAGAGGGGAAGGTCTCTGAGCTGTTCCCCAATCCACATGGTGAATCTCTGAGGCAAGAAAATCCGCCAATAAGATAGAGGGGGAACTTTGTCACACTGGTGTCGAGTGGGATCTTGGGGTGCACAGCGTGGCGGAAGAAGGAGGGTGATTCTAAAAAAAAAAAAAAAGGAGAGGGTTTATTTTTTTTCACCACAATGGATGACATAGTGCGGGCACTGATACAAGCTACGGCGGCCCAGCAAGAGGCTACCCGTGTCCAGGCAGCCGCCCAACAGGAGGCAGTGCGGCTGCAGCAAGAGACTAATCGCCTGCTGATGGACCAGGCTGCTCAAGACCAAGCTATGTTGCGGGAACTGGTAAACCAGGTAAAGTCCATTACAGAGCTGAATCGTGGCCACGATGGGACGCGGCTCATATGGGCCAGCCATTGGCTGCAGAAAATGACATGGGGGGATGATGTAGAGGCATACCTTCTGGCCTTTGAGAGGACAGCCCTTCGGGGGCCTGGCCTCGAGATCAGAGGTCTGGCATCCTTGCCCTATTCCTGTGTGGGGAGGCCCAGAAGGACTACCATGATCTGCCTGAAGAGGCTGCGGCAGACTATCTGCAGCTGAAAGCAGAGATCCTGGCCAGATCTGGGGTAATGACAGCAGTGCGGGCCCAGCAGTATCACAGTTGGAGGTACCAGGAAGACAAAACCCTGCTGTCCCAATTGTATGACCTCATCCATCTCGCACGAAAGTGGTTGCAAACAGAGTTCCGGAGTCTGGAAGAGATACTAGTGGTTCTGGTCATCGACCAATACATGATGGGACTACCACCAGACCTTCGTGCCTGGGTAAGCCAGAACGAACCCTCCACCTATGATGAGGTTGTCACCCTGGTAGAGAGGCGAAGGACAGCGAGGGAGCTGACCCGACCAGTTAAGGAAGAGGCACCCCGGGTTAAACTAGCAGCACCGAGCCCTAAAGTTCGGGTGACTCGGCCACCAGGAGGACCCAGGTGGAAAAAGAGAGAGGCTGAAGGCCCATTAGAGGCCACAAAGAGTCGGAGCACTGAGGGAGAAGAGGATCGTGGTGTTAGACTGCCCAAACCAAGAGACTGAGGAATGCCTAGGGCTCCATACAGATGTTATGCCTGCAGGGAGTGGGGACACATAGCTGCACAGTGTCCCAATGCTGAGAAGCCTATGTAGTGTAACCTGGGGAACTGGGCAGATCCATGCTCCCTAATCCATCTTGTGGGGGGTCTCACTAACCCCACATATGTATAGCAGACCAGTGAAACTAAATGGGGTAGGGACCACGGCACTGGTTGATTCGGGGACTGCTATCACGCTTATCTCAGGGAAGCGTGTGAAGCTATTGTACGGGAACATTTGGAGAAGGTACAGGAGGCCCAGTGAACCCATTACAATTGCCAGGCAAAAGTGCGACAGTTCCAACCAGTGGATCGGGTTATGGTGTTCGTACCCACGGCAGAAAGCAAGCTTCTGGCCCAATGGCAGGGACCCTATGAGTTGGTTGAACCCGTGGGGGAAGTAACCTACAAGGTGCGGCAGCCAGGACGCAGAAAACAAGAACAGATTTATCACGTTAACCTTCTGAAACCATGGCATGCACAAGAGGCATGCACAACGGTCCAAAAAGACCTAATCCAGGAAAACAAGCCTTCCAAACAGGTGAGAGTGTCTCCCGATTTAACATCAGACCAGAAGAATGAGGTGTCTGAGATGATCTTCCAGAACCAAGATGTATTCTTGACAAAACCGGGTCGAACAACCAAGATATATCGCCACATTGTCACAAACCCTGGGGCCAGAGTAACAATGAGGCCCTATCAGGTGCCAGCGGCAAAAAGGGAGGAAATAAAAGCAGAAGTAAAAAAAATGCTGGCGTTGGGGATCATCGAAGAATCCCACAGTCAGTGGTCCAGCCCAATCATGTTGGTGCCCAAACCTGATGGCACCACAACATTTTGCAATGACTTCCAGCGACTAAACGAAGTATCCCAGTTTGAAGCGTACCCCATACCTCGCATAGATGAGCTAGTGGACCGTCTGGGTAATGCCCGGTACTTGACTACCCTAGACTTGACAAAGGGGTACTGGCAGATTCCCCTTGCAAAAGACACAAAGGAAAAGACTGCGTTCTCTACACCAGAGGGTCTTTTTCAATATACTGTCCTCCCTTTTGGACTACATGGGGCCCCAGCTACCTTCCAGCGCCTCATGGACAAGCTATTACGCCTGCATAACAGTTATGCTGCTGCCTACTTGGGCGATGTGGTCATTCATACCCCAGACTGGGAAACCCACCTGGAGAAGGTGGAGGCAGTCCTCGATACCTTCAGGCGAGCTGGCCTTACAGCAAACCCTGCCAAGTGTGCTGTAGGGTTTACAGAGGCCAAAGATCTTGGCTACATTGTGGGTAAAGGTTTGGTAAAACCCCAAGTGAACAAGTTAGAGGCCATCCAAAATTGGCCCCGACCAAGTTGCAAGAAACAAGTCCGGGCGTTCCTAGGTGTGGTGGGGTATTACCGACGATTTATCCCCCACTTTGCCACAAGGGCAAGCCCCCTGACAGACCTAGTGAAAGCCCGTGGACCTGATCTGGTGAGATGGTCTGATGCAGCAGAGGAAGCATTCACAGACCTACGGACTGCCCTCTGCAGTAATCCCGTATTGATAGCCCCTGATTTCACCAAGGAGTTTATCCTGCAGACGGATGCATCGGAAGTAGGGTTGGGGGCCGTTCTATCACAGATGGTCAGGGAGGAGGAACACCCAATTCTATACCTCAGTCGGAAACTCCTTCCAAGGGAACAACAATATGCAGTGGTGGAGAGAGAATGCCTCGCTGTAAAATGGGCCATGGAAACATTGCGCTACTACCTGCTCGGGCGCAGATTTGTCCTTGTGACCGACCATGCCCCTCTTCAATGGATGCAGCGGAACAAGGAGAAGAACACAAAGGTGACCAGATGGTTCTTATCCCTCCAACCTTTCCAGTTCCGTGTGCAACACAGAGCAGGGAGCCGTCATGGCAACGCCAATGGCTTGTCACGTGTGCACTGTCTGGCGTCCCAAGCTGCACAACCCCTTGGTATTGAGCAGGAGGGAGGGATATGTGACAGACCCAGACCAGTAGGGTACAGGAGTCTGGTAGAGGGCAAATATACTGGTCACTGGATGAGTAGTTTTCTGTTCCCTGAATGACCAGAGAAGGGGCTGCATTAGAGTAATCAGGAACCTGCTAGAACCAGTTAAGGCAGGCAGGCTAATCGGGGCACCTGGGTTTTAAAAGGAGCTCACTTCAGTTTGTAGTGCGAGAGTGTGAGGAGCTGGGAGCAAGAGGCGCAAGGAGCTAAGAGTGAGAGGGTGAGAGTGTGCTGCTGGAAGACTGAGGAGCACAAGCGTTATCAGACACCACGAGGAAGGTCCTGTGGTGAGAATAGGGAAGGTGTTTGGAGGAGGCCATGGGGAAGTAGCCCAGGGAGTTGTAGCTGTTATGCAGCTGTTATAGGAGGCACTATAGACAGCTGCAGTCCACAGGGCCCTGGGCTGGAACCCGGAGTAGAGGGTGGGCCTGGGTTCCCCCCAAACCTCCCAATTGACCTGGACTGTGGGTTCTTCCAGAGGGGAAGGTCTCTTGGCTGTTCCCCAACCCACATGGTGAATCTCTAAGGCAAGAAAATCCGCCAATAAGTGCAGGACCCATCAAGATAGAGGAGGAACTTTGTCACACTATCCATGTCCATTGACTTGACTAGCAGTGTCATGACTAGAATCTCATGCAGTCTTTTGACAAAGGCAAATGATCTGGTAGCATTCTAACAACTGTTGTGTCTAAATGCCTTTCATTCTGTCTTTATCAGAGATTTAACTGGATTTGATGGCAAAGAAGTACTCACTGTTGTAAAATAAATCTGGACACTACATATTGCATTTATTGACATTGTTACAACAGCTTTATCTTTAGAAATTTTTAAGTAGTTTTTGTCATGGCTTGCTGTGGACTGAACACAGACCATATTTATCTGGATATGAACTGACATGAGGAGACACTTTTGGAATCTGGAAGATTTTATATTAATACAATTCCACATTCCACTGTCAGATAGAGTAGATGAATAATCCTGCTATACAGCTTTATTCTGATGTTGTCTATGGGGAACTGTGTTGTAGGGCATCTGTTCCAGAATCCTGGTGTGAAGAGTCATCGCTCCAGGTGTAGGGAGCTACTGATAGCACAAAAAATATCCCGTTCCCTCGACACTCCTCAGTGTTGTAAGATTTGGACATATGGAGCAACAGATTGCTGGATAAAGAAACTATTTAGTCAGGCTGTAAGTTATTGACATTATCATTAAGCAGTCTTCTTGGATGATGATCAACATATTTGCTGTTGAAAAAGGAATACAGTTTCAGGTCTGTTTTCTAATAAGGTGTCATTTTTCTGTGATCTCAAAACAGATTGTGTATGGGGAAATTTCTTTCAGACCGACAATAAGTTAATGACATTATCGTTAAGCAGCCATCCTGGGTGACAATCTGCATATTTGCTGTTAAAAAAGTGGTCTGTGGTTTCTGGTCTGTTTGCTAGTGAGGAGTGACTTTTCTGTGATCCCAGAAAAACAAACTGGATGAGGAAAGCCTAAATGCTTCCTGCAATACTAACAGTATGCCGCCAATGCACTGCAGATATATTATGCAGGAAGCCATGCACTAGCACATGCTTTAGCAATATATTATTTCCAAGATGCTAAGATATAGCTAACGTGGCTCTTGAGCAGATTCTTTTTCTCTTGTTAGTGCTTGAATTATGAGATACAATGTTAGGACCATACATCAGGTGGTAAATATCCAGCTGTTAAGAGCATTCACTGAACAGCTAAACCCAAAGAGTAACATTACAAATGAGTGCTGATGCTGGTGGTAAATTTCTACTTTTTTTTTTTTTTTTTTTTTACTAACTCAAGGTAAAATATTTGCTCTAAGGACAAACATGAATTTACAAAAATATTATTCCAATCTCCAATGTTCCTTTCTTAATGATTTTCCCTCTGGTATCTGGGGGAATCAATACTTTTAAAATTCGAAAATACATATAGATACTATTTTACAGATATGAAGTAAAGAAGCAAATATATATCCTTGTCTAGACAAAAAGGAATATCTGCATGGATTTAAAAATGCTATAATGAACTGTCTAGGATGAATGTGTGTAATTCCCTTTTAGCGCAAGTGGTAGGTCACTGTCCTTTTGGAGTTGGAGGTTCGTTCTCACTATGACATTCCTACTGACCGTACTGTGAAGCATGGTTCCATAAGTTTGGGGTGGTTGTAGACCTTACTGATGGGGAAATGGACTGATGAAGCTGTAATGTATTCCTCACTGAACAATCTGTTTTATGATTGCTTCATCCATCTGTGTGCTGCTGCTGAATAGCACATGCTCTGTTCCTCAACCTGCAAAGTAGAAATTCAGGGAGAACTAATATCTGTGGTTGCCAATTGACTTCAATAAGGAATCCAAAGTCCTGCCCCCTCCCCATCACAAAAGATACTACAGGAATTGCCAGAAAAATGGAGGAAAGAATGGAATCACCAGGAAATAAGAGCAACAGACAATTTTAAATGTAGAGAAAGAAAAAACACAGAAGAAAAATCAAGAAGGAAAAAGGGAGAACAGACCAAAAGGGAGGGGAAAGGGATAGAAAAAAGGATATAGAGCAGCAAGCGTTCTAGAGTATGGGTTGCCAATCCTATGCACTCCAAATGGGGTGCCTATAAGCCTCACCACCAAGAAGGTTGAAACCCATTGGATCAAGAGTTCCCCCACTGAAAGTGGGACTCAACAAAGCTGTCCAGAGCCTGTCCCTGACAAACTGGGACATTTCTAGAAAATTAGAATGTACGGCATGCTCACCAGAGCTGATGATAATGCAACTTTGTGCATTAGCAGGCAGAGCATGTAGCTGGACCTCTCGCCGTGCCAGAGACTAAGCAATGAATGTGATTTCAAGGGTCTGATGAGCAAAAATTCCAAGGTCACTCATCAGCCTGAGTAGAATAAATGACAATAAGCTGCACAATAAATGGCAATTCAATGACCTGTTGTTGCAGTCCTGGGATAGGTTCAGTGATGAATTTGCAAGTATTCCTCATTAAGGTTACTATCCAGCACAGTGACACTTAACCTGTAGTGAATGAATCCTTTTCCATTATTGTACATTTGCAGCCACAGGGTGATTTATGCTTAGTGATATCCAGAGGAGACACATAGTCACCGGTCATGACCTAACATTCCACACTATGTAGTTGCTTTTTAAAAAAACATCATGGGGGAAGGTTTATATTAGGGCAGACATTTAGAACACGAGTTGTGAAATTTCTATAGAAAATAGAAAGGAAAGTTAGAAAAAGCTCTCTATGTAAAATGTGGCAAATATGAAGGAATTCAATCTGTTAGGAGAAGTTCGGAAGTAAAAGCAGGAGTGCAAGCTGACTTTCTTTTCCTGCTTCACTAGATTTCAAGATGGTATAGTTACATGATTAACCATTTCTACTACTAACTCCACAGGAAATCAAGCAGAAATAGAATACAGTGTTGCTAAGTGTCACTGTTCAAAAATCATGAGATTTTTAAAACTTTTTTTCAAAGAAAGCTAAGATTTTCATTAAATCATGACTCGGAAGCTGGAACTTAAACCACAACAAAAACCCAAATAACATGAGAGTCAAATAAAACCATGTCAGCTGGCAACACTGAATTGTTTTGCCCATTATAAAACTAAGGAATTCTTATTTTCACATTAAACACCAAGGTCTGATCCTCCTCTCATTGCTGTGAATCAAGAGTAATTCCACTGCACTTTACACTAGTTTTACCTCAGCTTTAGTGAGTGGATCGCTCCATTTCTGCTCACAAAATTATGGTCTTGATTCTCTCCTCATTTACAAGTATTTACAAGGGCTCAATGGGAGTGATCAATGGCTCGATGTCTAGTTGACAGCCAGGATCAAGCTGTAACACTGCCCCAGGAGTCTGTCTTGGAGCTGGTTTTGTTCAACATCTTCATTAATGATCTGGATGATGGGATGGATTGCACCCTCAGCAAGTTCACAGCTAACACTATGCTGGGGGGAGAGGTAGATACACTGGAGGGTAGGGATAGGGTCCAGAGTGACCTAGACAAATTGGAGGATTGGGCTAAAAGAAATCTGATGAGGTTCAACAAGGGCAAGTGCAGAATCCTGCACGTAGGAAGGAAGAATCCCATGCAGTGTTACAGGCTGGGGACCCACTGGCTAGGCAGCAGTTCTGCAGAAAAGGACCTGGGGATTACAGTGGATGAGAAGCTGGATAGGAGTCAGCAGTGTCCCCTTGTTGCCAAGAAGGCTAACGGCATATTGGGTTGCATTAGTGGGAGCATTGCCAGCAGATTGAGGGAAGTGATTATTCCCCTCTATTCAGCACTGGGAGGCCACATCAGGAGTACTGCATCCAGTTTGGTGCTCCCCGCTACAGGAAGAATGTGGACAAATTGGAGAAAGTCCAGCAGAGGTCAATGAAGATTATTAGGGGGCTGGGGCACCTGACTTATGAGGAGAGGCTGAGGGAACTGGGCTTGTTTAGTCTTCAGAAGAGAAGAGTGAGGGGGGATTTAATAGCAGCCTTCAACTACTTGAAGGGGGGTTCAAAGAGGGTGGAGCTAGGCTGTTCTCAGTGGTGGCAGATGACAGAACAAGGAGCAATGGTCTCAAGTTGCGGTGGGGGAGGTCTAGGTTGGATATTAGGAAACTATTTCACTAGGAGGGTGGGGAAGCACTGGAATGGGTTACCTGGGGAGGTGGTGGAATCTCCTTCCTTAGAGGTTTTTAAGGCACAGCTTGACAAAGCCCTGGCTGGGATGATTTAGTTGGTGTTGGTCCTGCTTTGAGCAGGGGGTTGGACTAGATGACTTCCTGAGGTCTCTTCCAACCCTGATATTCTATGATTCTATGACACTGTAACTCCACTGAGTTCAATGGAATTATTCCTGATTTATTTCAGGGTAAGTAAGAGGACAGTAAAGCTGATAAATGAGATCACATGATGAGATACTTTAACATGTCAGTTACATGTTGTGAATTTCCAAACTGCCTCCCAAGCCCACACAGTGATGTTATATTCTTGTTCTTTTGATTCCTAGGTTAATAACTTGGGTCTGTTATCTCTTGCCACTGAGGCCTGGTCTACACTAGGCATTTATGTCGAAGTTAGCGCTGTTACATCGAATTAACCCTGCACCCGTCCACACCGTGAAGCTATTTAGTTTGACATAGAGGTCTCTTAAATTCGACTTCTGTACTCCTTCCTGACGAGGGGAGTAGCGCTAAATTCGACATGGCCATGTCGAATTAGGCTAGGTGTGGATGGAAATCGACGCTAATAGCTCCGGGAGCTATCCCACAGTGCACCACTCTGCTGACGCTCTGGACAGCAGTCCGAGCTCAGATGCTCTGACCAGCCACACAGGAAAAGCCCCGGGAAAATTTGAATTCCTTTTCCTGTCTAGCCAGTTTGAATCTCATTTCCTGTTTGGACATCGTGGCGAGCTCAGCAGCACTGGCAACGATGCAGAGCTCTCCAGCAGTGATGGCCGTGCAATCTCAGAATAGAAAGAGGGCCCCAGCATGGACTGATCGGGAAGTCTTGGATCTGATCGCTGTGTGGGGCGATGAGTCCGTGCTTTCCGAGCTGCGATCCAAAAGACGGAATGCAAAGATCTACGAGAAGATCTCTAAAGACATGTCAGAGAGAGGATACAGCCGGGATGCAACGCAGTGCCGTGTGAAAATCAAGGAGCTGAGACAAGGCTACCAGAAGACCAAAGAGGCAAATGGACGCTCCGGCTCCCATCCCCAGACATCCCGTTTCTACGAGGCACTGCATTCCATCCTAGGTGCGGCCGCCACCACTACCCCACCACTGACCGTGGACTCAGAGGATGGGATATTGTCCACGGCCGGTTCCTCGGACATGTTAGCGGACGGGGAAGATGAGGAAGGAGATGAGGAGGACGAGGCAGTCAACAGCGCTTACAACGCTGATTTCCCCGACAGCCAGGATCTCTTCATCACCCTTACAGAGATCCCCTACCAACTGTCCCCAGCCATTAACCCGGACACAGAATCTGGGGAAGGATCAGCCAGTAAGTGTTTTAAACATCTAAACATTTATTTTTAACAGAACAGGAATATTAAGAATAACAACAATGGGTTTCTCATGATTAGTTTGCCCTAGGCGCTTAACGTTTCAGTCCTGGGCAGTGCAACTATTGAAAAAAAATCTAACAATGTCCGGTTTAGCATGATTGATCTGCCCAAGCCGCTCTACTGTCTAGTCCCTGCCAGTGCAGCTACAGTAAAATGCGGTCTATATGTCCGGGGATAGAGCAGAAATCCTCCTGGGACATCTCGAGGAAGCTCTCCTGGAGGTAATTGGAAAGCCTTTGCATCAGGTTCCTGGGGAGAGCGGCCTTATTGGGTCCTCCGTAGTATGAAACGTTTCCGCGCCACGAGACAATCAAGTACTCAGGAATCATTGCCCTGCAGAGCAGGGTGGCATACGGCCCTGGTCTTTGGAGGCTTTCCCGAAGCATTCTTTCTTTCTCACTGTCTGAGATCCTCATCAGGGTGATGTCACTCATGGTGACCTGCTTTGAATTAGGTAGGGGAATGTTAGTGTTGGGACTGCTTGCCCGTTCCTTTACAGAACTGTAACCGCTGGTTTGCAGCCACGCGGTGGAGGCGGGAGAGGGGCAGCATACAGGGATCTTTCCCGGGGACAGCCGCGAGGGGGTGGGACAGGGGCAGAGTTCCTGCTTGCCGGATTGCTGGCAGCAGGGACTGGCATTGCTTTCAATGTGAAAGGAGGCCAGTGCTACTATTAAAGTTTTAAGCTGCCACAAGTCTACGGCTTACCATGTCTGCCCGCTACACAAATTCCGGTGTCCTGCCCCGCTTCTCAGATCTGCAGTGCAAGACCCCAGGCACTGAATGCGAAGGCCGAGAATTTGACCTTGTCCTGAGTGCGCATGTGATAGGTGCTGTGCATGGTCTTGTTCACAGAGAAAGACTATGTTCTTTGTTCACAACTACATTTATCTTTCTGAGGAATTCACTCCCTTTTTCCCATTCCCACAGCCACATCTGCGACTGTCTCACAACCTAGCCTGGCATCACACTCCCAGAGGCTAGCGCAGATTAGGCGTAGGAAGAAGAGGACACGGGAGGACATGTTCTCGGAACTTATGGGCTGCTCCCGAGCCCAGGCAGCACAGCAGACCCAGTGGCGGGAGAACTTGTCCCAAATGCAGCAAGCACACATGGAACGGGAGGAGAGGTGGCGGCAGGAAGACCAGCAGGCGACTCAAACGCTGCTTGGACTAATGAGGGAGCAAACAGACACGCTCCGGCACCTTGTGGATGTTCTGCAGGAACGGAGGCAGGAGGACAGAGCCCTGCTGCAGTCTATCTGTAACCGCCCTCCCCCGCCACCAAGTCCCATACCCCCCTCACCCAAAGTGCAAAGAAGGAGGGGCGGCAGAGTCCGTGCAAACTCTCACTCCACCCCTGCAGACAGCTCTAGTAGTAGAAGGCTCTCATTCCCCAAAATTTGACAAGTTCTTTCCTTCCCGCCTCACACAAGCCCCTGTCCAAGTTTCACCACCCAGTTTCATGTGTAGTTGCTAATAAAAAATACGTTTATGTTAATTACTGTTTCCATCATGTTCTTTTGGAGGAGGGGGGGATGGGAGAGGGAAGGGGGTTGGTAATTGGACAGGACAGTCACCTTTAGCAGGGTACATAGGCGGGGGCAGGTCCAGCAGCAGGGCACATACACAGTGCAGTCACTAGTTACCCTGGTCAGTCTGGGAGGTGGTTATTATGTTCTGTGGTGGGGGGTGGGTTGCTCTGTGACTTTGTGGCGGGGGAGGGCAGTTACAGATCTTATGCGGCGGTCCTTATCCTGTATCACAGAGCCATGCAGCAGGGGATCTGTAACCATCCTCCCCCTGCCACAAAGTAACATAGCCCCCCCCATACACACAGTCCTGATCAGGAGGGGTGACAGGCTCCGTTGAAACAACCAGTCCACCACTGCGGAGCCTGTCAATCCTGGAGTTTAGAAGCGTCATTTGCGTCACTACACTACACCCGCTCCCCACCACAGTCTGCGTCCCTGGTTTAAAACATTCCTGCGAAAACAGTAATAAAGAAAACGGTGTTCATTAACAAAGTAGAAGTGATTTTATTTCTAAACGTGTGTTGGAAGGGGGTGAAGGGGGTATGTAACTGGAGAGGATAGTCAACATTAACTGGGTAAAGAAACGGGGGCAGGTTCAGCTTCTCTGTACACAAACTTAAAAGTCACAGGTTACCCTGCTCACTCAGGAACCTAGCTTTCAAAGCCTCCTGGATGCACAGCGCGTCCCACTGGGCTCTTCTAATCACCCGGCTGTCTGGCTGGGCGTAATCAGAAGCCAGGCTATTTGCCTCAACCTCCCAACCTGCCATAAAGGTCTCCCCCTTGCTCTCACAGAGATTGTGGAGCACACAGCAAGCTGCTATAACAATGGGGATATTGGTTTCGCTGAGATCACAGCGAGTCAGTAAGCTTCTCCATCTCCCCTTGAGACGGCCAAAAGCACACTCCACCACCATTCTGCACTTGCTCAGCCGGTAGTTGAAGAGTTCTTTTTCACTGTCCAGGGCGCCAGTATAGGGCTTCATGAGCCAGGGCATTAGCGGGTAGGCTGGGTCCCCAAGGATGACTATAGGCATCTCCACATCCCCAAGAGTTATTTTGTGGTCCGGGAAGTAAGTACCTTCCTGCAGCCGTCTAAACAGACCAGAGTTCCTGAAAACACGAGCGTCATGAACCTTGCCCGGCCATCCGACGTAGATGTTCGTAAAACGTCCCCTGTGGTCCACCAGTGCTTGCAGCACCATGGAAAAGTAGCCCTTTCTGTTAATGTACTGGCTGGCCTGGTGGTCCGGTGCCAGGATAGGGATGTGAGTTCCATCTATGGCCCCACCGCAGTTTGGGAATCCCATCGCTGCGAAGCCATCTATGATCACCTCCACGTTTCCCAGGGTCACTACCTTTGACAGCAGTACATCAACGATTGCCTTGGCTACTTGCATCACAACAACCCCCACGGTAGATTTGCCCACGCCAAAGTGGTTTGCGACTGACCGGTAGCTGTCTGGAGTTGCAAGCTTCCAGAGGGCTATGGCCACTCACTTCTGGACAGTCAGGGCTGCTCGCATCCGGGTGTCATTGTGCTTCAGGGCAGGGGACAGCAACTCACAAAGTTCAAGGAAAGTTCCCTTACGCATGCGAAAGTTTCGCAGCCACTGGGATTCATCCCAGACCTGCAGCACTATGCGGTCCCACCAGTCCGTGCTTGTTTCCCGAGCCCAGAATCGCCATTCCACAACATCCACATGACCCATTGCCACCGTGATGTCCTCGGCGCTGGGTCCCGTGCTTTCTGACAGGTCTGTGCTACTCTCAGACTTCAGGCCCTCACCGCGGTGCCGTAGCCTCCTCGCCTGACTTATCTGCATCTGCCTCTGGGAAAGGTGGATGATAAGCTGCGAGGCGTTGAGAACGGCCACAACTGCAGCGATGGTCGCAGCGGGCTCCAGGCTCGCAGTGCTGTGGCGTCCGCACTGTCACTGACTAGAAAAGTGCGCAAACTGATTTCCCGCCGGCGCTTTCAGGGAGGGAGGGCGGGAGTGATGGACGGATGACGACAGTTACCCAAAAGCACCCTCGACACATTTTTTTACCCAGAAGGCATTGGCAGCTCCACCCAGAATTCCAATGGGCAGCGGGGACTGCGGGAACTGTGGGATAGCTGCCCACAGTGCACCGCTTCCAATGTCGACGCTTTCCCCGTTAGTGTGGACTCACAAAGTCGAATTACTGTCCTTAGTGTGGACACACACGTTCGAATTTGCAATATCGATTCCAAAAATTCGATTTAAGTAAAATCGAACTACTCTCATAGTGTAGACATACCCTGAGTGTTTTGTCTCAGATGAGGCTTCTACTGTAGAAAAAAAATGATGCTGATTAGGCTATATGGACTTCCCACTGTTATGTAGGTGACAGTGTATTCCGTGTCTGGACTGCTCACATACATAAAACAAAAGTCTGGGTGTTTAATCTAGAAGATGTACAAAAAGGAACGTATACTTGTTTTATGTTGGAAAACATGGAGTGGTTCAAGACAGGATCACAGTTACAAAGGAAAATAAAGGTTGGGAACAGAAGTATCAGTTAAAGAAAGAAATGTAAATTGAGGAGTCAGAGGAACTGAAGTCAAAGAGGCTACTTAAAGTTAAGCACATGCTTAAGTGTTTTTCAGGATAGACGCCGCAATGCTACTCATCGCATTGTATGATAAGTCCCTAAATTTGTATGTTTAATATCAGTTTGCTGAGGTACATAATCCTTGCTCATCTTCGATATAAACATGCAGTATGTGGTCAAGTTAAAATGAATCAATTTTTAAACTCTCTGTTTAATTTAATATTGTTTCAAAATGGTGTAATCAGGCATAACTCAATTAGAAAGTAATTTAATGGCAGAGGTAAAGTAACTGTTTACATTGACAGGCTTGTGTGGCAGCCTGTAGGAGATTGGTTAGATCAATAGCTTTATGAAGGCAGCACACAGTACTTAACCAATGCAGATATATTACACTGTGTCCCTTTTCATCAACTGCCTAACTTAATTGCTAATGATAGGGTTTGTAAATTAGCAAAAACGATCCAGATAATTTGGGTATCACATCTAAAGTTTTTGCTGTTCTAGCTTGTGGTTAGATCTTGATAGATATGTGTGTGTGTTCTTCCCTCTGTGTCAAGCCCGAGCCCTGCGCAGACCGTTGGCACGGTAGACCTCAAGCAAACCACCCAATGACTATAAGATCAGTTAAGGGACAAAGGCACCCAGCCAGGTTTATTATCGATGAAGCACAGTTCTAGTATCCCGCAGACTCTACCGGACCACTAATACATGTATGCCCATAACAATAGACCAGTTCAGTGAATGGCAGGACTTTCTGTTCCTCCTTAGGCCAGACAAAGATATTCCCTCTGAGATACATCTTTATACCCCAATACAAACAAGTTAGTACTGCCCCTCTCACATAGTTGGTTACTGCTCTCGGATGTCGCTAATTATCACCTATCATCTTGTACATGTTGGTTCAATCAAAACATCTCTATTACATACAGTCATCTTGACCTTATCTTTTAGGAGGGTTCAGTGTGTTCCCGTTATCCTTGGGGAATGTTTTTGTACCATCCTTGATATCGGGATGTTCTGGTACCACTTGATATTGGGATGTGTTTGCATGAGCACTCTATGACTAGCACTTCTTAGGAAAACGTATTTCTGCAATATCAGCCCTGTTCTTGCCAAATTCTGTAAGCAGGTCCTGCCTCATATCAGGCTTCTGATTCAAGGGCTTGTGTCTCAAGCTCTTTTCCTACTACAGCTGAAAAGTGCTGTTATCATTTTGTTGAATACAAAGAAATACTTTTTACAAAATTTAAAGGCTACACGTATACCTTGACCAAAACCATGGATCTGATTTTAAAAGTCCATATACCTAATTCCAAGCAAAAAAGTATAATTGTTTTCTCACTAACTCTCATGTTCATGTAGTTATATAACTACATTGACACATACTATAGTTGCACATGCAGATTAGATGTTCATTTTTCTGCATGGAAGTACAAGTGCAGAGTTTTGAAAATTAGGCCTTTAAACTTTCAGTTGCACTTAACATCCAAGAACTCTCCCGATCATATTTCACTTTCTAATCCTCAACCATGTTCTTCTAGCACTAGGTTACATCAGTTCCTCAAAACTGTTCTAGCATTAGGTAAACTTAAAAAACAAAACAACAACCGATTTTGTAATGGTCAAGGAGAAATTTCAGATCCTCTTCCAGTTGTGTTTGAGTTAGATAGTACTATCAGCAATCACTTGCATAAACAATGTGAGAAAGAAGGATGTATTCTGTGTGGGTTGCATGATGCCCATGTATTTAAATTACAGTTGTTCCCAGGGAAACCTAGAACCATGGGAAACTTGTGTGATTTGGGTTGTGTTACAGATTTGAAACTCAGCCTACATTCATCAAAAGGTTCAGTAAGGTCTCACAAATCTTCCAGGAGAACCTGAACCCAATTTTGAGAGACACTGGGTCAATTTATGGTTTTGTATCAAAATCATTAGATGTTTTCTGTATGCATGTGGTGTAGACACCAGGTGAAATTTTACAGTTTTGGCGGAGTTTCATTTTGTAATTTTGGGTTTATTCAAAGCTAACACTCACAGTGAAACTTAAGGAAAGGAGGAACCATGATGCCATGTTGATGGGTGTAATGTGCAGGGCCGGCTCCAGCTTTTCTGCTGCCCCAAGAGGCAAAAAAAAAAAAAAGAACGGCGGCACTTCAGCAATCGCGCCGCTTCTTCTGCGGCACTTCGGCAGCAGGTCCTCCCTCTCTTCCTCTTCAGCGGCAATTCAGCGGCAGCTCAAAGAGGAAGAGAGGGACTGAGGGACCCGCCGCCGAATTCCCGCCGAAGACCCAAATGTGCTGCCCCAATACCAGACGGAGTGCCGCCCCTTTGAATTGGCCGCCCCAAGCACCTGCTTCCTACGCTGGTGCCTGGAGCCGTCCCTGGTAATGTGAATAGCCAGCTACACTAGATTAGACAGAAGGGTGAAAAAAAAGAAAAAGTCTTCTCAAGAAGTCTGAAATGGAAGGAAATTATATTACAGTGCGGTAGGAGTCTAACAGTTTGTAACAATGCAATTTACAAGAAAAACACACATGTATATCATAAAGGACAGTAGGGACCAGAACCTCAGTTGGTGTAAATGAGCATAGCTCCACTGAAGTCAGAGCTATGCTCGATTTACATGAGCTATGGATCTGGCCGTAAAAGTGTGAATGCATTGCAGAATAGGAAAAAATCCTCTGTGCCAATGAAAGTTAATCTCTGTGGTGGAAAGAACTGATATCACCCAGCCACACGTAAACAATCACTTGGCAGTGTCATAACACCTGCATGATGGGGTCTAAATTAGCTGTTACCATTCAAGAAAGAGATCTTGGAGTCATTGTGGATAGTTCACTAAAAAGATCTGCTCAATGTGCAGCGGCAGTCAAAAAAGCAAACAGAATGTTGGGAATCATTAGGAAAGGGATAGATAATGAGACAGAAAATATCATATTGCCTCTGTATAAATCCATGGTATGCCCACATCTTGAATACTGTGTGCAGATGTGGTCGTCCCATCTCAAAAAAGACATATTGGAATTGGAAAAGGTTCAGAAAAGGGCAACAAAAATGATTAGTGGTATGGCACAGCTTCAGTATGAGAGGAGATTAATAAGACTGGGACTTTTCAGCCTGGAAAAGAAACGACTAAGGGGGGGATATGATAAAGATCCATAAAATCATGACTGGTATGGAGAAAGTAAATAAGGAAATATTATTTACTCCTTCTCATAAGACAGGAACTAGGGGTCACCAAATGAAATTTATAGGCAGCAGGTTTAAAACAAACAAAAGGAAGTATTTTTTCACACAATGCAGTATCAACCTGTGGAACTCCTTGCCAGAGGATGTTGTGAAGGCCAAGACTATAAAAAGGGTTCAAAAAAGAACTAGATAAATTCATGGAGAATAAGTCCATCAATGGCTATTAGCCAGGGTGGCAGGAATGGTGTCCCTAGCCTCGGTTTTGCCAGAAGCTGGGAATGAGCGTCACGGGATGGATCACTTGATGATTTCTTGTTCTGTTCATTCCCTCTGGGACACCTGGCATTGGCCACTGTCAGAAGACAGGATATTAGGCTAGATGGACCTTTGGTCTCACCCAGTATGACCATTCTTATGGCTGTGTTTGTAAAGGGAAATTATTTAAACTTTCTTTTTTTATTAAGATCAGGGCAGCCCATATAATACCAATTAAACATTGCTAATTGTGAAGTCCTGCTACTGTTGGGCATTGCAACAACAATAATAATAAAAAGTGCATAGGAATGATAAAGGAATTTGGTGTCCCAGGCAGGAGGGTCAGAACAGGTATCTCAGTCTGAAATGTGTCAATTAAACATGAAGTACAACCAGTTCTACCTTTCCCATAAATTATCATAATGAGGTATGTCTTTCAGTGTGCAAATTTGGAGGGGAGCTAGATGTTAAATATTAACACAAAAGGTCTGTTTTAGAAGATAAAATTAAATAATGGAGTCATAAGGGTATGGTACAACCTACTTTTCTAGTTATATATTTTCATTTCCTTATGGTACATATATTATTTAGTAAGTCTTTAAATGACAGGCTTAAGAACCAATATCTTTGTCCCCTCCAGAACTAGAAGTGGGAACTGTGTACTGTGATGTCAACCCCTGCTAGCTGAGAGTAATGCATTCTACTTTTAATTATGGTGAGTGGGCCAGCGTATGAATTTAGGACTCCATTCTTCCCCACTGTCCACTGGGGATCTTCCCCGGTGTCAAGGGAATATTTGAATAAAGAACAAGAGTAGAATATGACCTTTCTGTAGTAGCTAAACTTTCCATTATTATTTGTTCAATAGTTTCATTATCATTCACTGATAAATAGGGTGACCATACATCCCGTTTTGGCCAGGACAGTCTCCTTTTTTAAGCCCTGCACTGAATGTCCTGACTTTTTTGGCAAAAATGGACATTAGTCCCGTTTGCTCTTGCCAGTTGCAAGTTGCTTTGATCAGTTGGCAAGAGCAAATGGAACAAATGTCCAGTTTTTGCCCAAAAAGTGGGATGTGCCCCCTTAGGGGGGTGCAGAGGAACATTTTTGGGGGGGGGGCTCAGACTGTGAGCCCTGGGCAGTGCGGGCTTTGAGCAGTTCAGGGCTCAGGCTGTGAGCCCCAAGCCCTGTCCTGGGCGGCGTGAGGCTTGGACAGTTAGCCCAGGGCAACGTGAAGCTCAGTTCTATGCAGCATGGGGCTTGGGCAATCAAACCCAGTCCCAGGTGGTGCGGGGCTCAGGTGAGCACAATGCCAGCTGGCTTGGGACAGCCTCATAGAAGGGGGGGCGCACAGGCGAGCGGTGATGCCAGGCACTTCAGGCCAGCCCCGTGCAGTGTCCTGATTTTACTTTGGTAAATATGGTCACCCAACTGAGAAAACATGCTCGACTTCAGCTCTCCTACTCTTTCTGCCCTTCAGTTTGGTTCTTTTCCCATCCTCCTTTCTCCTTGTATTCATTTTCCTGCAGCAGTTCCCACTGCCCGATGGGATACCCCCTTTCCTGTTCCATTTGCTAAAAATATTGGCAATTAAATAGGAACATTTTTTTTCCAACCAAGAGGGCTGGGCACTTCTTTTGCTTTTAAATGGCAGCTTAGATTCTGCCCATTCTGCATGTGTCCAATGGAAGCTGCATAAATACACCAAATGGTCTGATATCACCTGTGAGCCATATGTTTGACTCTCCTGACTTATACCATTGGAAAGAAGGAACACTCATATTCTCCCCCTAAACTATGTAGCGGTTTCTGTAACATTTAAATATATGTGTGATGATATAGTTCTATAGACAGCTAGAATAAGGTCCTATATTTAATGTTACTTTACATATCTGGATCTCCATTGATGCTGTTCTCTAGCTGTGTGGAGTGGTACAATTTTTGTTTTATATAAACTACCCACCAATGGCAACCTAATGGTTACATTTTGGATTGTGATGAAGCGTGATTCAGCTTGGTGTGCTGAAGTAGGGACTTAATTACCAGAATTACCATATGTCATTTCATGGATGATATTCATCAATATTCACCCACTTTCCTTTGAAAACTCTGAACAGCACTATAAAACTTTTCACGTAAGCTTGACCCCCCCAAAAATGACCTGCCTCAGGAGCTAATGATAATTCTTCTTTTGTTCATATAGTGTAATCCACAGCTTTGAAACCACTGATTTCTTATTTGTTTGAATATATCGGTTTTTTTCTTATAAACAAATCAAGCACTGCAGTTACGTCTTATCATGAATTATGGTTTTAGTAATATGCCATTTGAGTTGTGCCCCTGCTTCATGCAATAAATAGACACTCACAAAGGCAGGAAATAAAATACAACTGTCACCACAACTTGTCTGCAATTGTTTATGAAATAATCTGTGGGAGCTGCTCTGCTTGTTTAGCAGCAAGGGGTAGAGTCCAAGGACATTTCATCTACAGCACTATGAATCTCTCTGATTTCTCTTGAAGGCTGAAGAGTTTGACTTTCTGAAAATTCCAAAGCACAAAAAAAAAAAAATCAGTTACAAAATAGAGAAAAGAGTCCTGTGGTTAAGGCACTGAGCTAGGGGCTGGTCTACACTAAAACTTACATTGGCATAGCTACATCTCTCAGGGTGTGAAAAATCCACATCCCGGAGAGCCAGAGCTATGCCGACCTAACCCCCAGTGTAGACAGTGCTAGGTTGATCGAAGAATTCCTCCATCGACCTAGCTACTGCCTCTCAGGGAGGTGGATTAACTACAGCAAAGGAAGAACCTCTCCTGTCACTGCAGTGAGTGTCTACACTGAAGCGCTACAGCAGTGCAGCTGTAGTGTAGTGCTTTAAATGCAGACAGCCTAGGACACAGGAGAGTAGCATTTCAATTCTTAGCTCTACCACAGCTTTCTTGATTCCCCATCTGTAAAATGGGGATAATACTTCCTTTCTCCCACCCTTTATCTGCCTTGTCTATTTAGGTTGCAAACTTTTCAGGGCAGGGATTATCTCTGACTATGGGTAATGCCTTGCATAGTGTGGCCCTGAGCTTGGTTGGGGCTGCTAGCTGCTATTGTAAAATGATAAACTATATAAAATATTGAATAATTTTTTACTGAACGTGCTTTGCAGATAGTGTTGTATGAAATTACCTAAATATTTCACTTGTGTAAGAGATGTACACTGTAATCTAAGGCAACCTTTCAGGAAAGCGCCCCTACTCATTTCAGAATGTGACTAAGTTCTTTCCTGAATCAGAGCCTAAAATTGACAAGGGACTGTTGACTGTGATTGATGGAGCAATTCAGATGAATGAAAGTGAAATAATTGCACTGAGCATATAGTATTCTGTCTCCATACATGAATGCACAAAGCTTTGTTGTCTAATTGCTGGATCAAAGACTCAGAGTGTTTGCATTGCATACTGGTGAATATTTGTAAATGTTTGGATGAGACTGTCCTGAAATCTTTTTCTCTTCTTCCTCTGGCCTCTATTTCTGGGAGATCTCAGCCATGTGTTCAGTTATCGCCTCTATTCCTAAATCTACCTCTCTGTGATGCTGGCAGTCCAGGTGCCACCTCTTGCCAAGACTTTAGGCCTCAGTCGAGCACTGACAAATTCATTACTGGAAACCAGTCCAGGTCACTTGTGCATTAGTATGGCTAAGATGGGTATTGGACTTATAACAATGTGTTTAGACTTTATGAAATGCTTGTACATAGAATCATAGAACTGGAAGGAACCTCGAGAGGTCTTCTAGTCCAGTCCCCTGCACTCAAGGCAGGACTAACTATTATCTAGACCATCCCTGACAGGTGTTTGTCCAACCTGCTCTTAAAAATCCCCAGTGATGGAGATTCCACAACCTCCCTAGGCAATTTATTCCAGTGCTTAACCACTTGGACAGTTAGGAAATTTTTCCTAATGTCCAACCTAAACTGCCCTTGCTGTAATTTAAGCCCATTGCTTCTTGTCCTGTCCTCAGCGGTTAAGCAGAATTTTTTCTCCCTCCTCCTTGTAACAACCTTTTATGTACTTTTGAAAACTGTTATCATGTCCCCTCTTAGTCTTCTCTTCTCCAGACTAAACAAACCCAATTTATTCAATCTTCCCTCATAGGTCATGTTTTCTAGACCTTTAATAATTTTTGTTGCTCTTCTCCAGACTTTCTCCAATTTGTCCCCATCTTTCCTGAAATGTGGCGCTCAGAACTAGACACAATACTCCAGTTAAGGCCTAATCAGCACGGAGTAGAGCAGAAGAATTATTTCTTGTGTCTTGCTTACAATACTCCTGCTAATACATCCCAGAATGATGTTTGCTTTTTTTGCAACATGCATATTTTGTATGTGTGCAACTGATGGTTCCTTCCTAAGTGGAGTACTTTGCATTTGTCCTTATTGAATTTCATCCTATTTATTTCAGACCATTTCTCCAGTTTGTCCAGATCATTTTGAATTGTAATCCTATTCTCCAAAGCAGTTGTAACCCCTCCCAGCTTAGTATCACCCGCAAACTTTATAAGTGTACTCTCTATGCCATTATCTAAATCATTGATGAAGATATTGAACAGAACCAGTCCCTGCGGGACCCCACTCGTATTAATTCTACTTATAATGTCTGTATCCCATACGATAAGGTAATACTTAAATGTTTGTGCTATTTACCTAGTGCAAAATCCTAAATCCCTATGAAAGGAATTACCTCTTGCCCATTAGGAAGAACTATCAAAACTAAATGGGGCATTGTGGGATCTGACAATACAAAGATTTTGCTAATTGCCCTGCACATCCATGAAGAGGCTATGTGCAAAAGGGCTCATCTCATTAGCTTGAATTCTGGAAGAAGGAAATAAAGATAGCTGACAAGAAAATTTTTCATCCCTCTTTTGTTGTTAAAACTCTCAGAGGGCCAGAGCTAAGAAACAAAAATCCCCAGGGTCATTCTGGGTTAGCCCTAAAAGACATTCAGTGCTGACAGATTACTACAACTCTGTCACCTTTTGGAACCATACACTGAACTCATTTGTGTAAATATGTTTGCCTTCTTTAACCTGTAAATAACTCCCTCATTTCTTTACCCTAGTTAATAAATCCTTGTTTACTATAGGATTGGCTACTGGCATTGTCTTTGGCGTGAGATCTAAGGTACCAATTAACCTGGGGTAAGTGACTGGTCCCTCTAGACTGGGAGTAACCTGAATTTTGCTGTGACTTTTGCTGTAAGTGACCATCTATCCCATAATCCATCTTGCCTGGGTGGCAAGGTAGACTGGAATGTGTGAGGGGACTGTCTGACTTCATGGTAAAATTGATATAGTGCTTTGGGAGTTCACACTTGTTATTGGGTTGGTGAAATCTAATTATAGAACATACCATCAGTTTGGGGTGTCAGCCCTGCTTTTTGACAGTCTGTCTTGGGGTTGACACTCATAGTCATGAGCCACTCCAGACAGCGGGATACTCTCCATCCCTGAACTCTCAGTTTCAGTCAAATATCCCTCCCCACTTTTTATTTTTCATTGTCTGTGAGAGATTTCCTACTGCATGTCTTGCAGTCACCTCAAATTCAATGGCCCAAATTCATCCCATTTTCTTCCAAGTGTAAACAGCATTTATTGTTACTCTTTCAGTAAGAAGCCCAAGGACAAGTAATGTTCTGTAGTCAATGGAAGTCTCCAAGCAAGGCAATAACCTAGGTTTTATTTGTTCTTTGTTTTTGGGGAAGCTCCACTGTAGTGTGTAAATAGTCCAGAACCATATAGCACTAACACTCTCATGAGCAGGGTATTAAACCAGACTAACTGGAAGGGATCCCTTATATATGGTGTGTTGTAATAACTCATCTGTAAGAAGTCTGTGAAAGTTTATAAAATGTCACAAAAACCTATAATAACAAATGTTGATGGGAAAAGGTATGAAACAGAGACAAAAAGACTGAATTAGTCCAAACAAAAAGGTGTGTTAAGATCATGCCTGGTAAACAAGAAAATATTGGCCAGAAATTAGTGAATCAAAATTGATATGGTGAGAGCTAGGCATAATTAGTGGACAAAATAATGAGGGAAATAAACTAATTAGCACATTTTCTTTGCATACTAGGAATGTTCCCTTCTGTTAGTTAGTGACAGGGACAAGGGCACTACTTGCTCACTGGTACATAAGGAGCTAACTCCAGTTTCCCTTTCTCCTGCTACTGCAAAGGTGGTATGAGGAAGGGCTGGCTACAAGAAAGACTGCCTGCTGGAGAGTCAGAATGAGGACAGTGGCAGGTGTGATGTATGGCTTTATACTTAGTCTTGACTCTCTGAGGACTGCACTGGTTTGGAGAAGTCTTTAGGTGTTATTCTTTTTTCCTTGATTTGTTTTGTGTTGATAAAGATTTAAAGATTTTCTCCAGCTGACCAGACTTTACTGTCTGTACAGGAAGTCTTTGGACTTATGACGCCCGACTTTCACCCCTACAATGCTTGTTTCGCCCTTACGATACTCGATTTGCATAAAATTCACTTGAAATCACTTCCTGGTTGCATTATACTGGTATGGAGCTGGAAGGGGTCACTTCTGATTGGCTTTGAAGCAGCAGGGTAGCTTGTTGCCAGATAGGGCAGCAGGATAGCTTGCTGCCACATGTTTTTGATTGGCTGAGCCCGGGGCTGGGAGCCAATCAGAAAGCCTGAACTGTGATTGGCTGAGGCTCAGCATGTATGCCATTCTCTCTGGCTTTCTGAGTCTGTTGCCAGCATTCTGAGCAGCATGTGTGAGTTTATATGTTTATTTGAATGCTGTTTACAAAATAGTGTACAGTAAATACATTAATGTTGCAACATTAGTCATCTTTAATTCATTTAGTACAAACATCTGGGTTATTGTGGTGAAAATTGTGTATCAAGCCTTGGTTCAGGAACCAATCTCCTCTTCATACCATTGATTCCTATGGGAAAAGCGGCTTCAACTTACAACGCAATTCTGAGGAACGAAGTCCAAGGACTCCCTGTACTGTGTTTTTTTTTCTGCTGAGTTGTCCCACCAGCTCAAATAGCCTTTGGAAAAGGTACATAACTATTACATTATCAACATATCCTCTGGTAGGCAGAAGGTGTACAGTAAACCCCAAAAATGTGACAGACATTAAAAAATGAGTCTTCATAGAAAATGAAATCTTAAACATTTTTAATTTATCAAATTTTCCAAAACTGGTTTAAAAAAGGTTGGTTAAATCTCCCTCTGGGCCAGATTTAGCCAGCTTGGGCTGGCTGTTCTGTCAGTTGATATCATGGCCACAGTAGAGCTTTGTTCTGTTTATTGTGAAAGGGTTTCCTGGGGAACTCTTTCCAGCTACAAAAAGTGTCCTCACCGTTTTGCATTACACCGTGAGTAATTGTCCAGGGGAAAATTATTGGAGCTCTCTATGATACCTTTGTTGAGCACATTAAATAGCATTGCTAAGAGTGGGAAAAGGTGTATTTCAAACAAAACATTTCCACAACACTTAATCTGAAGGGAATTAACTGATAAATGAACAATAGATGGACTGCTGAAGGCATATTTCTAATAAGAAGAACTTGCTTTTTTGCAACAAACTCTAAATAGCTGGCTGTGATTTTTCCTCAGAGGTATCCTGGAAGCTAAAAATATCTGTAGATTCCAAAGATGCAGCACTAGGTACCATACCACAGCAAAACAGGTTGCCCAGATTTTCCCTTTTCCTTGCTGTTTATTCTCTTCCTCTGTGCCCCTTTATCCACTGACACTTGCACAGCAGAAAAGAATTGTCAGAGATGGAGACTTGCAGTCTTTTCCTCTTTCCCAAAAAGTCATGAGTAGCAAAGGATGTGATTGCCTGTTCAAAAGGGACATTGGCTACCATATGTCTCTTAATTATTTATATCTGATACCTTCACTTCTATGAAAGCATAAGTTCACTTGTAACTTTAAGATCATTATTTATTTAATATTTATCTTACAGTAGTACTCAAAAACCCCAATTCAAGAGTGGGGCCTCATTGTGCTAGGCATAGTGCTCATGCATGAAGACTTGTTTCTTTATCAGTTAGACAGTGCCTGAAATGTGCTAGGCACCCTGCAAGCAAATACCATAGAGATGGTCATTGCCTCAAACAGCTTACACTTCAACTGTAGGCTACAAGTAACGAACAATGGAGAAGGGAAAATAGGTAGCAGGTTTAAAACAAACAATAGGAAATACTTCTTCTGACAACATACAGTCAACCTGTGGAACCTCATTGCCAGGGGATGTCATGAAGTCCAAGAATTAGATAAATTCATGGAGTATAGGTCCATCAATGGCTATTAGACAAGATGGTCAAGGATGCAACCCCATGCTCCAGATGTCCCTAAACCTCTGACTGCCACAAGCTGGGACTGGATGACAGGGATTGGATCGCTCGCTAATTGCCCATTTCTGTTCATTGCCTCTGAAGCATCAGTTGGAAAACAGGATACTGGGCTAGATGGACCATTAGATTGACCAGTATGGCCATTCTTATGTAAGATATGGAAGACATGCAGTTACATAGCATCACACAGGGTTTTTGGGCCTGATCCTTTGATGTCAGTGTTGCTGTGCTATTGATTCCAATGGAATCAAGCCCCAAACCACCCTACATTAAAAGAATGTTATGGTTGCAAAATCAAGAATTCCAAACTTAGGAAATTCCAGAATTAAGGTTGCTTGTGCAATCATATAATTAATTAAAGATTGTAGCATAATGCATACACAAAAGGGGAATGAATTAAGGCTGCACATAAAATCTTAATTCTGGTATTTCCTAACTTTTGTGCACTTGACTTTGCAAACTTAATGTAGGATTTTTAATGTAAGTACTAATTTAAAAAAAAAACCTGAAAAAATAGAAATTGCATTATATGGAACTATACTGATTCCAGCCTGGGCCAAGCAGCACTTCTACCACTTGTGCACACTATGTGGTAGCAATAGTAAACTGACTGTGAAGCTGGCAATAGAAGGGAATGAGACCTCTGTGTTGCCTGTGGCTTCCACAGCTATTTGCTTGCAGTAAAGGACTGTACAGACTTGCAACTCTGGGTTCAACTACAGGTTCTGGAGGGGAGTATTCTCGAGCAGTTATACGCCCTTCTGACCCTGTTTTTTCCTGCCCAACAAGCCTCACTCCATCCTACTCTTTTTTTCCAACTGCCCAGCTCCTGCCCCTTCCCCATCTGTGTCCTAGAGAGTAAACCTTCCAGGAAGTGTAGAGATGCCAATTTTCCTGTACACTCTTCATGCAGACTTTGGGTTCCTGGGACACACTTCCTGCAGGGACAGAAACAAAGCAGCCTAGGACAGGGTAGTCACAGGCTGAAGCTACACAGAGCAGTAGGAAGTTTATTACCTCATTTCTGTACATAGTTTCTGTTCATAAAAAGGGTTTATCTTGACACATCTCCGCTCATCAGTAAGAGATTGCACTCTGCTCCTATCCTTCCTTGCTCCCATCTACACCTATCCTCTCTCCAGCCTGCTCCTCTTTCCTTCCCTCTGCCTCTAACACCCAATTCCTGTCTCCCACTGCACCCCCCTCCCTCTCTTGAAGCTACTGTCCTCATTCTCCCCTCTGACTCCTGCAACCCACTCTTCCCACATTCCTCACTCCTGCATTCCAAGTCATTCTGCTTCCTCTTTTTCCAATTTCCTTACTCCTGAGCGCCAACAGGGGGACCACTGAGAGCACAGGAGAGTGTCTGCCTGCTCTCAGTTCTGGAACCTGGAACCGCAGTGGCCAGAGGCTGAGCAGCAATTATAGGGAAATCCGGCTCAAATCTAGCATGATGCATGCTCGTTTGCTCAATGGGAATGGTGCCTGTGCGGTCCAGTAAGCACATTGGAGCTATGAGTGGATGGAACATGCTCAGGACAGACAAAATCTTTGGAGAATTCATCAGCTAAACCCTAACAAGCCTCTGCTTGAGCATGTATAGGGTGACCAGACAGCAAGTGTGAAAAATCAGGACGGGGGTGGGGGGTAATAGGAGCCTATATAAGAAAAAGACCCAAAAATCGGGACTGTCCCTATAAAATTGGGACATCTGGTCACCCTAAGCATGTGTGAACAGAGATTTTTCAAAGGCTCATAACTAGGCCAAATTTGGACAGTTTTCCCTCAAAACAGCAAACAGGCACATCCCTGACACCAGGGATCCCTGCCAAATTTAAAATCTCTGGTCCAAAGCATGGGGGTGCTCGAGCTGCTAAAAGAAATTGTACAACCAATACATTAATATGGGTGAAGCAATGCATTTGATCTCAGAAAAAGCCTACCGCATTTTTGCTGAAACTTTCCCAGACAATTCAGTCTGACATTGATACCCATCATGAAAAATATTCTGCCCAAATTAACAACATTTGGCAAAGTTATAAGCAACTGAAACCAGGGTCTTATAGTGGGAAATGTTCGGCAACTTTAACTGTAGGTGTTGCTATCTGTGTTGACTAAAATACACAAAAAACTTCTGAATGAAGCAGTTAGTATTGCTCCACACAATACATCTCCCACAAAAGTGAGGAAAAGAAAAGTTAAGTCACTGAACAGGGCATAACCTCCACTCCTCCACCCCTAAATCTCATGTTACCATTACCACAGCTATCAGATACCATCGACTGCACACCACAGTCTTAACTCTACCCCTGTAGTCAGCTTTCCATTATCCCTTTACCAATCTACTCCCTCCGAACACAGTAGACAACCCCTTCTCCTTCCCAACCCCTTCCCTTCTTCATACCTCTTTCCTCACACTTCTACCTCACAACACGGTTTGGTATAGATATTTGGTGTAGTAGTTTGCAGTGTTGGGAGGAGGTAATTTGGTAAAGGTGTGTTGGAAGACTGGCATCCCCAGGGAGCCAGAATTAAGGTGGTTGTCATGGGATACAGTTTGGGTGGGCATGGGAAAGTGTGTGCTTGTGGTATGGAAGAGTACAAGGTAATCAAATAATAGGTAGTTTAACACTTTGTCTTTTGTGCTTGTGTCAGTCTTGTTACATGTGTAGCAATTTTAACTGTATCACAACAAAGTGTTTTGTGAATGTATTTCCTATGTAGTTTGTTTTTTTTGTTTTTGTTTTGAGTATTAGATGTCACACCCAGATACAAATCCTCTTCGCCCCAAGGCTCAGACAGTGAAAGTTTTGAGCTAATGAGCTGCCTATGGTGCATCACAAAGGAGCTCTCCCTGTGGTGAACCATGGGACAGTTTTGTCATACCCAGGAGCTAGTGCTGTAAAGGAGCTAAGAGTTTCATGCGTCAGGAATGAGAATACCAGATACCTCCCCTCTGCATCACTTATACATCTGAAGGTCTGAGAGAAGGGGGCAGGGAAAGAGAGGAAAGTGGCAAGCAAACTCCCTAGGCAAGCCATGCTTTGTATGCAGGGCAGTATGATGAAGGGAGTTTGAGGGCTGGTGGGTTGAGAGGATTTTTTTTAATGCTCTAGGAGCTGGTCTGGTTATTTTGACACATTTCTTTTTTTAAGTCTTGGGCTCATTTTTATTACATTTAAGATATTCTGAGATCTTTAGGTAAGAATGCTTCATAAATAAAACTGTTGTCATCAGTGTAGCCATACTGCTAGTAAATTATGGCCAGATTCTGACTCCTTACTCACACTGAGCAGTACCTTACTCCAAGAGTTACTCCCATTGATTTCTACAGCAGTGTTCATAGAATAAGGTAGAAAGAATAAGGGTGTCAGAATCTGGTCCATAACTGCCACCTAAATGCTGTAATGACTCAGCAAAACTGAGCAGGTAGCTATGTACTGGTTATGAGCAGACAGTTATGTACAAGGGGTTTCATAGAGTTCAAGGCAAGAAGGAACCACTGGATCATCTACTCTGACCTCCTGCATAGGGCAGGTGATTACATTTCACCTAAATGCCCCTATATTGAGCCCAATGACTTTCGTTTAATGCATTTCAGCTCTCCAGACAAAAATGTGCCACACGCAGAGAATAGGAGACGCCAAGATGCCACCAGTGTCTGAGGCCCCTGAAATGGCAGGAAATTGATTAGGTAAGCCATGCCCAGATGATCCCAGGAGATGATCTATGCCCCTGCTGGAAAGGAAGGCAAAAACAAAGAAGCAAAAAACTGACCCAAAGTCCCTTCCAATCTGACCAAGGGAAGATTCCTTCCCAACCCCAAATTTGCTAGTCAGTTTAACTCTGTGCACGTGAGTAGAACTTTCTCCCAAGAGGAAGCTCAAGAAAGCGTCAATCCTGTAAGTTATAACACAGGGGGCATCTGTGCCATGCAGACTCTGCCCACACATTGTAACTTGTGGGATCAGGAATTAAGCACTTAATTAGAGCCAGGGGGGCATTTACTCTGTAGGGAGGATTAACTTTTTTGAAAGGAATTTTCATATTGAAATCTCTTGAAAGCACAGGAGTAGATAGGCCTACAAAACTGAATATGAACATCTCTCTTTGTAAAATTACATTTTCAAAGCCCTCTTACCTGAAGTCCTTGAACATAATGTTTTTTAAGACTGTGGTGACTTGAGTACATTTGTCACAGTCATTTACAGCTGTGATGATTAGTGAGTTATACCAATCTCAACACTTCAAATGGGAGAAGGGTTTAATTCTTTGAAGAAGAAACATGGAAAATATCCCTCTAAGCAGAAAGCCCAGCAAGCCACTAGATTCTCATTATAGGATTTTGCTATATGGGAGAATGCTTTATCCTGCCAGCAGCAGCAGCAGCAGTGGATACTAAGAACCTTTAAATTCTATATCAAAGGGAGGGCAGCTGGGGGTAAAAAGGAAACAGACCATTTGAGTCATTTTGAAATGTAATTAGTTTAAAACAAGATCCCCCTAAATCAGGCTTGTTTGTGATATTCTCCAGGTTATTAAAGTCACCATTTTTACATACGGCACAAAAGGCAAGAATGTCTATATATACTCCCAGGCATTGACCAGAATATAGAAAGCAATCTTTTTGGCAGCAATGGCCCTAATCAATTGCAAAACCTGTAGCTGCCAGGAGCTACTCCAGCCAACTAACATATTTTATCCTTTACAATGCAGACAGACTCGGTAGGGTGCCAATAACCTTGTCTCATCTTAAGCAAGGGAATCAGAGCAGCTGTGCTGACTGCTGGAGTCTGAAAGCTGAGTGTGCTGTAGATAAATCTTAAACCATTGATTCTGTCTGTTATCCTCTACAGTGGGTGCTAGATTCACAAAGGGGACTTAGGCATTGCAATGTTGAGCATGGCAGCACTTAACTTTTAGATGCCCTGATGCCTAGTGATATTCACAACAACTTGGAGTTGTGGGGAGAGTTAGGCACCTCTCCTGGATTTAGGCACCTAAGCCAGGTCAGCCCTTTCCCAAGAATGACTGAGAAAGAGGCAGTGCCATAACCAGGGCAGGAAGAGTGGGGCAGCTGCCCAGGGTGCAAAGCCATAGGGGCTATGCAGGCCAGCAACTTGGGCCAGCCCTGTGCGGTGGGGCTCAGTGGGGCCAGCCCCACATGGTGGGGCTCAGGGAGGGGTTGCCTCCAGCCCCTGACTCACCTCAATGGGCCACCCAACCAGTCTGGGTTGGGAGGGTGCAACCAAAAAGTCTGGGGGGAGACACATGACTCTGCATGTGTCCCCCACCCATGCATCACCTCTGGTAGGGGGGAACAAATATGCTTGCTCGCTCTGGGTGCTAAAATGTCTACTTATGGCTCTAGGAGGAGGTGGTAGTGCCCCAGCCCCTTATAACATTTAGCCCAATAGTTAGGGCACTCACCCAGGATGTGAAGACCTGGGTTCAAATCCCTACTTTGTCCAACTCACAGCAGGGATTTGAACCCAGATCTCCTAACTGAGTGCCCTAATTACTGGGCTATGGAATATTCTAGGGTAAGTTATTCTCCATCTTTTTTGTTGAAGCTGTTCTACTTTGTATAAAATAGTCACTGGAGCAAGCATGGGAACCTGCATCTCCCAAATGAGTGTGCTAACCACTTTGCTACAGAGTCATTCTCACGCCCAGTGATTAAGTACATGTTTAGTACAGCTGGAACAGCTTCAACAGGAGAGACACCAACCCCAGAATAAAATCATACAATTGTAGGACTGGAAGGCACCTCAAAAGGTCTTCTAGTCCAGTCCCTTGCACTCATGGCAGGACTAAGTATTATCTAGACCAGAGGTGGGCAAACTTTTTGGCCTGAGGATCACTTCGGGGAATAGAAATTGTATGGAGGGCCATGAATGCTCACAAAATTGGGGTTGGGGTGCAGAAGTGGGTGTAGGTTCTGGGGTGGGGCTGGGGATAAGAGGTTTGAGGTGCAGGAGGGTGCTGTGGGATGATAGCGAGGGGTTTGGAGGGCAGGAGGGGGATCAGGGCTGGGGCAGGGGTGCGGGAAGGGGTTTGGGTTCTGGCTGGGGGGGCAGGATCTGGGGTGGGGCTTGGAATGAGACATTTGGGGTGCAGGAGGGTGCTCCCAGCTGGGATCAAGGGGTTTAGAGAGTGGGATGGGGATCAGGGCTGGGGCAGGGAGTTGGGGCGTGGGGAGAGGCTCACGGGTGTGGCCCCTGACCCAGCACCCCACCGGAGCAACCTCTGAGGATACGACAAGAAGCAATGGGCTTAAATTGTAGCAAGGGCAGTTTAGGTTGGACATTAGGAGAAACTTCCTAACTGTCAGGGTGGTTAAGCACGGGAATAAATTGCCTAGGGAGGTTGTGGAATCTCCATCATTGGAGACTTTTAAGAGCAGGTTAGATGAACACCTGTCAGGTATGATCTAGATTCTAGATAATACTTAGTCCTGCCATGAGTGCAGGGGACTGGACTAGATGACCTCTTGAGGTCCCTTCCAGTCCTACGATTCTATGAATAGCCTCATTTAATACCAGGCACTCAAGTTCACCCATCTCAGTATTTAGACTTCTAGCATTTGTATACAAGCACTTATAAAATTTGTCACTTTTCAGCTGTCTGACATTATGTGATGTCATTGAATGGGACTCTTTCATTTGACTGTTTCTCTTCAGTTCCTACCTGTTCTTTATCAACATACTAGGATATAGAAAATCCCTGTTAATAGCTTATTGTCTCTGTCTGAGTGCTCTTCCACACCAATTGGCTTTCCCCCAGCATTTAATTTAAAAACTCCTCTACAACCTTTTTAATTTTACTTCCCAGCAATGTGGTTCCATTTTGGTTTGCTAGTGAGCTTTTTTTCCACTAGACTGAATGCTTTTACGGAAGCACATAGTGATTAGAAACATCCTGAGTGCCCACTGAGCATGAGAAGGGTACAAAATAATGAAATTGCATGCTGGTTCGGAAAATGCATACAAAAATATCATCTGGTAGGGCTTACTCTGATCTGGCACACCCATTTAATTCAGAATGGCAGTACTGGAGAGAAGTTCTTCAGCATGTGGTGACAGTTGTAAAGTTTCTTTATGTGCTCTTGGTCTTGGCATCCATGGCTAGGATAAAGTATTAGCATCTGAAAGCAATGGAAATTATTTGGGGATTTTGGAGTTAATATCACAGTTTGATCCATTTCTGGCTGACCACCTGGCTAACTTCAGACAGAAATGGAAGGTAAGCCCTCTACCTGTCTTTACCTATATGTGACGTATTCATTAAATGGACGTGAAAAAAAATTAAAATACTGTAATATTTACAGCAAGTACATGTAGACCAGCTTATAATCTTCTGATTTCTCAATTCAAACAGAGGGGAAAATACCTGAGAAGTTCATTTGGTTTCAGACACTTGAGAACCAGACATGTGCAAAAGTGGCTAAAGCTGTGCTGGCTATGTTAAATAACCTAGGTTTGGATATGTCTAACTCCAGGGGACAATTGTGTGATATTAGTTATATGGCTGGTCGTTACAATGGTCTGCAGCCCCATCTCGTCACAGAAATTCCCACTAATATAGTATGTGCCCTGTGATGTACATTTCCTAAATTTAGTTGGAGTCAGCAATGTTGACAGTTGCTCAGGTGCAATTTTGGGAGGTTTATGCAGTCACTCTATTCTTTCTGTTCTGCATCAGCATATCAGTGGAAAACTATTTTCCACAAAGTAAATACTGACAATAGCCCGAGACTGACCCTCAAAAATCTGTCAGATACGCAATGATGTAGTTGTGCCAATTCTACCAAGGCACTGTGTCAAAACTATAGCAGTATTCTACAAGCTTGGGAAGGTATGTCAACAGATACACATCAGGATCCTGACACTATTAAATGTAGCTTCTCTTCCAAAGAAAATGGAACAATTAGAGACAGCTTTGATGGCATATTTTTGGAACATTGTGCTTCAGTAGTTCAAATTGACCAGGCTCCAGCTACAGAAAATGGACATAGAGCTAAGTACTGTTGTTAATTAACTGGGCCTGGAAATTTTTATTGTGATGGTGCATGACCAGTTTGAGGATTTTTAATTCAGTGGAAAGAAAATGTGCAGTGCTACTTCTCATTGCTATCAACATGAGTTTTTGTCCTCATAAAAGAAAACAGTTTGAGGATGTCTGACAAGGTAGGTACTCTGTAGGAAGCCATGAATTTTGCATTGAAACATTTTTTGTCATTAACTGATAAACTTACAGCTTGCCTACATCACGGACTAGTTGCTTACAATGTGCCGTTTGAACACTCTGGAGTCCTATTTAAACTGGGTTCACCTGATGTTAATGAAGTTCACAGATGTGCAACAGAACTTACACTCAAGACTTTCCTGACAAACTCTTCCAGTTTCAGTTATTTGCACAAAATGAGACCAATATGTCACCATATGGCCTGCTTCAGATGCTATGGCAAAGTTGTCTCTAGTTCACATTTTCTCATGTTGATATTGCTGTATGAATTTTTCTCACACCACCAATGACTAACTGTGAAGGAGAGTGGTTATTTTCAAAGCTGACTAGGATAAAAAAATGAACTGAGATTCATAGTGCAGCAAAGCCCCTTGAATGCTTTTTTTCTTCATGGCAGTAGAATCAGAGTCGGTCCAAGAAATGAACTTTGATGACCTGATCACTGATTTTAGTTTCCTTAAAGCTAGGGGGAAAACAGCAGCATAAAATAGGTATACATTTTTGTGTTGCTTTTAAATTCAGAAAAATGCCCAAAGCAAAGATATGTTTTTTTCACCTAAAAGACACACCATTCATTACATTACATTAACTATAGTGTAAATTTGTTACTGTATTTTATAGCTGTGTTTAAAATAAATTGCTTTATCTCTACAACTACTTTTTTGCTGTTAGGTGTATCAAAAATTAATATTGTAGTAATTAATCTTAAGAATAAGCCTAATTATAACTCGGGCTCTTGAGAACAGAGTGTTGGTATGAAATATTACATTTATATGAAATATCAGAGAACAGAATAGTGTATATCTGTTATATAAAAGAGGTAACTCTTTTGATACCAATGACGATTTTTGTTTTTCTGTAAATTGTTTTGGAGAAGAACTGGTAAGAGGAAGTCTGAGCAAAGTTGGGTAGTAATTTTAGGTGATCATTAATTCCACTTTAGTGAATACAGTTATATCTATTCCACTACACTTGGCTTCAGCAGCAGTCTTTATGCAAAACCAAATTGCTCTGTTTCCACTCCTCTCCAGCGAACTTGTCTTTTTTTTCTCTATTGGTGCTTGCATGGCATTGCTAAGGTACCTAGTGTCTAAATTGACAGGCAGCATCAAGCAGGCAATCTTTCTGTGGAAATCCATTAGCTGTAAATACTAATTGCTAGCTAAACCTAATTCTTAATAACTCGCTATGGCATGTGTGTTGTTCCCTTATTCGGTTAATTCTTTACATGGCATGTTTTTAATCACACCAGAAAAAATATTTGTTTTAACCAGAAGGTTAGGGGGCAGAAGGTATTAGAGAGCCCCAAGAATTCTTAATCTGGCCCTGCTCTGAAGCAGCCTCTGAACACATCTACAGGACTGGGCGCCACAGGAAAGATAAGTGGATTCATAGATTCATAGATGCTAGGACTGGAAGGGACCTCGAGAGGTCATCAAGTCCAGTCCCCTGCCCTCATGGCAGGACCAAATACTGTCTACACCTTCCCTGATAGACATTTATCTAACCTACTCTTAAATATCTCCAGAGATGGAGATTCCACAACCTCCCTAGGCAATTTATTCCAGTGTTTAACACCCTGACATTAGGAACTTTTTCCTAATGTCCAACCTAAACCTCCCTTGCTGCAGTTTAAGCCCATTGCTTCTTGTTCTATCCTTAGAGGCTAAGGTGAACAAGTTTTCTCCCTCCTCCTTATGACACCCTTTTAGATACCTGAAAACTGCTATCATGTCCCCTCTGTCTTCTCTTTTCCAAACTAAACAAACCTAATTCTTTCAGCCTTCCTTCATAGGTCATGTTCTCAAGAGCTTTAAATCATTCTTGTTGCTCTTCTCTGGACCCTCTCCAATTTCTCCACATCTTTTTTGAAATGCGGTGCCCAGAACTGGACACAATACTCCAGCTGAGGCCTAACCAGTGCAGAGTAGAGCGGAAGAATGACTTCTTGTGTCTTGCTCACAACACACCTGTTAATGCATCCCAGAATCATGTTTGCTTTTTTTACAACAGCATCACACTGTTGACTCATATTTAGCTTGTGGTCCACTATAACCCTTAGATCCCTTTCAGCCATACTCCTTCCTAGACTGTCTCTTCCCATTCTGTATGTGTGAAACTGATTTTTTCCTTCCTAAGTGGAGCACTTTGCATTTTTCTTTGTTAAACTTCATCCTGTTTACCTCAGATCATATCTCCAATTTGTCCAGATCATTTTGAATTATGACCCTGTCCTCCAAAGCAGTTGCAATCCCTCCCAGTCTGGTATCATCTGCAAACTTAATAAGCGTACTTTCTATGCCAATATCTAAGTCGTTGATGAAGATATTGAACAGAGCCAGTCCCAAAACAGACCCCGCGGAACCCCACTTGTTATACCTTTCCAGCAGGATTGGGAACCATTAATAACTACTCTCTGAGTACGGTTATCCAGCCAATTATGCACCCACCTTATAGTAACCCGATCTAAATTGTATTTGCCTAGTTTATCAATAAGAATATCATGTGAGACCGTATCAAATGCCTTACTAAAGTCTAGGTATACCACATCCACCGCTTCTCCCTTATCCACAAGACTCGTTATCCTATCAAAGAAAGCTATCGGATTGGTTTGACATGAATTGTTCTTTACAAATCCATGCTGGCTATTCCCTATCACCTTACCGCCTTCCAAGTGTTTGCAGATGATTTCCTTAATTACTTGCTCCATTATCTTCCCTGGCACAGAAGTTAAACTAACTTGTCTGTAGTTTCCTGAGTTGTTTTATTTCCCTTTTTATAGATGGGCACTATATTTGCCCTTTTCCAGTCTTCTGGAATCTCTCCCATCTCCCATGATTTTCCAAAGATAATAGCTAGAGGCTCAGATACCTCCTCTATTAGCTCCTTGAGTATTCTAGGATGCATTTCATCAGGCCCTGATGACTTGCAGGCATCTAACTTTTCTAAGTGATTTTTAACTTGTTCTTTTTTTATTTTATCTTCTAAGCCTTCCCCCTTCCCATTAGCATTCACTATGTTAGGTATTCCTTCAGACTTCTCGGTGAAGACCGAAACAAAGAAGTCATTAAGTATCTCTGCCATTTCCAAGTTTCCTGTTACTGTTTCTCCCTCCTCACTGAGCAATGGGCCTACCCTGTCCTTGGACTTCCTCTTGCTTCTAATATATTGATAAAAAGTCTTCTTGTTTCCCCTTATTCCCGTAGCTAGTTTGAGCTCATTTTGTGACTTTGCCTTTCTAATCTTGCCCCTGCATTTCTGTGTTGTTTGCCTATATTCATCATTTGTAATCTGTCCCAGTTTCCATTTTTTATATGACTCCTTTTTATTTTTTAGATCATGCAAGATCTCGTGGTTAAGCCAAGGTGGTCTTTTGCCACATTTTCTATCTTTCCTACCCAGCGGAATAGCTTGCTTTTGGGCCCTTAATAGTGTCCCTTTGAAAAACTGCCAACTCTCCTCAGTTGTTTTTCCCCTCAGTCTTGTATCAGGGGGTAGCCGTGTTAGTCTGTATCTACAAAAACAACAAAGAGTCTGGTGGCACCTTAAAGACTAACAGATTTATTTGGGCATAAGCTTTCGTGAGTAAAAACCTCACTTCTTCGGATGCATAGAGTGAAAGCTACAGATGCAGGCATTATATACAGACACATGGAGAGCAGGGAGTTACTTCACAAGTGGCGAACCAGTGTTGACAAGGCCAATTCAATCAGGGTGGATGTAGTCCACTCCCAATAATAGATGAGGAGGTGTCAATTCCAGGAGAGGAAAAGCTGCTTCTGTAGTGAGTCAGCCACTCCCAATCCCTATTCAAGCCCAGATTAATGGTGTTGAATTTGCAAATGAATTTTAGTTCTGCTGTTTCTCTTTGAAGTCTGTTTCTGAAGTTTTTTTGTTCAATGACAGTGACTTTTAAATCTGTGATAGAATGACCAGGGAGATTGAAGTGTTCACTTACTGGCTTGTGTATGTTACCATTCCTGATGTCCGATTTGTGTCCATTTATTCTTTTGCGGAGGGACTGTCCGGTTTGGCCAATGTACATGGCAGAGGGGCATTGCTGGCACATGATGGCATATATGACATTAGTGGATGTGCAGGTGAATGAGCCCCTGATGGTGTGGCTGATGTGGTTGGGTCCTCTGATGCTGTTGCCAGAGTAGATATGGGGACAGAGTAGGCAACGAGGTTTGCTACAGGGATAGGTTCCTGGGTTGGTGTTTCTGTGGTGTGGTGTGTAGTTGCTGGTGAGTATTTGCTTCAGGTTGGGGGGTTGTCTGTAAGCAAGGACTGGCCTGCCTCCCAAGGTCTGTGAGAGTGAGGGATCATTTTCCAGGATAGGTTGTAGGTCGTGGATAATGCGCTGGAGAGGTTTTAGCTGGGGGCTGTATGTGATGGCCAGTGGTGTTCTGTTATTGTCCTTGTTGGGCCTGTCCTGTAGTAGGTGATTTCTGGGTACCCGTCTTGCTCTGTCAATCTGTTTCCTCACTTCCCCAGGTGGGTATTGTAGTTTTACGAATGCTTGATAAAGATCTTGTAGGTGTTTGTCTCTGTCTGAGGGGTTGGAGCAAATTCGGTTGTATCTTAGGGCTTGGCTGTAGACAATGGATCGTATGATGTGTCTTGGATGGAAGCTGGAGGCATGTAGGTACGTATAGCGGTCAGTAGGTTTCCGGTATAGGGTGGTGTTTATGTGACCATCACTTATTTGTACTGTAGTGTCCAGGAAGTGGATCTCTTGTGTGGACTGGTCCAGGCTGAGGTTGATGGTGGGGTGGAAATTGTTGAAGTCCAGGTGGAATTCTTCAAGGGCCTCCTTTCCGTGGGTCCATATGATGAAGATGTCATCAATGTAGCGCAAGTAGAGGAGGGGCACTAGGGGACGAGAGCTGAGGAAGCGTTGTTCTAAGTCAGCCATAAAAATGTTGGCATACTGTGGGGCCATGCGGGTACCCATAGCAGTGCCACTGACTTGAAGGTATAAGTTGTCCCCAAATCTGAAGTGGTTGTGGGTGAGGACAAAGTCACAAAGCTCAGCCACCAGGCTTGCTGTGGCCTCATCAGGGATACTGTTCCTGACAGCTTGTAGTCCATCCTCATGTGGAATATTGGTATAAAGTGCTTCTACATCCATGGTGGCCAGGATGGTGTTTTCAGGAAGAACGTCAATGCACTGTAGTTTCCTCAGGAAGTCGGTGGTGTCTCGAAGATAGCTGGGAGTGCTGGTAGCATAGGGTCTGAGGAGAGTGTCCAAATAGCCAGATAATCCTGCTGTCAGAGTACCAATGCCTGAGATGATGGGGCGTCCAGGGTTTCCGGGTTTATGGATCTTGGGTAGCAGATAGAATACCCCTGGTCGGGGTTCTGGGGGTGTGTCCATGTAGATTTGTTCCCGTACTGTAGCTGGGAGTTTCTTGAGCAGATGGTGTAGTTTCTTTTGGTATTCCTCAGTAGGATCAGAGGATAGTGGCCTGTAGAATGTGGTCTTGGAGAGTTGCCTGGCAGCCTCCTGTTCATAATCTGACCTGTTCATTATGACTACAGCACCTCCTTTGTCAGCCCCTTTGATGATAATGTCAGAGTTGTTTCTGAGGCTGTGGATGGCATTGCGTTCTGTACGGCTGAGGTTATGGGACAAGTGATGTTGTTTGTCCACAATTTCAGCCTGTGCACATCTGCGGAAACACTCTATGTAGAGGTCCAGTCTGTCATTTCGACCATCAGGAGGAGTCCACGCAGAGTCCCCTCAGTCTTGATTCCCATGGGACCTTACCTATCAGCTTTCTGAGCTTACCAAAATCTGCCTTCTTGAAATTCATTTAAATTTAAATTGTCTCTATTTTGCTGTACTCCCTTCTACCTTTCCTTAGAATTGCAAACTCTATGATTTCATGATCACTTTCACCCAAGCTGCCTTCTACTTTCAAATTCTCAATGAGTTCCTCTCTATTTGTTAAAATCAAGTCTAGAACAGCTTCCCCCCTAGTAGCTTTTTCAACCTTCTGAAATAAAAAGCTGTCTGCAATGCAGTCCAAGAACTTATTGGATAGTCTGTGCCCCGCTGTGTTATTTTCCCAACATATATCTGGATAGTTGAAGTCCCCCATCACCACCAAATCTTGGGCTTTGTATGATTTTGTTAGTTGTTTAAAAAAAGCCTCATCCACCTGGTTAGGTGGCCTGTAGTAGACTCCTAGCATTAAATTAATGGAGATATCCTGTGTCCTAGAACTGGAAGGGACTTTGAAAGGTCATCAAGTCCAGCCCCCTGCCTTCACTAGCAGGACCAAGTACCAATTTTGCTCCAGATCCCTAAGTGGCCCCCTCAAGGATTGAGCTCACAACCCCAGGTTTAGCAGGCCAATGCTCAAACCACTGAGCTATCCCTCCCTCCTGGTTTTTCACCCCTTTTAGCCTAACACAGAGACTCTCAACACTTCCGTCTCCTATGTCCATCTCTACCTCAGTCCAAGTGTGTACATTTTTAATATATAAGGCAACACCTCCTCCCTTTTTCCCCTGTCTATCCTTCCTGAGCAAGCTGTACCCATCTACACCAACATTCCAATCATGTGTATTATCCCACCAAGTTTCAGTGATGCCAACAATGTCATAGTTGTATTTATTTATTAGCACTTCCAGTTCTTCCTGCTTATTACCCATACTTCTCGCATTTGTATATAGTCATCTAAGATACTGGTTTGATCTTGTCTCCCACTTTGCCCTGATCCTCCTTTCTCTCTGCCATTATAGCCCACGCTTCCTCTTGTTTCCGACCCATCTCCCAGGTCTCCATGTTCCCCACTTACCTGTGGGCTTTGCTCACCTGTCCCCGTTGAACTTAGTTTAAAGACCTCCTCACTAGGTTAGCCAATCTGTGTCCAAATAGGGTCTTTCCCCTCCTCGAAAGGTGAACGCCATCTCTGCCTAGCAGTCCTTCCTCGAATAGCATCCCGGGGTCAAGAAAGCCAAAGCCCTTCTGGCGACACCATCTTCGCAGCCAGGCATTCACCCCCATGATGCATCTGTGTGAATGTGTACATCCCCAGAGACACCTAGGGTCTTTACCAGTAGAATGTTAGGCACCTACATGATTAGGTGGCAGCTGAGCAGTGGTTTTGTGAATGCCAGTGTCACCTAAATGTTGGATTTAAGCAACCTAAGTCCCTGTTGTGAATCTAGTCCTAAGAGTATCAAACTATTCAGACAAAAAGCTCTTTCAGGATTTAAGAGTTTCTCACTATAAAGTTATACCTGCTATTAGCTGGAGGAGCAATTCAGTCTTTTCTTGTAAATTAATTTAGTGCATGTGGAAGCTACTGGAAACTCGGGATAGTTAATTGGCCCTATCATGCATACAGAACTCTTCACATCAAATCTTAAAGCATTAAATAGAAAGAGCTCACAATACCCTGTAAGTTAAGTATTGTCATTACTTTTCTACAGTAAAGAATTATAAAACGTCCTTTGTGATCCACCAGTGCTTGCAGCACCATTGAAAAGTACCCCTTGCGGGTTATGTACTGGCTGCCAAGGTGGTCCAGGCCCAAGATAGGGATATGCGTTCCGTCTATCACCCCACCACAGTTAGGGAACCCCATTGCAGCAAAGCCATCCACTATGACCTGCATATTTCCCAGAGTCACTACCCTTGATAGCAGCAGCGCAGTGATTCCGTTGGCTACTTGGATCACAGCAGCCCCCACAGTAGATTTGCCCATTCCAAACTGATTCCTGAATGACCGGTAGCTGTCTGGCATTGCAAGCTTCCAGAGGGCTATCGTCACTTGCTTCTCAACTGTGAGGGCTGCTGTCATCTTGGTATTCTTGCCCCCCCACTTCAGGGCAGGGGAAAGCAAGTCACAAAGTTCCATGAAAGTGCCCTTACGCATGCAAAAGTTTCGCAGCCACTGGGAATCATCCCAGACCTGCAACACTACGCGGCCCCACCAGTCTGTGCTTGTTTCCCAGGCCCAGAATCATCGTTCCACGGCATGAACCTGCCCCTTAGCACCATGATGTCCAAATTGCCAGGGCCCGTGCTTTGAGAGAAGTCTGTATCCATGTCTTCATCACTATTGTGATCGCGCTGTCGTTGCCTCCTCGCTTGCTTTTGCAGCACATACTGCAGGATAATGTGTGAGGCGTTTACAATGCTCACTACAGCAGTGGTGAGCTGAGCGGGCTCCATGCTTGCTGTGGTATGGCATCTGAAGGAGAGCAGGAAAGCAGAGTTGTAGCGGAATCGGTGGATGACAACGGATGCCACGAGAACAGATATTTATACAGAACAACGAGAGGACCTGCAAGGTGGATTCATGGCAGCAGGAGAGCAGAGTTGCAGCGGAAGCAGTGGAGGACGACAGTTAGCAGTCCTACTGCACTGTCTGCTGCCAGCAGCACCCAGGATACAACAGCAGCGGTATTGGTGAGCTGAGCTGAGCGGGCTGCACACTTGCCGTGGTATGACGTTTGTGCGGAAAAAAGGCATGAAACGATTGTCTGCCATTGCTTTCACGGAGGGAGGGGAGACTGACGACATGTACCCAAAACCACCGCGACAATGTTTTCGCCCCAACAGGCATTGGGAACTTAACCCAGAATTCCAATGGGCAGCGGAGACTGCA